>NW_022437009.1:5631454-5655917 GCF_009761245.1 Sapajus apella | reverse complement strand
AAGGGGGAGGGGGAGGGAGGAGGGGAGGGAGGGATTAATAAATTGGACAAAAGGGTTAGAGATAAAGACAAGGAGATCTTTCAGAATGTCAGCTGAGCAAGAAAACAAAGAGAAGGAAAATACAAAAGATTGGGAAGAATATGAACTTAGGAGAGCCAACATCCAAATAGTAACAGTTCAAAGAGTGGGAGGTGGGGAAGGACCTTATGAAAAAACTGCAAAGTTCTTTTACTATAAATGAAGATTACAAGACTAAATGAAAAAGCACAATGAATTTTTAGAATCTTTTAGAAAAAAAAAATCAACAGAAGCACAGCACTATGTTTCAAAATAATGATAAAGAGATGAAGAGATCCAAGACATAAAAAGATCCCAAGAAGACATAAATAAACAAATGAAACCCAACTGGGGTTGTACAAAGGAGCAAATCAGACTAGCATCAGCAGCACTGATTTAAAACACTGGAAGAGATGCCTTAAAAGTTCTGAGGAAAAAAGTTTTAACCCAGAATTTCATATCTAGCCAAGCTATCATTTAAGAAGAGAACAGAATAAAGAACACTTCAAAAATGCAAAGGCTCAGAAATTATATTCTTAGTGACTCTTGTTTAGGATATACAAACAAGGGAGTAAACAAAGAATGGAGAAGACATGGAGCCCGGGGCCTGTGTAAAGTATTAATCAGATTCAAGACTCATCTTCATAAAAATGACTTGAACGATTACAACCTCAGTTATTAGGGTGCATAAGCAAAGAACAGTGAAATTAAAATAAATAAATCTGAGCAACAGCATGGAAATGAAGAAATCTGTCACTGCCTGGGTTCAGGATAAGGAAAAAATTTCTCTCCTGAGAATTTCCTTTTTTTGTCCACATCCGCATTGTGTGTAATTCTGAGAATTTTTAAAACAAGCCAGCCTATAAGGTAAATACTAAATCAACATCTGACAATTCTATGATACAGTAAACTAAACATCCACTTCAGTAATTTCTGTATTGGAGGCACCTGACAGAAGCAAATACAAAATATCCTTTGGAGGCTTGTTCCCTAAAACCAGTCTGTCAGACTTCATAGAGCCCTGGTGAAAAGGCTCACGATCTAAAACTATCAAACACAGGAGGACATCGCCTACAACAAACAAGAGCAGGCCGAAGCAAGCAGTAAAATAAGACATCAAGAACGTCAGATAATGGAATTATCAAACATGTATGTGAAATCAGTATAATTGAGACACTTAAAAAATAGGTCTGGTGCAGTGGCTCACACCTGTAATCCCAGCACCTGGGAGGCCGCGGCAGGCAGATCATTTTTGAGTTCAGAAGTTCAAGACCAGCCTGGTCAATAGAGTGAAACCCTGTCTCTACTAAAAACACAAAAATGAGCCAGACATGGTGGCATGCACCTATAATCCCAGCTACCTGGGAGGCTGAGGCAGGAGAACTGCTTGAACCCACGAGTTAGAGATTGCAGTGAGCCAAAATTGCGCCACTGCACTCCAGCTTGGGTGACAAAGCAAGACTCCATCTCAAAATATAACTCAAAACATTCATAGAAGATTTAAGCAAATGTGGAGGCATACCATGTTTATAAACAGGCAGACACCAAAAAGACATTTTCTCCCAAATTGATTTATATATTCAATGTAATTCCAACAAAAACACTGACAATTTTTTTTCTTTGTTTTTCTGTTCTTTTTTAAAGAGATGGTGGCATGTCTCTGTGTTGTCCAGGCTGGAGTACAGTTGCTATTCACAAGTGCAATCATAGCACGTTACAGCCTCAAACTCCTAGGCTCAAGCCTTCTTCCTGCCTCAGCCTCTGAGTAGCTGGGACTACAGGTACGCACCACCACACACAGCTTAGTAAGTTTTTAAAATGAAGTTTCACAAGATGAACTTTCACAAGATGATACATTTTAGTATAAGAGTGAACAAAGGTGAATGACAAGGTTTGTCTTGGAAAAAGGAAATTTTTTAATTTTTAAAAAAAAGGAGCAAAAGGTCAAAGGTCAAGATCAGTCAAGATAATCTTGAAGATGGCCAAGGTATATGCAGGGAGGGCACTGAAATTAACTTAGTGAGCAAAATTACTGCTTATTATAAAGCTATTGTGGACCGTAAAAAAAAAGGAGGAAAAACTACTTTAATATAAAAACATGAAAAGACAGCTCTCTAAAAAGTAAAAGTGTATCAGTTATCTATTGCTATGTAACAAATTACCTCCGAAATTAATAACTTAAAACAACAATAATTACTTCTCATAGCTTTCTTGAAACAAGAATTTGGGAGGGACTTGGCAGACAGTTCTGGCTCAGTGCCTCTACGAAGCATACAGTCAAGATGTCAGCCAGGACTGCAGTCATCTGAAAGCTTGATTAGGATAGAGACTCTACCTCAAAAGTAGCTCTTTGACGTGGCTGGTAAGTTGGTGCTGGGTCTCTGTAGAAGACCTCAATTTTTCTCCATATGGCCTCTTTAAATTAGGACTACTAGAGTATCTTTCACGGAATGGCAGCTGTTTTTCACCCAGAATGAGGGATCCAAAGAGCAAGGAAAAAGCTGTATGTAATGACCTAGGCTCAGAAGTCACTATTAATTCTATTATATTCTCTTGGTCATGGAGACCAGCCCTGAGCAACAGGACAGCAATCATAGACTGGTGTGAATAACAGGAGACAAGAACAAGGGGCCATCTTAGAGGTTGGCTACCACACCAAGCCATAGGCTAAGAATAAAGCTTCAACTTATATCATCAACAAAGGATCAGTATACAGAATTTGTCAAGAATTCTTGTAAATCAAAGAATTCCACAGCAGAAAATGTAAGCAATCTAAAGAAAAACATAAAACAAATGGACAAATAATTCACAAAAGGAACATAAACTGCATATAATAAGCATTCAAATGTACTCATTAGTACCACACAGTGCATGTTATTTACTTAACACTGGGCCATAGGCTTTTAATATTTTTCTAAAAATGGTACATTTATGTTTATTCATCCTTGTTCTTTTTCCCACTTCCCCTTGAGTCCAATGGCTAAGGATAGAGGTGCAATTTGCGGCCAAAGAAGAGACAGAGGTTAACTTATCTAGCATCCTGAGCCCAATCTCTGAAGTTGGCTTAGGAAAGTACAGTGATAGAACTCACTGTCATAAACATGAAAAAAATCAGTAGATCTACAGTGAGCTATGTTTAAAAGTTTAACTTCAGTTAGTATGTACTTTCTTCATTTTTACACTTTATTGAGGCCAGACTCTTTCTGTTATGGGTACTCCAAAATGAAGGACTATAAATGTGTAAATCTGCCACCTACTATTTTATGATCTGACATTCTTCCCACTAGCACAATGACTCTATATTATCATGTTCTTAATATCCTTTAACAGATCAGGGCTCAAACTTTCTGGTCTCAGGATCTCTCTTACATTCTTAGTCATTGAGTATTTTAATTCATTACATAATGAATTAAAAATGAATCTTAAATTTTAAAATGTTTAAATGACATTTATTTTATTATTAGTTCTGTTATTTTCTGAAACACGCTCTCACTCTGTCGCCCAGACTGGAGTGCAGCAGCATGATCACAGCTCACTGTAGCCTAAACCTCCCAGACTCAAGTGATCCTACCACTTGAGCAGGAGATGGAAGGTAGGTCCCATCCATCCTGAGTAGCTGGAACTATAGCCACAGACCACCACACTTGACTAATTTTTTTATTTTTTGTAGAGTCGGAGTCTCACCATATTGCCCAGGCTGGTCTTGAACTCCTGGGTTCAAGTGATCCTCCCACCTCAGCCTTCAAAAGTGCTGGGGTTACTGGCATGAATCACCATGCCAGCATGACATGTTTAAACAACATTTTTAAAAATCAGAATTAACTCTATTTCCTTTTAAAAAAAAAAAAAAATTAATAGAGCCGGGCACGGTGGCTCACACCTATAATTCCAGCACTTTGAGAGGCAGAGACCAGTGGATCATCTGAGATCAGGAGTCCGAGACTAGACTGGCCAACATGGTGAAGCCCCCAACTCTATTAAAAATACAAAAATTAGCTGGGTATGGTGGTACATGCCTGTAATCCCAGCTACTGGTGGGGCTGAGGCAGGAGAATTGCTTGAGCCCGGGAGGCGGAGGGTGCAGTGAGCCGGGATCATGTCATTGCACTCCAGCCTGGGTGACAGAGCAAGACTCTGTGCCCCCCACAAAAAAAAAAAAAAAAATAAGAGAGTCATTGTGCTATATTTTAAAGACCTCTTTAACATGTGGTTTAATATAATATGGCTGGATATATGCTTCTGCATTTAATGTTTTGGTACGTTGCTTCTTTGGAGAATATAAAGAAAATCTGGCCTCATACAGCTAAGAAAAGGGAAGAGCAGATTTTAACAGCCTTTTTAGATCGTGTTGATATTTTTCTTTGACATAACACAAAAACTAAAGAAGTATATTTATTTTTTAAACATCACTTGCAATGTGGGCTCTCAAACCTTAAAAATAAACTTTACTACTCTCTTGCATTAAAATCTAATCATTGGCTGGGCATGATGGCTCACACCTGTAATCCCAACACTTTGGGAGACTGAGGTGGGTGATCAACTGAGGTCAGTAGTTCAAGACCAGCCTGGTCAACATGGCGAAATCCCGTCTCTACTAAAAAATTAGCCAGGCGTGGTGGCACGCACCTGTAATCCCAGCTACTTGGGAGGCTGAGGCAGGAGAATTGCTTGAACCCAGGAGGCAGGGGTTGTGGTGAGCCGAGACTGTGCCACTTCACTCCAGCTCTGGCAACAGAGCAAGACTACATCTTAAAAAATAAAAAAAATAAATAAAATACAAACTGTTTATTATTGCTCTGTTTTGCACTTAACATCATGCATTGGTCATTTAGAATATATTGCAATAAGCTATGCATCTTTGAAGTGCTGCCACTTCACTACTCAATATCAAAAAAATTCACGTTCATTAATATCACTACCAATCTCTTCAGGAAAGTCTTTAAATATTGAGAAATTCACTAGCTAAGGGCAACAAATACAAATTTTCCAAAATTCTAATTTTCATTTAAAAATCTCAATTTTTTATCACTGGCAACATATGTCAGTTGTTTTTCTAGGAATGACAGGCTCAATTCATTCACTTTCGAGAAAATGGCTGCCAAGTACCCATGCCTAAAAACCACAGTTTGTCACTCATTATTTCAAGTAAAAATAGTTTTCTATGAAAAAAAAGCAAATTCAGCTTGGAACTCAAACAACTACACAAGTACTTTTCTTTTTGCACTTCCGTCTGCAGCAGAAGCATTTTATGCACATTTCCCATTTCATCACACAGAACTTTAAAGATCAAAATTTAATAGAGTAACTTTTACTGTTTCATCAATCACATTAAGTGACAATGGCATAAGTTTATTTTTGTTTTTTTCTCTAAGTGTTTGAAAGTAAATATGCAATGACTTTTAGTATGGCTTGAAGCCACTGTATTTTTTTTTTTTTTTAAGACAAGGTCTCCCTCTGTTGCCCAGGCTGGAGTAGAATGCTGCAATCACAACTCACTGCAGCCTTAACACTCCCTGGCTCAGGTGATTTTTCCACTTCAGCCTCCTGAGTAGCTGGGACAACAGGCATGCACCACCATGCCTGGTTAATTTTTGTGTGTGTTTTTGTAGAGACAGGATTTCATCATGTTGCCCAGGCTAGTCTCCTACTCCTGGACTCAAGCAATCCACCCACCTCAGCCTCCCAAATGTAGTCACTCACCATCTTAATTCATGCCAAGTTGGCTGCAGTTCTATCACTGCTTTTGCACCATTAATATAAATGTCAGCATAGAGAATAAGGCAAATGTCAACTTAGTGTAATTATGGAAATAGTTTTAAACTCGTGCACCTCTAAAAGGGTCTCAGTGACACAGTCACCATCAACACCCCCACCCCAGCATTCTGTGGACCACACTTTGAGAATCACTGCTTTAAGGTACTCTCACTTAGGAACCACTGAGAGCTGTATATATGAGAAAAGTAAAAGTAAGTAGAGTCCCCTAATTGGAACTTTTCATGTAAAGATACTAGATATTATCAAGACTTAGGATTTAGGACATTAGTTTACAAGTTTTTACATTTAAGGCTCTAGGTAGCTAGAGAGATTTGGAACTCAAATGATTTATCAGCATGCTACACATCAGTAGATATCAGAAAAGTCTATAAAACCACAATTTACTCCCCTGCCTCTTCTTTCTGTTTACTGTGAGATATAGTCATAAAGACAATGGGGGAACAAATGAAAAATTACTGAAATAACACTACTGCAACTTATTGGGGGCTTCCCATGTATGCTTCCAATAAATGTACCTTGTAATAAGTTAACTCTCTTAATTCTCACAAAAATGCTGACGTAGGTATAATTATTACTCTCAACTTACAGATATTAAGTAACTTATCCATGTCATTCCAGTAATACTCAAAAATGAATTCAGGTAGTTTGACCACATGCTAGACAGAAGTTGCTAGGAATTGTTTCAGCAATCTTGGACACATATTTAATGACTGGCTATTGGTGTGGTACCACATGATCATTCAAACACTCAAGCTTGTTTCTGCTGAAGAGGTCAGAGAAAGTAAAGCCTAAAAAGTCCCAAAACAGTTAAGTCACACAGAGGCTAGAATTGTCATATGGTATACACACTCCAGTGACAAGAAATTCCAAGGGCTCAAACAGAGTAGCTCAGCATGGTTTGTAATAAACAGACAGAAACACTATGAGGAAGTGTTCTTCACACTACACTCAGAGGTTTCCCCTCCCCTCCCACTTACACGATTGTTGCCATCTCAGACCTTTCATATTAAGTTGTTTCATTTTTGAGATGAAGTCTTGCTGTGTTGGCCAGGCTGGAGTGCAGTGGTGCAATCACAGTTCACTGTGGCCTCTGCCTCCCAGGTTCAAGCCATTCTCCTGCCTCAGCCTCCTGAGTAGCTTGGATTACAGGCACGCCCCACCACACCCGGCTAATTTTATATTTTCACGAGGTACTGGGTTTTGCCATGTTGGCCAGGCTGGTCACAAACTCCTGACCTCAAGTGATCCGCCCACCTCGGAGGCCCAAAGTGCTGGGATAACCAATACTGTGTCCATCTCAGAGACAGCCTCATCTCCTTCTAGAGTTTATCTGAGAATTTGTTCAGATGCATCAATATGATTCCCATTTTTAGAAATATTTTTTTAGAGACAGGGTCTTGCTATGTTTCTCAGGCTGATCTTGAACTCTTGGCCTCAAGCAAATTCTCTTGCCTCAGCCTTCTGAGTAGCAAATCTGTATTTTTATCGATAAAGTATAAATTTATTTATATATACTACTGATAGCTATTCTGCCTCAACCTGAAAAAGCACCCCCCAAAAAATCACAAAAGCACTTTAAAATGCTATCGAGATTCAATATTAACTAATTTATCTATTTTCATTTTGCAGATACTCCAATGGTAAACAGATCATACTTTCTCCTCAAATACTTAAATACATGTTCCTCAAAGTGTGGTGGTACCACCAGCATCAAAATCACGGGGCACTTGTTAAAAATGCAGGCACACGGAGTCATCACCAAATCAACTGAACCAGTCTCTAAATAAACTCCCAAGTGAGCATTTTAATAAGCTCTCCAGTGATTCTTTCTTACTCAAAACTTATTTACTGAACAGACTACAATATCCTAGTGCAAAATGAGAAAGGTAAGTAAACAAAAATAAACATTTTGGATTTCAGCTGTGCCACAAAGAAAAAAAGATATGTCAGAGAACGACCTGGAGGGCTACTTTAAAATGAGAAGTCAAAATCTTTCTGAGGAGACATCCGAAGTGAGGAGCCCTTCATTCAAGACAGTGGTTCTCAAAATTAAGCGTGCATCAGAATCACCCAGAGAACTTGTTAAATGAGACTACTGGTTAGAAGGTCTGGAATGGGGCCCAAGAACCTGCATTCCTAACAAGGTCACAGATGATGCTGATGCTGCTGGTCCAGGAACCACACTCTGAGAGCCGCTGATCTAGAGAGAACACCAAGAGAGTGTGAATAAATGTATTAAGAGAAACAGGGAAAAGGTCAGTTAGAAAAGAGGGCATGATACTCATGACAGTTTCAAAATTACTTGAAAAAGATGGTGAATTAAACCGCTAGCTATGATCTCCAGACCAGAGAAGATAAAATCTGAGGCTGATCAATAATATCCTGTATTGTTGAAGCATTTCTCAGTTACAAAGCGTTTTCACATTTATTATTTGCCTTAGTGAGATATAAGTAAACAACTACTAGCTACATTTTAGAGGTAACCCGAGGGACAAAAACAGTATGAACTTCCTTTAGAGTAAAACAGTTAAGGAGCTAAACTATTTCCCCTAACACCCAATCTAGTGTTCTTTCCACCACAGCTTGATCTTTTTGAAGAGCAAAGCAAAGGGTACACATAGGAGTTAATACTGACAAATTATTTTCTAGACTATCTAAAAACAAGGTGGATGGCTGGGCACAGTGGTTCACACCTATTATCCCAGCACTTTGGGAGGCTGAGGCACGCAGATCATTTGAAGCCAGGAGTTCGAGACCAGTCTGGTCAATATAGCAAAACCCCATCTCTACTAAAAATACAAAAATTAGCCACAAGGGTGGTGTGCACCTGTAATCTCAGCTACTCGGGTGGCTGAGGCAGAAGAACTGCTTGAACCTGGGAGGCAGAGCACTCCGGCCTGGGCGACAAAGCGACTGTCTCAAAAAAAATTTTTTTTTAATTAAAAACAGTGGATTCCAGGTTCAATTTGTTTTAGATATTGGTTAGAAAGCACTATTATTTAAAACTGGCAGCATTTAGTTAGTCCCTTCCACTTACTCCTCCTTCAAAAAGAAAGGATAAAGAAATTAAGAGATTTGCATATTATTCTCTCTTCTACATAAATTTCAGGTAACTAGTTTCATAACCTTAGTCCCTCAGCAACATCAGTCAAACATAATCTGCATCTTTGGGTTCCCTTTAAATCTCTCACCTAACCCAGGTTCCCACAAGAACACTGAATCCTATGTGTCTTACTATGCTCATGGGTACACAGACCAGGAGCAGTTATTCTCTAAACACCCATTAACACTCGGTAGCTTCTCCAACAACCAAAATCTTATTCTTAATATTCTTACCTCCATGTCCCGATAATGCTACAAATCCAAAACATCCCAAACTGAAATCATTTCATCCTCCCTCCAGCCCAGCCCTCACCCTCACCCTAGCCCTCACCCCAGCCCTGCTTCTGTGTCTGAATATGTATTAACAGCAGTGCCATCCACCAAACAAGAAGATGTGGAATTCTACAAGTTTGTCTCCCTCACACCAATCTCAATACACTCCCCTCATCTCCATTCCCATGGCCACTTACTATTAGTTACTATTAATAATACACTACCATTTCATTAGTAACTACCACGTACTAATCACTTTACACATTTTATCTTACTTCATTCTCTCAATAACCCTATGAGGTCACGTACTTTTTTCCCATTTCACAAATGAGAAAACTGAGGCTAAGAAAAGGTCATCTGTCCAAGTCATAGGTAGGAGGTGGCAAAGTAGATTTCCAAGCCCTACCGTTCCCCCAAACCAAAATGCTTCATTCTTAATACTTGTGATATCATTCCTTTAATACCCATTCCAAATGATAATTTCTTACCTAGATAACTGCCAGGATTCTCCTAACTGGTCTCCCTGTCTCCAGCCTTACTTCCCTCATCCCTCAAGTGCCCTAAGTGATCTTTCTGAATCAGAAATCTGATCCTTTTATCATCTTGATATAAAAGTGCTCCAGAAACATCCTTTAGTCCACAATGTCCAGAATATACTCTACAGGATAAATTCCAAGCCCTTTAGTACAGTTCCACAATCCCTTACCTACAGTTCTGAAATTCAAAAGCTTTGAAATTTTAATTTTTTTCCTAAGTCTGCAATGGAACCCACTGTGAATGATGGGAGGCTATTTAGTCTCTTTATCCCATTAGTGTGACATTCATGTTTGTCAATGCAGAAACATTAACGTGTTTGATAAAGAGTTAACTCAGACCCCAATAAAGTCTTACCTAAGAGACCTTGCCAGGAAAAAGAAAAATCCCAAAATATTCTGAAGTCCAAAACACACCTGGATCCCAAGAGTTTGAGAAAAGAGATTGTGAAACCCTTATCTATTCAGTCCATCAATCCAATCTAATTTCCACCAATCACCTTACACATTCTTTAGTTCCAGGGATGAAGAAGGGTGCCGTGGGCCCTGAATACCCTCCAACCCAGTGAAGTATTCACTCTTCAAGAAACCGGCTCATGGATTTTCTTTCTTGTGAAGTTTCCCTGACCTTTCCTCTATTGTGCCACAGCCATTGTACTGAATACCCACCTCCACTGCTGCAAGTTACATACGTTTCCCCTGCTCGACTGTGAATGAAGTCTTCATTGAGTACTTTATTCAATCCTAGCACAGTGCCCCAACACTAGGGGCTCATGAACGTACAATGAACTAAAATTCATGCCCAGCTTTCCCTAACTCAATTTCCTTCTAAGTTAATTTCTTCTTCATCCCCAAACCTTAGAATTTTCCCTAACCATGCAATCCACTTTCCAAGTTTCTCCTTCCCAATGTCATCTTACAATTTTCTCACAGGCGCCTTCTCTGTATCCCAAGCTCTCCAACATCTTTTAACCACCTCCATTTAATTCACAGTCCTCCTTTCTCCTGTCTTCGAACAGGCCAAGTCCCCTCCCTCCAAAGCAATCCATCTTTACTGCCCTTACCTCTTACCTACTCCCTCAACACCTCTCTGGCCCGGGCGCTCCCAGCCAAAACGCTTCTCACAACGTATTTCCCAAATCCCCCTTCTCTCACTGTGCGGGTCTACCCGCTCCAGAACCAGCGCTCGGCCGGGTTCCGCACATGACAAACCTTCCTCGCAGCCAGTGTCCCCTCCCCCAGCCTCTCGCAGCCGGCACCCCTCCCTTCATGCTCCCCTTATCTCTTGCGGTCCAGCTTCTCTGGAAAGTGTCCCAGGGGCGAGTCTTTCACCTCAGAGACCCCTCGAGATCGCAGCTGTCCGAGAAGCCCCAGGCCCCAGCACCTCCGTCCCCAGCTCCTCTAGGGCTGCGCAAATCCCGTGCGGCCCAGACGCGGAGCAGGGCCTCTGGCTCACCTTGCTGGATGTCGCCGTTGCTACCCCCTGGGATGGGCACGCTGAGCTGGCGCTCCGGCTCGGGCAGGCAGCGCAGGCAGAAGGAGTGAAGACAGGGCAGCAGCTTGGGCTCCGCCTCACGCCGGCTCTGCAAGCTCTGCTGACACACGGCGCAGGTGTCCAGGAGAGAGGCTGGCGGTCCAGGAGGCGGCCCCGCGGAGGGACCCGGAGCGGGAGCCGAAGCTGGAGCTGGAGCCGGCGTCGATACCGCGCCCCCGGGAACTCCAGGGGCCACTGAGGCCGCAGGGGATGAAGCAGCCTGGGCCGAGCCCGAGGAGGCCGCGGCCACCCCCCCGTCGTCGGGCCCGGCCGCGCCGCCCTCCGCGCCGGCCCTGCCGCCTTCCTCCTCCTCCTCCTCCACCAGCACCGCGGCGAGAGGCGGCTCCGCCTCCTGCGCCGCGGGCCCGGCGGTCCCGGCAGTTACCGGCGCGCTGCCGCTGCCCCCGCCACCGCTCTCAGCCTCGCCGCCGCCTTTGTTTTCCGCCATGTTTTCCTCTTTGAACCCGCCGGACCGCCCCGCGCCGCCCGCCGCCCGCGTCGCCGCCGCCGCCCCCAGCCCCAGCCGCAGCCGCAGCAAGAGCGGCAGCCGAGAGCGAGCGAGAGAGCGAAGCAACGAGAGCGCGCGCGCACGCGGCGCCCCCGCCCTCGCGTCGCGCGTTTGAAGGAGGGCGGGTGCGGCACGCGCACGTACGCACAGACGTCCTCCCGAGGGAGGCGGGAACTCGGTACGCGGGCGCGGAAGGTTGCCGGGCCGGAGCCAGTTCGTTGCGTCAGTACCGCGGCTCTTTAGCTGGAAAGGAGGTTTTAAAGCCGGAGGCTGTTGACGCTGGGTAGCATTTGGCTGGGGTTGGTTATGAGCTCCTACGCAGCGGAGCTGTACGCGGACGGGTAGAAACCGGGCTGGTTCCGTCCCCAACGAGCGTGTCCCGGGAGTAAAGCTGCGGCGCGCTGGAGCGCCCGGGCCTCCTGGGTCTCTGCTGTGCGTAGACCAGCTGCGTTCCTTTGGGTACCCATGGAGCAGTAAAGCGGGGCTTTGTGTTTTTTTTTTTTTTTTTTTTTGCTTTTTATTTTTGAACTGAGGATCTACCAGAAATAGGCTGAAAAGACCGATTGAGGAAGAAAGTCTAACAGCTATTTTTATCTTCTTAATGTGATTCTCAAGAGTTGCTACTATCAGAATAAACAGAGGAATTTTTCAAAGCAGAGATGCCAGGGCCAGTCCCCAGAGCTGAATCAGGAACTGAAGGAGAGAGTTGACAGAGGGGAAAAAGTTCCTTCAGCTGATTCTAATGTATGTCAGTTTGGAGAGCCACGGGTATAACCAATACTGCGTCCTTCCGAGGTCCCAGTTTAAGTGTCCTGGGTTGAGCTGGGTATCAGATGCCCTAACAACAGTGGTAATAGAAGGTTTCGGGTCGAGGGCTGTGGCTTACGACTGTAATCCCAGCACTTTCGGCCTCCGAGGCGGGCAGATCTCTTGAGGTCAGGAGTTCGTGGCTAGCGTGGCCAACATGGCGAAACCCAGTGTCTACTAAAAATACAAAAATTAGCCGGGTGTGGTGGGACGTGCCTGTAATCGGAGCTACTTAGGAGGCTGAGGCAGGAGAATGGCTTCAACCCGGGAGGCAGAGGCCGCAGTGAGCTGAGATTGCACCACGGCACTCCAGCCTGGGCAACAGAGCCAAACTAGGTCTCAAAAAAAAAAAAAGGCAGCTTTCAGAAAGTGTTGCCTTTTTATTTGAAAAAAAAAAAAAATTGGGGTGATTTTATGTAGTGCAACAACTGTTTTACTGGTAAGATCATGAAATACTTTGGTCTCCTGTTAGTGTTCCCAAAAAGTGTTATTTGTGAGGTGCTGTAAGTCCTTAAACCATGTGAAAACGTACTATTATTTTTTTTAGACCACCTCGCCCTATCTCCCTGGCTGGAGTGCAGTGAGGCAATCACATTTCATTGCAGCCTCAACCTCCCAGGCTTAGGCCATGCTCCTCTCGAGTAGCTGGGACTGTAGGTGTGCGCCACCACACCCAGCTAATTTTTTTTCTCCCTTGCCTTGAAGAGACTGGGCTCTCACTATACTGCCCAGGCTGGTCTCAAACTCCTGGGACCGAGCGATCGGCCCGCCTCAGCCGCTGGGAGTGCTGGGATTACAGGCATGAGCCACCGCGCCCGGCCTCCTGAAAACTTTTTAAAATTTATTCAAAAATATTTTCTGACCTTTTTATTGTCATAGTGTTTCAGATATACGCTGGGATTGCAAAACAGGAGCTCCATGCATTCAAGGAGTTTAAGGTCTAATAGAGAAAGATTGAGGGCAAATAAATGCCAGGGAGTGGTAAGTTCTGTGAAGAAAAAATAAGTGGGGTAAAAGCTGTAATGGAGCTACTTTTGAATTAGAGGTGATTAAGAAGGCTACTGTTGATCAGATGAAGGAACCTGTCTTGCAGAAGAGCAGATAGAGGAACACATGGCAAGTGCAAAGGGCCTGAGGGAAATAGATGATTGGCTTGTTAGAGGAAGAGTCAGTGCGGCTGGAGTGGCTTGAGCAATAGTAGGACATGAGAAAAGAGAGTTATTAAGGGGGCCAGGTCATGTACAGAAATGGTCTTCAATTTTTTTTTTAACTTTTGTGCCCTTTAAAATAATTTTGGAAAACTGTTTTCTTCCCTTAAACATTGTAAGTTGACTAAATTTTTTCAGAAGTCTAAATAGTTGCAAAGTGACGTATTGTAATACTGACATTTAAAAAATTGTTATTTTAAATCTAATAGGAAAGAAACACTAAAGTGGCTTAATACTATCCATTTTTAAAAGTATATTAAGGCTGGGTGCGGTGACTCATGCCTGTAATCCAAGCACTTTGGGAGGCCGAGGTGGGTGGATTACCTGAGGTCAGGAGTTCAAGACCAGCCTGATCGACATGAAGAAACCCTGTCTCTACTAAAAATACAAAAAAATTATCTTGGCCCCGTGGTGCATATCTGTAATTGTAGCTGCTCGGGAGGTGAGGTAGGAGAATCACTTGAACCTGGGAGGTGGGAGGTTTCAGTGAGCCGAGTTCGTGCCATTGCACTGCAGCCTGGGCAACAAGAGCGAAACTCTGTCTCAAAAATAAATAAATAAAAGTATTTTAAAACGTTGTCTTTTGTTAAACCTGAAAAAGCATTGGGAATGTCTTAATAAGATGGCTAGGAGTCTTTCCCCATCTCCCAATTAGTTTGAGTAGGCATGAATGCATATAACATTGCTAGATAAGACAAGGTCCTGTGTCAACTCCATTTTTCATTGTTATAGACTTAACTACTGCATTATAAACTATATATATATATGTATACATGTGTGTATCTACACACTCACATATATGATGGATTAATCCCCTTAAACTATCCTTACTTATGTACCCCTTGGAAAATTTTCCTTCACTGAAATACCCAGGAGTACTCATACCCTAATCTTAGGACCACTGAGTCAGATAGGAAGTCTTGGATGGGTTTTGAGCAAAGACTCAGCAGAATTGTGAAAAGAGTCACTGGGGCTGTTTCCTAGAGGAATAACCTGTAGAGGGTCAGTGGAATAAGGAAGACCACTTTAAGGGGGCTAATAGGGTAATAACTCGGTTGGTTGGACCAGGTTGGAATCTGTAAAGGTGGTGAAAAATACAGAGTTTAAATCATAAACACTTTTTTTCAAATTCACTAATGGACTGAATTTCTCAACCAAAAGTTTTACTTCCATGAGTTTTCATTTTCTCTTAACCTTTTGATGCCTGCTACTGCTTGCCTTTATTAAAATCTGGAATAAAAGTGTTTTTGAAAACTAGGTAATTTTTATAGGAAGGAGCAACCCCCATGAAGTTCACTGTGTGCTCTGAGAAGGCAGTGCCTGGAGTATAACTCATGGAATGTTTAGGATCATTGAAACAGACGCAGCTACATCCTTGATTTTCTCTGGGGGCCCAGAAATCTTGCAGGAGAAACTGTAAAAGTCCACAGATGAGGCTGAGATATGATATTGCACAAGCCTGTCTAATAGACTGCATACCATGGGGTTCAGTATGCTCTGGGACAAAATGCTTGGTTTGAATCTGGTTCCACCAGATTCAACAGCAAAGGCTGTTCTGCACCTTCTGGACAGAGCAGCCATGTTGAACAGCAGGAACAGAAGAGTACATGAGAACCAGCAGAAGGATGCTGATCTGCAGCTGAAATCTGGGACATTTCTGTAAATGTACACTACTCGCACTCACCAATGGGTGAGGCCGGGAGATCTGAAGGTGACGTTTTATCTTTTAAAGCTCACTTCTCAGTGGGTGTGGTGCTTTACACCTGTAATCCCAGCACTTTGGAGGAAAACGGGAAAATCACTGGAGGCCAGTAGTTCAAGACCAGCCTGGGCAACGTAGCAAGATTGCCATCTCTAAAAAAAAAATTGTTTAATAAAAATTTTTAAAATAATATAAAGTTTACTTCTCATCATTCCATGTTATACCAAGTATACTTTGACTTCTAGGTACTTTGTTGTCTGAATGAGTTTGAGAACTATTAGTACCAAGAAAAGCAGGACAGAGAGCAGAGTTCTGAGTCTAATTACTATCTATTGGCTTTTCTATGTCTCTAGGGCCTTTCAGGGGCACAGTGTAATTCTAGTAATAAATACCACATTTGAACAGCAGTTTGCAGTTGACAAAGTGCTTTCACACACATTATCTCTTAATTTTTGCAACCAGTAAAATATAGCTCAACAATAAATAGACTTCCTTATGTGAATGTGCTGTAATGTGTTATTTATCTATTTACAGACAATAAAGGTGTTTTCAATTTTTTACTATTATAAACAATACAACGATAAGCATTGTGATGCATAATTATTTGCATGCCTATAATTATTTCTTCTGAATATTCCTAAAAGTAGAATTGCTGATTCAAAGAATATGCCCATTGTAAAAGTTTCTAATATGTAAATTTAAAGTATTCCATATGAATTATTAAATTGTTTTGATGTATTTTGCTACTATTAATAAAAAAGTGAAAACCTGCAGTTTTTTTCAATTTATTTTTTTTTTTAAAGATCTCTATTTCCATGACCAGGAGCTGTGGCTCATCCCTATAATCCCAGTGCTTTGGGAGGCCGAGGGTTACTTGAGGCCAGGAGGTTGCAACCAGCCTGGGCAATATAGCAAGAGTCCCACCTCTACAAAACAATGTTTAAAAAATTAGACAGGTGTGTCATCACATCTGTAGTCCTAGCTACTTGGGAAGTTGAGATAGGAGGATCCCTTGAGCCCAAGAGTTTGAGCCTGCAGTGAGCTGTGATTGTGCCACTGTACTCCAACCCGGGTGACAGAGTAAGGCCCTGTCTCTAAAAATAATAATAAAAGTCCCTTTCTTCCCATCCCACTCATCCCTCAATCCACTCTGGCCTGGCTTCCACTCCCATCACTTTACCAAAGCAGCTTTTGCTAAGGCCACTAATTACTTCCATAATTTTACATCCAGTGAACATATTTTATCCTTAACCTTACTTGTTTTCTTGGGAGATTTAACACTGTTGGCCACTCCCTCTTCTGGAAACACTTCCTTGGCTCTCATAATACCACTGTCTCCTGGTTTTCCTCCTGCCCCTTGGACTGCTATTTCTCTTTTACACACTGTCAGTGGTCGCCAAGACCACACTTAGGTTCAATGGTTTGCTAGAAGAACTCACAGGACTCAGAAAAGCTGCTGTGTTTATGGTTTATTAAAGTATGAGGATACGGATTAAAATCAACAAAGGGAAAAAGCACACAAAGCAAAATCCAGGAGAAAGCAAACTCAAATGTCCCTTCCCATTAGAGCTGCATGAGCATTAATTCTCCCAGCAATGAAGTGTGACTACACGTGTGAAGCTTTGCCAGCCAGGGAAGCTTACCTAAGCCCTAGTGTCCAGAGTTTTTTAATTGGGGTTCAGTCACATACACATGCAACACCCACAGGATTCACCTCAACTATTCAGTCTCTATGCCCTCAGAGGTCAAACTGATATAGTGTGGAACAAGGCATCAGACATAAAAAAATACTAATTAGACTGAGTATTCCAAGGACTTGGAAGTTATTTCCCAGGAGTTAGTTAAAGTCAGTCCTAAAGACAAGCCTTTCTTTGGACTATGCAGGGTTTGAGCAATTCACTTAACCCTTTCCTGAGCACAGACTTACTATATGTTGAACTTTCTCAAGTTCCAACACTACATTCCCTCCTCTTAATGAATTTTCTTTCCCTAGGCAAATTCATCCTTGCCACAGGTTGATTTACCATCTATGCAATGATAACTCCCAAGTGTGTATCTTCAGCCCAGGTCTGTTCTTTGAGGTCCAGGCCCATCTTGACAATTGCCTATTTAATGTGCCCATGTGGATATCTTAAAGGCACCTCAAACTCAGCATGTCCAAGACTCAATAATCTTCCCCCAAACCTCCTGATCTTCTTCCACATTCCCTATCTCAGTGAATTATATTATATTCACTTAGTTGCACTAGAAATAAAAATGTTTAGAAAATATATCAACTGGGAGGGATGCAGTGGCTCACACCTGTAATCCCAGCACTTTGGGAGGCTGAGGTGGGCAATCACCTGAGGCCAGGAGTTCGAGACCAGCCTGTCCAACATGGCGAAGCCCCAGCTCTACTAAAAATACAAAAATTAGCCAGGTGTGTAATCCCATATACGAGGGAAGCTGAGCCAGTAGAATTGCTTGAACCTGGGAGACAGAGGTTACGGTGAGCTGAGATCGTGCCACTGCATCCCAGCCTGGGCAACAGAGTGAGACTCTGTCTCAAAAAAAGAAAAAAAAAAACTGATTTTCACTGGCAGATTGGATATAGGATGGGTCATCCTTGAAACCTACAACTTCTGATCCCTTGTATCTAATCTATTACCCTGTCCTGTCAATTTGACTTCCTAAATATTTGTCCAAATCCCTCCATTTGTCTCCATTTCCAATGTCACCACCCTATGTCAACTTAACACCCTCAGAGTACCACCCCCTTATCTCTGAGTGCACTGTGACTCCCCTGCAATCCATTGTGAAACTGTAATGAGAGTAATCTTTTCAAAAAGGAACTGATCCCTGCTCCCCCAACCACCATTCCCCTGTCTTCCCATTGCCCTTGGGACGAAGAACAAAGCCTTAAGGGTTTATGACTACCATCTGACCTGGACTGCCTCTTCAACCACACCATGCCCGACTGTCCACTCGCTTTCTACATTCTAGACACACTGGCCTTCCATTTCTTCTCTGTGCCATGCTCCCCCTTCCTTCAGGCCTTTTGCACATGCTATTCTCTAGCTGGAATGATCACTTCTTCACCCCTTCCCCTCTCCCCACCACCTACTTCACAGAATTGGTGCCTACTCAAACTTTTGAGTCTCAGTTCAAGTAGTATTCCAAAAAAGCTCCCTTCTAAATCACTTTTCTTTGTTAGATGTTTTCATAGATCCCCGTTTTTCTCCTTCAGAGCTATTTGTGAGAAGCAGTATAGTTTAGTGGTTAAGAGCAGGGGCCAGACTGTCTGAGTTTAAATTCCAGCTCTGTTACCTACTGGCTTCATGACCTTGGACAGCTTAACCTCTTTCTGCTTCAGTTTCATCATCTGTAAGTGTATATAATAGTTACCAACAATATTCATATTATAATGCATATAAGTTGTTTAATGATTAAATTAATACATGGGAAATATTTAGAAAAAGGCCTTACACATAGAAGCACATAATATTTTCTTTTATCATTAATGTCTAGATTTGTAATAATGCATTGATAAGTGTTATTATCTGTCTCATTAAACTCTATGAAAGCAGGGACGAAATCTATTTTTACTGTGAATATAATTCACAGTGTTGGGCACATAGGTACTTATTAAATATTCAAAACATTAATAAACTCTTTTTCATGAGATGAGGGTCTTTTTTTTTTTTTTTTTTTTTTTTTGAGACAGAGCTTCACTCTTGTTGCCTAGGCTGGAGTGCAAAGCTGTGATTTTGGCTCACTGCAATCTCCACCGCCTGGGTTCAAGTGATTCTCCTGCCTCAGCCTCCCAAGTAGCTGGGATTACAGGCATGAGACACCAGACCTGGCTAATTTTCTCTCTAATTTTTAGTAGAGAGGCAGTTTCTTCATGTTACTCAGGCTGGTCTCAAACTCCTGACCTCAGGTGTCCCACCAGCCTCGGCTTCCAAAAGTGCTGGGATTACAGGTGTGAGCCACCCCACCCACCCAGAGATGGGGTCTTACTCTGCCACCCAGGCTGGAGTGCAGTGGTGAGATTACAGCTCACTACAGCCTTGACCTACCCAGGCTCGGGTAATTCTTCCACCTCAGCCTCCCAAGTGGCTGGGACTACAGGTGCACTCCACCATGTTCAGCTAATTTTTTGTAGATACAAGGTCTCCCTATGTTACCCAGGCTGGTCTGGAGCTCCTGGGCTCAAGCGATCGACCCCCTTCAGCCTCCCAAAGTGCTAGGATTACAAGCATGAGCCACTGTGCCAAGTCACAATAAAGACTCTTAAAAGTGAATAAAAGAGTTTGCACATATTAAATGTTTTCTGATACACTTTATGCAAGTCCTCTGAAGAGAGTTTATTTTGTTTAAAAGACAGGAGAAATTTGATCACGTTTCTGCTTAAGGAAAAAGAACCAATAATAATGCAGAGTTTGAAAATAAAGAAAGGAAACTTTTAACAAAGCATACCCCCTAGGAATCTGGGAGAAAATAGGGTGTAGAACACAAATGAGTCGATTTGCCTTGGATAATAGGAAGAAATCACTGCCTCCCAATGAAGGCAAAGAAGACAGAGGAGCACTGTAGTGATGTGAAGAATTCTGTGGCTTGGCAGATGAGGAGGAGAAGAATAGGAAGAGGCTGCACAGCCTCAGCGATGGATGCAAGGCGGTATGCCGGGAGAGGGGACACCAATAGGGTTAGCTTGGCGTGAGGATTATTTTGGCTGCAAGAAGCGAAATTTGCGAGAGGAACAATTACTGAGAAGGCAATGAACATTATCTGCTACGACTGATAAATATTTAAAATAGCCACTGAGCTCTTCTTCTTTCCCTTTCCTTTTCCCTTCCCCAACAGGTTGGTCCTAAAGCAATAATAGGATCAAAAATGTAGGTATCAGGGCCTGTAGTGGAGGGTCACTGTGATCCAGAGTGGAGAGTCAGAGACTGAGCAGGGCATCCCTGGGGAGAGAAGGGTCAGCCTAGGACAGGGTGCCCAAGTCTAGTGGGGTGAGGAGAAGGGCATGGGAGTGTCCATCACAGGGTATTGGAGCATAAGCAGGGTGAGGAGGGGATTTGTGCAGGGGCTATTACCTAGCAGAGGCAGTCAAAGCCAGAGCAGAGTGAGGGCATGGGGTCAACATGAGGTGGGGGCAGAAGCCCTCCAGCATGGGACATCAGAGTACAGGGTGAGAAATGTGGCCCAGACAGAGGGATAGCCTGGTCCTGAGTAGCAGCACCTAAGAGGGCATCTTTGTGGGAGGGAGGCCAGTGCAGGGTGTTAGAGCCAGAACAGGTTAAGGAAGGTGCACAGCGGAACAGCCTTTTATGGGAAGGGTTAGCCCAGCACGGATAGCCCAAGAAAGTTAAGCAGGGCATCAGTGCAGGGGTGTGACCCTTCATTACACATCAGAGTCCCAGTACAATGAAAAGGGTATCCACAAAGGGGTAGATGTAGCAGCGACAAGGAGAGATTGTTTACATACAGGCAGATTGATCAAATAAGCTAATGACTTTTTAAAAATATTCTCCTAGACAGGTACGGTGGCTCACACCTATAATCCCAGCACTTTTGGAGACTGAGGCGGGTGGATCACCTGAGGTCAGGAGTTCAAGACCAGGCTGGCCAACATGATGAAAACTCGTCTCTACTAAAAATACAAAAAAAATAGCCAGGTATGGTGGTGGGTACCTGTAATCCCAGCTACTTGGGAGACTGAGACAGGAGAATCTCTTGAACCTGGGGGACAGAGGTTGCAGTGAGCTGAGATCGTGCCATTGCACTCCAGCCTGGGCGACAAGAGCAAAACTCTGTCTCAAAAAAGAAAAAAAAATTCTCCTTATGTACAAATGTAGAAAGAGAAAATTAGAATGAATCTTGTAATGCTGGAGTGGAGTTTTGGTATCTCTGTGGCCTTATGGCTGTCAATGTATAGATAGATAGTAATAGAAATAAATAATATAGATGTAAATGTATGTAGGTATATGTTATGTACATAAATACATGTATTCCTTAGGCTTGTCCACTGAGAGGCTTAGGGGCAACAATATCCCAATAGCAACAAATATACCTAGTACCCAGATCTTGGCTTTTAAATATCATCCTCCTTTAAAAAGAACCTTTTGGTAAAATAACTGATTCCAAGTCTGGATCAAGGAAAATATGTGATGAGCCTGGTATATCTTGTTGCAGAAAGTAAGGAAGTCCTTATAGAATGACAGCAACAAGTTAAAAGATCAGAGAAGTCAGCTTGAATGGATTCCCATTAGCCAAATCTGGAATAATTTGAGTATCAAAATAAATAGTGATACTAACGGATTATAACCCAGTGAATAAAATAGGAAACAATGAGTCCAAACTGATAAAAATAAATGAATGATTTGAAAGTAATGGAATTCAGGCCATGATATCCCCAAACTATAGCACCTTAGCATTTGAGAAAACAGCAAAAGCAGGTAGGTCACTCTTGCGTCTCCCTCTTTCCTGAAGCAGCTCATAAGAACCTCATTTGAGAGGTGCTCTTCCTATTCCTGGAAAAAGGAACATCCTTAGCTCTGAAAACACAGGGACACAGAAAAGAATCTGAGCAAAGCAGGCCTCAGTAAATTCCCTCTAGTTTATTATTATTAGGTCATGCTTTTTAATCCAATCATACTTCATAATCCAATCATAACATTAAAAAAACACAGGTTGGCCGGGTGCAGTGGCTCATGCCTATAATCCCAGCACTTTGGGAAGCTGAGGCAAGAAGATCACTTGAGGCCAGGAGTTTGAGACCAGTCTGGCCAACATGGCTAAAGCCCATCTCTACTAAAAATACAAAAACTAGCCGGGCTTGGTGGTGCACACCTATATTCCCAGCTACTCAAGAGGCTGAGGCAGGAGAATCACTTGAACCCAGGAGGCAGAGGCTGTGTTGACCGGAGATTGCGCTACTGCACTCCAGCCTGCGTGGCAGAATGTGACTCCATCTCAGAAAAAAAAAAACAGTAATATACAACTTTATACATATTCTAATAACAAAATAGTAGCAAAATATTGCTACTATAATAACAAAAATAGGAAATAGCAAGTGTTGGCAATGATGTAGAGAAGTTAGAACCCTTGTGCATTGCAGCTGTTGTGGAAGACAGTATGAAAGTCTGTCAAAAAATTACCATATGATCCAGCAATTCCACTTCTGGGTACACACCCAAAAGAATTGAAAGCTGGAACTCAAACATACATTTGTATACCTATGTTTATAGCAGCATTATTCACACTTGCCGAAAGGTAGAAACAACCCAAATGACCATTGAGGAATGAATGGATAAATGAAATGTGGTATATACATACAATGGAATATTATTGAGTCTTAAGAAGAAAGGAAATTGTGATACATGTTACAGCATGGATGAAGTTGGAGACATAGTAAGTGAAATAAGCCAGGCACAAAAAGTCAAATATTGTATGGGTCCATTTAAATCAACTACCTACAGTAGAAATTCAGAGGGACAGAATAGAAAGGCGATCGACAGGAGTTCAGAGAAGGAAAAATAGAGAATTGTTGTTTAATGGGTCCGGAGTTTCCGTTTGGGAAGATGCAAAGTTTCCAGAAATGGATGGTAGTGACGGTTGCACAACAATGTGAATGTACTGTGTGCCACTGAACGGTATACTTTAAAATGCTTAAAACGGCAAATTTGTTTTGATACAAAGGACATTTCTGGCACAATTGGTAAAACTTAAACAGTCTGAGAGTTAGGTGGCAGTAATGTCTTGAGGATAATTTCCTGATTTTGATGGTCATACTGTGACCTGTGACTACACAGGAGAATATTCTTTTTTTGAGACAGAGTTTCACTCTTGTCACCCAAAGTGTAGTGCAATGTCACAATCTAGGCTCACTGTAATCTCTACCTCCTGGGTTCAAGCATTTCTCTTGTATCAGCCTCCTGAGTAGCTGAGATTACAGGCATGTGCCACCATGCCTAGTTAATGTTATGTTTTCAGCAGAGGCAGGGGTTCGCCGTGTTAGCCAGGCTGGTCTCGAACTCCTGACCTCAAGTGATCTGCCCACCTTGGCCTCCCAAAGTGCTGGGATTACAGGCATGAGCCACCACACCTGGCCAGGGGAATATTCTTGTTTGTAGGAAATACATGGGAATGTTCAGGAGTAACAAGGCATCATATCTGCATTTGTTCTGAAATGACCCGGGGGAAAAAAAAAACACTTTTGTGCTGTACTTGTAACTCTTCAGCAGGATTGAGATTGTTTCCAAAAAAATGTTTAAGGTAAAATAAAAATTGGAAATTAACAGTCAGCCGTTAAACAGTTGAGAAAACTGAATCCTGGGATAGTGTTAGCATTAGGATTTGAGCACAGTCACCTGGATTACAACCTGGAACACTTTCCCATGTAATCAATGCAATGTTAATATAATAAACACTTCATTGCAGTACATTACGTATTTTAGATACATGGGGTTTTCTTTGCTAAAGGTTGGCTTTATCTATTAATAATTACCTAGAACATTATTGTATTATAAATTGCCATCCTCCAGACCATGTATCCTTAGGAAAAATAGCTATAAATTAACAAAGAGAATGGAAATAAGAAAGCAAGTCTGACGGATAAAAAATGTGTCTCCAAAAAAGAAAAACGTGTCTCTGCATTTTGAAACTTAATTACAAGTTTTCCTTTTAATTTTTAAAATATTTTCTATTATGTTTGTCAGAAAGATGTGTAGATATACTAGAGGATATGTATTATAATTTCTTTTTCTTTTTTTTTTTTTTTTGAGACGGAGTTTTGCTCTTGTTACCCAGGCTGGAGTGCAATGGCGCGATCTCGGCTCACGGCAACCTCCGCCTCCCGGGTTCAGGCAATTCTCCTGCCTCAGCCTCCTGAGTAGCTGGGATTACAGGCACACGTCACCATGCCCAGCTAATTTTTTGTAGTTTTAGTAGAGACAGGGTTTCACCATGTTGACCAGG
>NW_022437009.1:5529942-5631354 GCF_009761245.1 Sapajus apella | reverse complement strand
TTTTTTTTTTTTTTTTTTTTTTTTTTTGAGACAGGGTCTCACTCGGTCACCCAGGCCAGAGTGCAATGGTATGATCACAGCTCAATGTAGCCTCAACCTCCCAGGCTCAAGGGATTCTCCTGTTTCAGTCTCCCAAGTAGCTGGGACTACACACATGAGCTACCATGTCTGACTAATTTTTTTTTTCAGTAGACACGAAGTCTCTCTGTGTTGTCTGGGCTGGTCTCAAACTCCTGGGCTCAAGTGATCCTCCTGCCTTGGCCTCCCAAAGTGTTAGAATTCCAAGCAGGAGCAACTGCATCCAGCCTGTCTTTTTAAGATGACTTTTATGTTTTATTTGGCCATATAATGCTGTCTTTTTATTATGTAAATAGACAAATTAATCACTGAAAAGAATGGTCCAGGAAGTGGATTTGGGATTGGAATAGAACTGCTGAGGAGGTTTAGGGCTAATGACCCTGAAGAGAAGGGAAGAACTGAGATTCAGAGCTGGCCTCAGCAGTAAGAGAGACAGTGCTGGGGCAGTTCTTCACAATTTTTTAAAATATATATTTTATTGCACTTTAGGTTTTGGGGTACATATGCAGAACATGCAGGATTGTTGCATAGGTATACACATGGAATTGTGGTTTGCTGCCTCCATTCCCCCAACACCTATATCTGGCATTTATCCCCATGTTATCCCTCTCCAACCTCCCTACCCCCTGCTGTCCCTCCCCTAGTCCCCGACAACAGACCCCAGTGTGTGATGCTCCCCTCCCTGTGTCTATGTGTTCTCATTGTTCAACACTCACCTGTGAGTGAGAACGTGTGGTGTTTGATTTTCTGTTCTTGTGTCAGTTTGCTGAGAATGATGGTTTCCAGATTCATCCGTGTCCCTACAAAGGACACAAAATCATCGTTTTTTATGGCTGCATAGTATTCCATGGTGTGTATGTGCCACATTTTCCTTGTCCAGTCTATCATCAATGGGCATTTGGATTGGTTCCAGATCTTTGCTATTGTAAACAGTGCCACAATGAACATATGTGTGCACGTGTCTTTATAATAGAACGATTTATAATCCTATGGATATGTACCCAGTAATGGGATTGCTGGGTCAAATGGAATTTCTATTTCTAGATCCTTGAGGAATCACCACGCTGTCTTCCACAATGGTTGAACGAATTTACCCTCCCACCAACAGTGTAAAAGTGTTCCTATTTCTCCACATGCTCTCCAGCATCTGTTGTCTCCAGAGGTTTTAATGATTGCCATTCTAACTGGCGTGAGATGGTATCTCAATGTGGTTTTGATTTGCATTTCTCTAATGACCAGTGATGATGAGCATTTTTTCATATATTTATTGGCCTCATATATATCTTCTTTTGTAAAGTGTCTGTTCATATCCTTCACCCACTTTTGAATGGACTTGTTTGTTTTTTTCTTGTAAATCTGTTTTAGTTCTTTGTAGATTCTGGATATCAGCCCTTTGTCAGATGGGTAGATTGCAAAAATTTTTTCCCATTCTGTTGGTTGCCAGTTCACTCTAATGATTGATTGTTTCTTTTGCTGTACAGAAGCTCTGGAGTTTAATTAGATCCCATTTGTCTATTTTGGCTTTTGTTGCCAATGCCTTTGGTGTTTTAGTCATGAAGTGCTGGCCTATGCCTATGTCCTGAATGGTTTTTCCTAGGTTTTCTTCTAGGGTTTTTATGGTGTTAGGTCTTATGTTTAAGTCTTTAATCCATCTGGAGTTAATTTTAGTGCAAGGTATCAGAAAGGGGTCCAGTTTCTGCTTTCTGCACATGGCTAGCCAGCTTTCCCAACACCATTTATTAAACAGGGAATCCTTTCCCCATTTAATAGGGCCAAGGGAAGATGTCAAAGGTTAAGGGACAACAAACTACAACCTACAGGCCAAATTCGGGCTGCTGCCTATTTTTGCATGGTTCTGGGAGGGAAGAATGGTTTATATTTTTGTTTGTTCGTTTTGATTTATTTATTTATTATTAATTCATTTATTTTTTGAGATGGAATCTTGCTCTGTCACCTAGACTGGAGTGCAGTGGCATGATCCCGGCTCACTTCAACCTCTGCCTCCCAGGTTGAAGAGAGACTCTCCTGCCTCGGCCTTCCGAGTAGCTGGAACTACAGGTATCCACCACCATGCCCAGCTAATTTTTGTACTTTTAGTAGAAATGGGATTTCACCATGTTGGGCAGGCTGGTCTTAAACTCCTGACGTCGGGTGATCCTCCCACCTCAGCCTTTTAAAGTACTAGGATTACAGGTGTGAGCCACCATGCCTAGCCTTTGTTTTTTTCGACACAGGGTTTCACTTTCTCACCCAGGCTGGAGTGAAGTGGAACAATCTCAGCTCACTGCATCCTCTGCCACCTGAGCTCAAGCAGTCCTCCTGCCTTAGCCTCCCAAGTAGCTGGAATTACAGGCATGGGCTACCACGCCTGGCTAATTTTTGTATTTTTTATAGAGACGGTCTTTCACCATGTTAGCCAGGCTGGTCTCGAACTCCTCCTGAGCTCAAGTGATCCACCTGCCTCAGCCTCCTGAAGTGCTGGGATTACAGGTGTGAGCTACCACACCCAGCCAAAAATCGTTTTAATGGATGAATGTTTGCAATATGATAGGTAACACTAACTTGAGCCCCAATTAAGTAAAATATTATTCCAGAAAAAAAAAAGACAAAACCAAAAAAGAAACCCAATCTTCTCACATTAGCAGACATTTTTGTACAAAAAGCATTGTACACAGTATTTGTCAACAAAAATTTGGTAGAAATTTGATTTCCCTCTTTTGCATAAATACCTATACAATATCCTTGATTTTGCCTTTGACCCTCAAAGTCTAAACAATCTATTATATGGTCCTTTACAGAAAAAGTTTGCCAAACTCTGGTCTAGAAGCAGGCGATGGTCCATTTTCATAGAATGGAGAAATGGCAAAAGTTAAAGGACTTCTTGATAGACAATCACTTGTAAAGAATTGTCTGCTGAGAATGTTGGAAAAGTGGCTGAAGAGTTGTAAAGCTTCAAAATAGCTGCTGTGGGAACAGCCTGTATTTGATAAAGGGACAGTTCTAATCATGGAAAGATTAGATTTAATCTAATTAAATTATTTAATAATTTAATTAATTATTAAATTAAAATTTAAAAATTATTAAATTAAAATTATTAAATTAAAATAAAATTTAACTTTTTTTAAATTATTAAATTAAATAATTATTAAATATTATTATTATTATTAAATAAATGGACTAGTCATACATAGCAAGAAGAACTGTAGATCATTACCTTGTTCCTTTGCCAAATAAACTTTGAATAGTTGAAAAATTTAACAGTGAAAGAACAGAAACATTAAAATACCAAAAGAAGCTGGGTGAGGTGGTTCACAACGGTAATCCCAGCACTTTTGGAGGCTGGGATGGGCGAATCGCTTGAGTCCAGAGCTCAAGACCAGCCTGGGCAACATGGCAAAACCCCGCCTCTACTAAAAATACAAAAACTTTAGCTTGGCATGATGGCACACACCTGTAGTCCCAGCTACTTCGGAGGCTAAAGTGGGAGGATGGCTTCAGCCCAGGAGGTGAAGGTTGCAGTGAGCCAAGATCGCACCACTGCATCTTGGAAGAACCTGCTTCAAAAAAAAAAAAAAAAAAAAAAGAGAAAGAAAGAAAGAACAAAAGAAAGTTTGGGTAAATATATATCTTTTTAGTTTGGAATGGAAAATGTCTTTAAACTTCATGAACCAAGAAACAAAACCTGAGATTCTAGATTTGACTTTCTAAAAAGGTAAAACTGGGCTGGGTGTGGTGGCTCACTGCTGCAATCCCAGCACTTTGGGAGGCCAAGGCAGGCAGATCACTTGAGGTTAGGAGTTGGAGACCAACCTGCCCAACCTGGTGAAATCCCGTCTCCAGTAAAAATACAAAAATTAGACGGTGTGGTGGTGTGCGCTTGCAATCCCAGCTACTTGAGAGGCTGAGGCAGAGAATTGCTTGACCCTGGGAGGTAGAGGTTGCAATGAGCTGAGATTGTGACTGCACTCCAGCTATAGTGATGGAGTGAAACTCTGTGCTCAAAAACAAAACCAAAAACAAAACCTGGTATAACAATCCCCTCTTAAAAACTAACAACAACAACAACAAGAAGAGCAATGCTAAAAAGCAGTCAACAGGTGGGGAAAAAATTACAACATACATGATCAACGGTTATATCTCTAATATAACAGTATATATTTTTGTTTATTTAAAGTTTTTTTTTTTTTTTTTTTTTTTATAGGGCCAGGTGCAGTGGCTCACACCTGTAATCCCAGCACTTTGGGAGGCCAAGGCAGTGGATCATCTGAGGTCTGGAGTTCAGGACCAGCCTGACCAACATGGAGAAACCCTGTCTCTACTACAAATACAAAATTAGCTGGGCATGGTGGCACATGCCTGTAATCTTAGTTACTCGGGAGGCTGAGGCAGGAGAATGGCTTGAACCTGGGAGACACAGGTTGCAGTGAGCAGAGAGCACTCCATTGTACTCCAGCCTGGGCAAGAATAGTGAAACTCCATCTCAAAAAAAAAAAAAAAAATATATATATATATCAAATGAAGTTGATATTCTTTGCTCCATAGTCAATTGAATGACTATCTTGGTTATTCAAATATAATTTGTGAAGGCACTGTGGTTCTGCAGAAATGTTCTGTGATAATAAAACCTTCTGTAGAGTGTGTGTGTTTCTCTCTCTCTTTTTTGAAGTTGGAGTATCACTTTGTTGCCCAGGCTGGAGTGCAGTGGCATGATCATAGCTCACTGCAGCCTCAAACTCCTGGACTCAAAGTGATTCTCCCACCTTATACTCCTGGCTAGCTGGGACTACAGGCACGCACCACCACACTTGGCTAAAATTTTTGACTTAAGAGATGATGGGTTGTGCGGGGGGTATCTTGCTTTGTTGCGCAGCCTGGTCTAGAACTCCTGCCCCTAAGCAATCCCCCCACCTTGACCGACCTCCCAAAGTGCAGGGATTACAGTCATGAACCACACCCAGCCGAGTGTTTCTTTCTTGATTAGTAAAGACTGCCTCATCCTGCTGGGTGAAGAGGCTCATGCCTGTAATCCCAGCACTTTGGGAGGCCAAGGCGGGTGGATCACCTGAGGTCTGGAGTTTGAGACTCAGCCTGACCAACATGGAGAAATCCCATTTCTACTAAAAATACAAAATTAGCCGGGCATGGTGGCACATGCTTGTAATCCCAGCTACTTGGGGGGCTGAGGCAGGAGAATCCCTTGAACCCAGAAGGCGGAGGTTGCAGTGAGCCAAGATTGCGCCATTGCACTCCAGACTGAGCAACAAGAGTGAAACTCCATCTCAAAAAAGAAAAAAAAACAAAACTGCCTCATCCTTTGGTCTTGTTAGTCAGTAGAGAGGCGGTGAATCTGTTGCCTTAGGAGGCTCAATCTTATAGGATAAGGGGTCCAAGAATCCAGTTTCTGCTCACCCAGATCTGAAGTTAAGGAGACTTTATCTTATCTTTAAGGCCCAGTGGCAAAGGAGGACTGAGGAGACACCAGTTTTAGTTCTCTCTGCATTTAGAAGAGGATCCTGCTGCCCTTTGGGCTGAGTAAGCCCCAGCCCCACCCTCTACAACTAGGATTCTTGGACATTCAGAGGGCAAACCACAATGACTTCTGATAGGGCATGTGGGAAGCTTAAACTATAATTGAGAAAGTTAACAGCTGTAACTGACCACATTTGTACCTTAAGTTTGTGGAGCAGATCGTAGTAGCTGCACTAGTATAGAAAGAACTCTTTAAAAAGTCAAGAAGAAAAATAGCATTCAATATAAAATGGGCAAAGAGTATGACTAACCAAATACAGAATAATAAAAATAAATGACCATTAAATATATTTAGAATGTTTAAAATGCACTAGTAATCAAAAAAACTATACAAATAAAATGAGTTATCATTTGTCATAGATCAGATGATCAAAGATAACATTATTGATTGTTGTAGATGTGAGAAAACGTGTAGTTCCATATTCTATAAGAGATACAACAAATTGGCATTATGTATACAAAATTAATATGTGTATTTGTTTAATTTAAGAAAATAGACAGGCTGGGTGTGGTGGCTCATACCTGTAATCCCAGCACTTTGGGAGGCCGAGGTGGGCAGATCACTTGAGGTCAAATATTTGAGACCAGCCTGGCCAACATGGTGAAACCCTGTCTCTATCAAAAAATACAAAAATAAGGAAATAATTGGGCAAATTCCCAATGATGAAAACATTTGTTATAGTATTGTTAAACAATGTATATGATTCACGTATACAGTGGATTAACTATGCCTTCCACATTTATGGGAGTTCTAAGACTGCCTCTCTGTTTAATGCCTATATTGTTAGAAGGTCATTCACTGCCCTCTAACACCCCCTTCCACCCCTAACTATGCCTCAGTTGCAGGAAATTTGGTTAGCTATTCTTTCTTTCTTTCTTTTTTTGAGACACAGTCTCACTCTGTTGCCCAGGCTGGAAAGCAGAGGTGCAATCTTGGCTGTTGTATCAGTGGCTACAACCTCCGTCCCCGGATTCAAGCAATTCCCCTGCCTCAGCCTCGCTAGTGGCTGGGATTACAGGCATGTGCTACCATGCCCGGCTAATTTTTGTATTTTTAGTAGAGCCTGGTTTTGCTATGTTGGTCAGGCTGATGACTTCAAGTGATCCTTCTGCCTTGACCTCCCAAAGTGCTGGGATTACAGGCGTGAGTCACTGTGCCCGGCCTTGGTTAGCTATTCTTAACAAGTACAAAAGAAAGTAGTATCAAAGTTGAACGAGAAGAAAGAAAGCAAAGAGAGGAAGTGGGATTTCTCAGTCTACAGAAATTTTGACTCTTTTTTATGGCTCTAAGGAGTGCCCACACAAAAGAATTCCTCCTGATCTTCTGTAACGTACAAGGGGCATCCCTGTGGGCTCCAGATGAAATGCAAATAGATGATTTACACATTTTGGGAGAACAGACTATTGAACCATTTCAAATCATAATTAAATTTTTTTTTAAGAGATAGGGGTGTCATTATGTTGGCCAGGCTGTTCTTGAACTCCTGGCCTCAAGTGATTCTCTCACCTTGGCTTCCCAAAGTTTTGGGATTATAGGTGTGAGCCACTACACCCAGCCTTTCACGTCATAAGTAACAGCTCTACCTGGACCAGTTTATTTGCCCTTGTTCTTTATATGGAGGAAAACCATGTAATGTATTACCTAAATAAAAACACTTGAGAATGAAAGGGGATGCTATTAATAATTACACTGGAATTGTCCTAGGAAAATCAGGACATGCAGTCATCTATGCCTACCATATGTTTTTAACATGCTCGAGGGAGAAAAACAGGTCTAACTGATAGCAATAGTAGTTATAAATTGAAGCATGAATCAGATAGATAGCTACATAGCTAGAAAGATAGATGTTCATCGATTTGTGTAAGATTCGAGACACGTCACACAATAATTTTAATAGATATCCATTGTATAGTAAATATAGTATATCAAATTTTCTTCTTATCTGGCTTCTGCTTCTTAAATAGGCTGATTTTATTCCAACACTTTAACAACTTGGAAAAATGTTGTTGCTAGCTCTTTAAATTCTTGCCTGTTTGCATAAGTAACGTCAGATACAGTAGACTGGCTCAGTTAGCCTTCATTCCAACCCCTTTTTTGCTTGTTTTACTCTAATATGGAGAAGCACGTTCCCAGACTCTCCTGTAGCTAAGTGTGACCGTGTGACTCAGTTCTGTCTTAATGAGTCTTAATTAGAAGTCAGCTGCTGTTGCCTCTTCCTTTTCCTCCTGATGGCTTGGAATGTATAAAATATTTGATGTGTGGCATCCATTAGCAAGAAAGCAAAGCAGGAAGGTAGAAGGAACCTGGTTCTTGGAGGACAAAATTTAAACTCCCCATACCAGCTCTGAACTTTTTACAGATGGACATACAAAACAAATCAACCTCTTTCTCATTAAAAAAATTTTCTGGTAACTTGCAGTTAAATGAGGTTTTAAAACAACCAACTGTTTTGACAAACAATCTTAAAATCTCAATAACCCAGCTCAAAAAATATGCCTCTCTGCTCTTTCAAATCTCAGTACAGTGCAGGGCAGGAAGGCAGGAAGTGGGAGTACATTCACCTGGTTTCATACTGCAGCCATCAATATTTATCCTCTCAGACCCCTGAGAAGGGAAAGACAGATTAATAGGTTGTGTGTGAATAATTATTTAGCACTTCTACCTGAATTCCATAGGGCAAAATTAGTCACAGGGCCCCACCTAGCTGAAAGAGTCACTGGGAAATGTAGTCTTTCTATCTGTGCAGGAGGAAAATGAACTGGTTTAGTAAATAGGTTGAATTGTCTTTGCTATGGGAAATTTCGTGGCGAAGGATAGAAAATCAAGAACATCAAAACCTGGGATCCAAAAATCACAACATAATTAAATAATAATCAAGGAAGTAATTAAAAAATTACTATGCTTAAAAGAATTAAAAAGATTACTATACTCACTGTTGAAAAATACAGTTAAGCAGAAACAGTTCATCAGAGGGCTTGTGAAGTATATTTTGGTAACTAAGTTTTCGTAGTAACATAGAAATAACCCCCAAATTTTTGTTGTTTTAATTTTTTTTTTTTTTTTTTGAGACAGGGTTTTGCTCTCTTGCCCAGGCTGGAGTGCAGTGGCATGATCATGATTCATTGCAAACTCAGCCTCCTGGGCTCAAGTGATTTTCCCACCTCAGCCTCCTGAGGAGCTGGAACTACAGGCACACAGCATCACACCTGGCTGATTTTTGTATTTTTAGTAGGGACAGGGTTTTGCCATGTTGCCCAGACTGGTCTCAAACTCCTGAGCTCAAGCCATCAGCCTGCCTTGGCCTCACAAAGCGCTGGAATTACAGGCGTGAGCCACCGCACCTGGCTTAATTTTTCTTAAAAATCTTCTAAAACTCTTAGTGTGTGTGGGAAGTAGAAAAGTTTCTTTTTAAAGTTTCCTTTCTTGTTAAAGAATAAGTGTGCTAATTATTCTTTGTTAAGCCCTATCCCATGTAGCCGTTAGACATGCCATGCTTACAGGCACGTAGTATATGTCCTTGTATTTTAACCAGGGTATCTGTGCTAGACGTGCTCACTTCTGTTTAGAGAAGTTTTACGTTGTTAGCCAATTGGGTTTTAGTTTAGATTGTGAGGTCTGGCTCTAGTCGATGGAGATCAGACACAGCAGTAAGGACAAGCCCAAATGCATAAGGGATAAATTTGTGTGTTTTCCTTTGTTCACTGTACTTCGTGGCAAGATGACCAGTGAGCGTACGCTTCCTGCAGTCCAGGAAGTAAAAATTGCATTGCTGAAAAATCCTTTGTCTCAGTGCTCATTTTTCTTTATGGCACCAAGCATCTATTTCCAACAGTGCGTATCTCAAATAACACGGTATTATACATCTATTTACTGCTTCCAGTATATATCAGTTTCCTATTACTGTTGTAACAAATGACCACAAACAGTGTCTCAAAACAATAGAAATGTGTCATCTTATAGTTCTGGAGGTCAGAAGTCTGAAATGGGTCTCACTTGGCTAAAATCAAGATGTCAAGCAGGGCTGTATTCTTTTTGGAGGCTCTAGGGAAGAATCCATTTTCTTACGTTTTCCTGCTTCTAGAAGTCACCTACATTCCTTGGATGCTAGCCCCTTCCACCATTTTCAAAGCCAGCAATAGAGCATCTTTGAATCTCTCTCTGACTCTTTATCTTTTACCTCCTTCTTCCATATTTAACGGATTATTGTGAATACATTGAGTCCATCAGATAATCCAAAAGAATCTCCCTATTTTAAGTTCAGCTGATCAGTTCCTTAATTCTATCTGCAACCTTAATTTCCCATTGCCAATAGAATGGGTTTCAGGGATTTTTCCATGAACATTTTTTGAGAGAACCACTATTCTGCCTCACACAATGCCATAAAAAATTGTGATTATAAGTGGAATATGTAGGCCGGACATAGTGGATCACACCTGTAATCCCAGAACTTTGGGAGGCCAAGCCAGGTAGATCACCTGAGGTCCAGAGTTCAAGAATGGCCTGGCTAACATGGTGAAACCTCGTCCCTATTAAAAATACAAAATTAACCAGGTGTGGTGGTGCATGCCTATAATCCCAGCTACTCAGGAGGCTGAGGCAGGAAGAGTTGCTTGAACCTGGGAGGCAGAGGTTAAAGTGAGCCAAGATTATGCCACTGGACTCCAGCTTGGGTGACAGGGCAAGACTCTGTCTTGAAAATAAATAAATAAATGTAATATGTTTGTTACAGAAACTGGTTGCTGGACATGGTGGCTCACGCCTGTAATCCCAGCAGTTTGGGAGGCAGAGGCAGGTGGATCGCCTGAGGTCAGGAGTTCAAGACTAGCTTGGCCAACATAATGAAACCCCGTCTCCACTAAAAATACAAAAAATTAGCTGGGAGTGGTGTTGGGCACCTGTAATCTCAGCTATTAGGGAGACTGAGGCAGGAGAATCGCTTGAACCCCAGAGGTGGAGGTTGCAGTGAGCCAAGATCATGCCACTGCACTCCAGCCTGGGCAACAAGAGTGAAACTCCGTCTCAGAAAAAAGAAGACAAAGAAGAAGAAGAAGGAAGAAGAACAAGAAGAGGAAGAAGAAGAAGAGGAAGAAGAAACTGGTTACATATAAAATATGCTTTTCATAGAACTGATTACATACAGAAAACTAAAAATAATAAAAATTAAAATAAGGTGATTCTGTCAGCCAAAGATTATCACTATTAACATTTTGGTATGTACTTTTCAAATATATATATATATATATATATATATATATAATTACTTTAAATACATATATTTTAAATTGGATCATAATGTTTATCCTGTTTTCATTTAATAGAAATATCTTCCCAAGTCAGTAGATATGACTCAATATCATTTTTATTATTTGTAATTTTTTTTTAAGACAGGGTCTCACTGTCAACCAGGCTGGAGCACAGTGGTGCAATCATGGCTTACTGCAGCCTCGACGTCTTAGGCTCAAGCAATCCTCCCATCTCAGCTTCTCAAGTAGATAGAACTACAGGCATGAGCCACCAAGCCTGGCTAATTTTAAATATTTTGTAGAGATAGGGTCTTGCTGCATTGCCCAGTCTGGTCTCAAACTCCTGGGCTCAAGCAATCCCCCTGCCTGGGCCTCCCAAAGTGCTGAGATTACTTGGATGAGCCACAATGCCCAGCCTATAATTTTTTTTTTTTTTTAATATATAAAACATTTACGGCGAGCTGCTGTGGCTCGTGCCTGTAATTCCAGCACTTTGGGAAGCCAAAGCTGGTGGATCACCTGAAGCCAGCAGTTCAAGCCCAGCCTGGCCAACATGGAGAAACCCCGTCTCTACTAAAAATACAAAAATTAGCCAGGCATGGTGGCATGTGCCTGTAATCCCAGCTACTCGGGAGGCTGAGGCAGGAGAATCGCTTGAGCCTCTGAGGTGGAGGTTGCAGTGAACCAAGATTGTGCCACTGCACTCCAGCCTGGGCAACAGAGCAAGACTCCATCTCAAAAATATAAAATAAAATTTACATGATTCAGAAATCAAAACAATATACAAGGGTATATTTAGAGATATTTTGTTCCTCTCTCTATCTCCTAAACTTTATTCCCACCAATCCCTGTAATAACCTTTTTCATTATTTTCTGGTTTATCTTTCCTGTGTGCATGTGTTGAGGATTTTTAGGGGGAATAAAAAAGTGTGCATATTTATATTTCCCCTTTCTTATAAAAAAGGAAGCATACCACGTGTACCATTTTGCAACTTAGATTTTTCACTCCTCATCAGTACTTAGAAATATTCCTTGTTGTTTTTTATGGGCACATAATACTTCATTGTGTGAATTTTAAAAAAGCATACCCCAAATTTGAATTTAAAAAAACAAGCTGAGTGTAGTGGTTCACGCCTGTAATCCCAGCACTTTGGGAGGCCAAGGGGGGTGGATCACCTGAAGTTAGGAGTCCAAGACCAGCCCAGCCTGGCCAACATGGTGAAACTCCATCTCTACAAAAATACAAAAATTAGCCAGGCATGATGGCATGCACCTGTAATCCCAGCTACTTGGGAGGCTGAGGCAGGAGAATCGCTTGAACCTGGGAGGTAGAGGTTGCAGTGAGCCAAGATTGCGCCATTGCACTCAATCCTGGGCAACAGAGCAAGATTATGTCTCAAAAAATAAATAAACTTAGCTGTATATTAGATAATATAACCTCAGAGAGAAAAATAATTAATTCAATAACTTTGAGCACAGGTTTTTACTGTACACATTTAGGGAAATATGATTTGAAGACAAAAAGAGCTATGATGAAATATTAAAATGTTACTTAGATTTGTTGCTGGTAATGATTTTGGTGTTGTAACTGAAATTCTTTTGTATGTGATACATTGAAGAACAAATGATTGACAGTGAGAGCCAGGGTTTTGTGGGAGAAGGAAAATACAAATACCGAATGGGGGAAGTTAGGAAAGGCCTTGTGATGTTGGATTGAATTGGAGGCGTCAGTGTTAATTCATACTTTTTGTTTCATTTTGGTTTTTGAGTGCATTCACCAGTTTTGTCCACTAAAAGGGCCTATAAGCAAAGACAATCCAGAATAATTTCTATAGTAAATACCATTCTTCATTCTAAAGAACCAGAACTATCTTTTAAAAATAGTACATCCTGCATTTTAATTAATTCCATATAACAAAAGTAACAGCCTAGACTAGCTACTCAGGAGGCTGAGGCAGAAGAATCGCTTAAACCCGGGAGGCGGAGGTTGCAGCGAGCTGAGATCGCACCACTGCACTCCAGCCTGAGCAAAAGAGTAAGACCCCATCTAAAAAAAAAAAAAAAAAAGTTATATACACATTCTTTTGGGAGAAGACAGTACCGAATCTCTACATGGTACCAAATATGCACCAAAAAAAAAAAAAACATTACACCAAAAAGGACACAGATAAATAATGAAAACATTCATTTGCTGAAACACAGCAACATTAAGCCACCTCAGTTTTCTTTGCCCAACGCTTGAAGCATAAACAAACCCTCATCTCATGAGAAGGGTTGGTATAATATGGGGAGGCGACATCTCATCACCGTGGAAAACAGAGCTGCAGAGCCAGAACTCTTTAAAGGAATGGGTGAGTCCAGGTCAGGGGTAGAAAAAGTACAAAGTGAGCCTGGAATGTGTGGTTGTGCCAGAAAACAAGGAAGTGTTAAAGAATCTTGGGAACATAGGGAAAGGACAAAGGAGCCAGGGTCAAAGGTCAATATGAGGATCAAAAAGCATAATGATGGTAAAGGAATATGACACACTGCTTTTTAAAACTTTTAATTCCGTGAATTAAAAGGAGAAAGAAGCAGATGTTATGAGGCCCCTCTCCACGTCCCCTCAGCCTTCTTGAATTCTCTTGCAGTTGTCAACAGTTCCCAGCACCCTGACCTCAAGTGCCTGTGTTTCTCTCCTTCTCTGTCTGGAGTCTTTCTAAAGAACCGTCTACAGCTCATGGCTGCTGAGCAACATAGTTTGAAAGCTGGTGGATAGGTATCCCTAGCAGTCAACCAAGGGGTGATGGAATCGGGATGATTTGGAAGCATTTCACATGGCTTCTCAGCGTGGCCTCATTGAGACTGAGACCCAGTTGCCCATAGCAAAAAATGTTTGTCAATATACACTTGATTGGCTTTTCTCCCTGCCCTGTGTCACTTGCCCTACTAACTCTGTGCTTTCTGGTATCATCTCCCATATGCCCTACTCACACCCAGGTTTCTTATGTCAGGGTTTGCTTTGGTGGGGGGACATCAAAACTGAAAAAGTTAAAGAACATCGGAAAAAGAAGAAAGGCTAAACTCCTCTTATAGAAAAATGCCAACTAATATGTACAAAGAAATGAGAGAATTAGGAACATGGCCATTTTACAACACCAGTGTAAAAACTGATTTTGGCAAGGGCCATTAACTTTATGCTAAAATCACTGAGTGGAAGGTTTATGAGGAACAAGATATTCACATGGTCTCAAAGTATTACCCTACAGATTACTTAATGATTACAAGGAGATATACCTGTTCAGTGGAGAGATCTACTTACCACCCTGTCAGGTCATGTTGGTCAGACTGGTCTCGAACTCCTGACCTCATGATCTGCCCACCTCGGCCTCCCACAGTGCTGGGATTACAGGCATGAGCCACCTGCCCGGCTGGTTGGTTCGTTTTTTAGTTTAGTTTTATTTTGTCAATTGTCTCTGTTTCTTTTAAGTTCCTTTTTCCTCATGGTTTGTTTTGGCCTCTCTCTTATATTGGAGACTTTCCTAAAATGGGTAATCATCCAACCGTATTTAAGAAGGGCGCATCAATACTCAGCCGGGCGCGGTGGCTCAAGCCTGTAATCCCAGCACTTTGGGAGGCCGAGGCGGGTGGATCACGAGGTCAAGAGATCGAGACCATCCTGGTCAACATGGTGAAGCCCCGTCTCTACTAAAAAAATACAAAAAATTAGCTGGGCATGGTGGCACGTGCCTGTAATCCCAGCTACTCAGGAGGCTGGGGCAGGAGAATTGCCTGAACCCAGGAGACGGAGGTTGCGGTGAGCCGAGATCGCGCCATTGCACTCCAGCCTGGGTAACAAGAGCAAAACTCCGTCTCAAAAAAAAAAAAAAAAAAAAAAAAAAAAGAAGGGCGCATCAAAGCTGGGCACGGTAGCACATGCCTGTAGTTCTAGCTACTTGGGAGACTAAAGTGGGAGGATGACTTGAGCCCAGGAGTTGGAGGCTGCAGCAAGCTATAATTACACCACTGCATTCTAGCGAGACCCTGTCTCTAAAAAAAAAAAAAAAAAAAAAAAAAAATAGTAAAATAAAATAATTTAAGAATAAGAATGAAGCACTTAAAAGCTCAGGTTGGGACGTTTACTAAATGGTGAGTGTGGTAGGAAACCTGAAAGATGGCACCCAGTGACCCTCACCTCCTGGTATTCATGCCTGTGCAATAAAGGGTTAACTTGCCTCGAGCAGTATCTGGCCTTTACCCTCACTTCCTGGGAGGTAATCTCTACATTCTTGGAATGTTCTTTGTTTACCTGGGGGCCTTGGACCATGCCACTTGGTCTATGCTAACAATGTGATATATGGTGGGGGCTTGAACCATGCAGTGTCAGCTCAACCTCAGGATGGGCCTGGACATGAAGGCCAGCTACACAGGCAGTCAGCCATGTCTACATGACCAATAAAAAGTCTGGACGCCAAGTCCTGGCAGGGCCTCCCTGGCTGGGAATATTGCATGTGTATTATCACACATTATTACTGTGAGAAGTAAGAATTGTCTGCATAACTCCACTGGGAGAGGACAACTAGATGCTCTGCATTTAAAACTCTCCTGGTCACTGTCCTATGTGCCTCTTCAGTGAGTTCTGTGAGTCCTAACAAATGGCCAAACATGACAGTGTCTCAGGGACCCCAGGTTTGCAGCTGGTGTCAGAAATGACGGTGGTCTCAGGGATTCTCAACATTTGCAATACCTTTATGTATTCATGTCTTCTTGAGTATGGCTGGACTTAGTGACCTACTTCTACCAAATAAAATATGACAGAAGTGACAGGATGTCCATTTTGAGATGAGTTTATAAGGAAGCCTAGTCTTCCACCATGGGTGCTCTCTTTTGTGTAGCTTGTCCTGGGAGATGACAGCATTCATGTCCTGAGGTGGCCCTGTGAAGATGCCCACTCGTCCTGGGACAAATAACCACATAATTGAGCTTGTAAGTGGATCCTTACCCCAGTTGAATCCTCACACAAGACTGCAGCCCTGGTGGATAGCTTGATTGTAATCTCGTGAGAGACTTTCAGCCAGAGGTGCCCAGCTAAGCCTTGCCCTGATTCTCAACCCAGAAAACTGTAAGATAATAAATGCTTGTTGTTTTACGCCTCTACATTTGGGATAATTTGTTACACACTGGGCTAGAATATAAGGTGATCTGGTAGAACTACATATTGGATATCCACAAATATTTTTATCTGGAGGTCTTTTTTCCAGAGTCATTCAATTTCTTCAGAAAAGAACTTTCCAATCTCCCAGGTAGCATATGCCTGGCTGAATGAGCTCAGGGTCCAGAGCTAGAGAAGACAGCCAAACTTTTACACATTCTTTTCTTTTTATCCCCTGTACAAATCCCTGTCATCTGGTGCACCTGATGTGCCTAAGTCTGGAGCCCTTCCCGGATCATATATCTGGAGAGGTTGTTGCCTGGTTACGCCCAGCTGGAAAAGGGACCTGATGAGTCTAACTGCTTTGTATATACCATTTTCAATAATTTTTCTTGTTTTAAGCCTAAATTCTTGTTCTCACCTTTTAAAGTAACCAGTGCTACTCACAAGAATAATTCCAAAAGATATGGATCTACCATGAAAGAGAAAGCTATAAAACTTTTAGGAGATAATAAAAACCAATACCTTTATGACCTCAGGATGGAGAAAGATTTCTTAATCTAGTTTCAAAACTCATTAGTTACAAAAAAAAGATAAATTAGTTTACATTAAATATAAGAACTTTTGTTTATCTGAAAACATTATTAAAAGAGTACAGGCCAGGCATTGTGGCTCATGCCTGTACAACTCTTTGGGAGGCCAAGGCAGGTGGATCACTTAAGGTCAGCAGTTTGAGACTAGCATGGCCAGCGTGGTGAAACCCTGTCTCTACTAAAACTACAAAAAATAGCCAGGTATGGTGGCATGTGCCTGTAGTCCTAGCTACTCAGGAGGCTGAGGCACGAGAATCACTTGAACCCAGGAGGCAGAGGCTGCAGAGAGCCGAGATTGTACTAGTACACTCCAGCCTGGGTGACGCAGCAAGATTCTGTCTCAAATAAAATAAAATAAAATAAGAAATGATCTCTGAAAGTATAGTCTTGGCTTTTTGATCCAAGATGGACAATTAGACACAACTACAGGGTACAACACCCAGCAAGAGAGATGCAGAAATCCAGAGATCTCCTAGCTCCAACCGAGGTACGAGGTGCATTTTAACGGGTCTGGTCCCATGGTGAGCAAAGCCTACTCAGAGCAGACCGAGGCAGGGAGGGGTGCTGCTTCACTCAGAAAGTGCATCTGACCGGTGAGTCGGAGGCTCCCCTCTGGTACTCCAGTCCAGATACAACACTTCCCCCAAAGCCTCAGCAATACACAGAACAGGGGATCTTTGCCAGTCAAGTGCTGGGAATTACAAGCGCAGAGTTGAATAAGAGCCTGCGGACTGAGCTATCGCCTCCTCCCACGCCTGGAGTGAGAGGGAGCTATAAGTGGAAGCAGCTGGGCGGGTACCTACCCCAAGACCAGAGAGAGAGGAAGCTGAAAGGGGGAGATGGCCGGGTGTGGCTGGGCGGGTCCCTACCCTCACAAACCCCAGAGGGCTGAAGCTCTGACTCTAGTGGGTTTCGCAGCCAGTGCCGCAGTCTGAGATGAACCCTGAATGATCCAGCCCAGTGGAGGAAGGGCACAACCCACCACTAGAGGGGTGGGACTGGGCTACATGTTTTAACAAAAAACACAGGAAGCCTACATAGCAACGGGGCAGTGTTCTTGACAACCCAGCAGTGCCTACAGGTCAATGGAAGAGGCGGGCCTAATCTCCCAGCATAGACAAAAAAGAGACAGGAAGCTTCCCTAGTAACTTGAAGGAGTCTCTAGAAACCCAGTAGCACCTCCACAGGCAGGCAAGTGACCTTATCAAGCAGCTCTGACACCACAGCCAGTTAAATCCACAAAGATGGGAAAAAAACAGCGCAAAAAAGATGAAACCATCAAAGACCAGAACACCTCTTCTTCAAGGGATCACAACTCCTCTACAACACAGGATCACCACTTGACTGAGGAGTGTGACGAACTGACAGGAACAGGCTTCAGAAGGTGGATAATAACAAACTTTTCTGAGCTAAAGGAACACATTCTAACTCAATGCAAAGAAACCAAAAACCTTGAAGAAGGTTAGATGAAATGCTAACTAGAATAACCAGCTTAGAGAAGAACATAAACAACTTGATGGAGTTGAAAAACACAGCACAAGAACTACATGAAGCAAACACAAGTTTTAATAGCCGAATCGATCAAGCAGAAGAAAGGATATCAGAGACGGAAGATCAACTCAATGAAATAAAAAGAGAAGGCAAACCGGGCGCGGTGGCTCACGCCTGTAATCCCAGCACTTTGGGAGGCCGAGGTGGGTGGATCACGAGGTCAAGAGATCGAGACCATCCTGGTCAACATGGTGAAACCCCGTCTCTACTAAAAATACAAAAAAAAAAAAAAATCAGCTGGGCATGGTGGCGCGTGCCTGTAATCCCAGCTACTCAGGAGGCTGAGGCAGGAGAATTGCCTGAACCCAGGAGGCGGAGGTTGCGGTGAGCCGAGATTGCGCCATTGCACTGCAGCCTGGGTAACAGGAGCGAAACTTCGTCTCAAAAAAAAAAAAAAAAAAAAAAAGAGAAGGCAAGATTAGAGAAAAAAGAGTGAAAAGAAATGAACAAAGCCTCTAAGGAATATGGGATTATGTGAAAAGACCTAATCTACGTTTGATCGGTGTACCTGAATATGATGGGGAGAACGAATCAAAGCTGGAAAACACGCTTCAGAATATTATCCAGGAGAACTTCCCAAGCCTAGCAAGGCAGTCCAAATTTCAAATCCAAGAAATACAGAGAACTCCACAAAGATATTCCTGAAGAAGAGCAACCCCAAGGCACATACTGTCAGATTCACCAGGGTTAAAATGAAGGAAAAAATGCTGAGGGCAGCAAGAGAGAAAGGTCAGGTCACCCACAGAGGGAAGCCAATCAGAATTATAGCAGATCTTTTGGTAGAAACCCTACAAGCCAGAAGAGAGTGGGGGCCAATATTCAACATCCTTAAAGAAAAGAACTTTCAACCCAGAATCTCATATCCAGCCAAACTAAGCTTTGTAAGTGAAGGAGAAATAACATCCTTTACAGACAAGCAATTATTGAGACATTTTGTCACCACCAGACCTGTCCTACAAGAGCTCCTGAAAAAAACACTAAGCACGGAAAGGAACAAGTACCAGTCACTGTAAAAGCAAAGCAGCTGGCAAAGACCAAAAATGCAATGAAGAAAATGAGTCAACTAATGGGAAAGAAAACCAGCCAGTAACAAAATGGCAGGATCAAATTCACACATAACAATATTAACATTGAATGTAAATGGTCTAAATGCCCCAATCAAAAGACACAGACTGGCAAACTGGATAAAAAGTCAGAACCCATTGGTGTGCTGTATTCAGGAAACCCATCTCACATACGAAGATACACATAGACTCAAAATAAAGGGATGGAAGAAGATTTACCAAGCAAATGAAGAACAAAAAAAAGCAGGAGTTGCAATCCTAGTCTGATAAAATGGACTTTAAACCAACAAAGATCAAAAGAGACAAAGAAGGACACTACATAATGGTAAAAGAATCAATCCAACAGGAAGAGCTAAATATCCTAAATATATACGCTCCCAACACAGGAGCACCCAGATACATAAAGCAAGTTCTTAACAACCTAAAACAAGATTTAGACTCCCACACAATAATAGTGGGAGACTTCAACACTCCACTGTCAATATTAGACAGATCAACGACACAGAAAATTAACAAGGATACAGAGGACTTGAATGCAGAGCTGGACCAAGTGGACCTAACAGACATATACAGAACGCTCTACCCCAAATCCACAGAATATACATTTTTCTCAGCACCACATTGCACTTACTCTAAAATTGACCACATCATTGGAAGCAAATCACTCCTCAGCAAATGCAAAAGAACAGAAATCATAACAAACAGTCTATCAGACCACAGCACAATCAAACTAGAACTCAGAATCAAGAAACACACTCAAACCCGCACAACCACTTGGAAACTGAACAACTTGCTTCTGAGTGGATAAACAATAAAATGAAGGCAGAAATAAAGATGTTCTTTGAAACCAACCAGAATGAAGACACAACTTACCAGAATCTCTGGGACATCTTTAAAGCAGTGTCGAGAGGGAAATTTATAGCAATAAACGCCCACCAGAGAAGAGAGAAAAGATCTAAAATTGACACCCTCTCATCAAAATTGAAAGAACTAGAGGAGCAAGATTAAAAAAACTCAAAAGCTAGCAGAAGACAAGAAATAACTAAGATCAGAGCAGAACTGAAGGAGATAGAGACACAAAAAACCCTTCAAAAAATCAATAAATCCAGGAGCTGGTTTTTTGAAAAGATCAACAAAATAGACCACTAGCCAGATTAATAAAAAAGAAAAGGGAGAAGAATCAAATAGATGCAATAAAAAACGATAAAGGGGATATCACCACTGATCCCACAGAAATACAAACTACCATCAGAGATTACTACGAACAGCTCTACTCACATAAACCTGTAAACCAGGAAGAAATGGATAAATTCCTAGATACTTGTACTCTGCCAAGACTAAACCAGGAGGAAGTTGAAACCCCTGAATAGACCAATAACAAGGGCTGAAGTAGAGGTAGCAATCAATAGCCTACCAACCAAAAAAAGTCCAGGTCCAGATGGGTTCACAGCCGAATTCTACCAGACATACAAAGAGGAGCTGGTTCCACTCCTTCTGAAACTGTATGAAACAATACAAAAAGAGGGAATCCCCTCTAACTCATTTCATGAGACCAACATCATCCTGATACCAATGTGACATGGTAAAAGCCCCATAAAACTGCATACCTCAACCATACCTCGGCTTTCTGTTGAAACTGCTCTCTATAACCCAAATGTAAATAAGTAATTAAGGACTAATTTCCACCCTACCCAGACAATGTGTAAACAAATGCTAATCTTGACTTTTGTGAACCACTTAAGTAACAATCAGAATGTCAAAAAGTCCCCTGGCCTTCGGAGAGTCCGGAGCCCCTCACCCTCATCTCCGCCCAGGAGGTGATTTACAGAATCCACTAGCCCTCAGAATGTCTGAAGCCCCTCACCCCCACCCCTGCCCCTCACCGTCACTCCCGAGGTGATTTTACGGGTATAAAAGATCTTGACACCATCCTTTTGGGGCCACGGGTTGGAGAGACGTGAGTCCTCCATGGCCGCTGGCAATAAAGACCCTGCAATTTGGCATACTTTTGTCTTGGTATTGACTTTCTATGCTTGGGCCAGTACAACACCAAAATCAGGCAGAGGCTCAACTAAAAAAGAAAACTTCAGGCCAATATCCATGAGGAGCATTGACACAAAAATCTTCAATAAAATACTGGCAAACCCATTGCAACAGCACATCAAGAAGCTTATCCATCACGACCAAGTAGGCTTCATCTCGGGGATGCAAGGCTGGTTCAACATATGCAAATCCATAAATATAATCCATCACATAAACGGAACCAAAGACAAAAACCACATTATTATCTTAATAGATGCAGAGAAGTCCTTTGATAAAATTCAACAGCACTTTATGCCAAAAACTCTCAATAAACTGGGTATTGACGGAACGTATCATAAAATGATAAATGCTATATATGACAAACCTACAGCCAATATCATACTGAATGGGCAAAAGCTGGAAGAATTCCCTTTGAAATCAGGCACTACACAAGGATGCCCTCTCTCACCACTCCTATTCAATATAGTACTGGAAGTTCTAGCCAGAGCAATCAGGCAAGAAAAAGAAATAAAGCATATTCAATTAGGAAAGGAGGAAGTGAAACTGTCTCTATTTGCAGATGACATGATTGTATAGAAGACCCCATCGTCTCAGCCCAAAATCTTCTCAAACTGATAAGCAACTTCAGCAAAGTCTCAGGATACAAAATCAATGTGCAGAAATCACAAGCATTCCTATATACTAGTAACAGACAAACAGAGAGCCAAATCAAGAGCGAACTCCCATTCACAATTGCTACAAAGAGAATCAAATACCTAGGAATACAACTAACAAAGGATGTAAAGGACCTCTTCAAGGAAAACTACAAACCACTGCTCAACGAAATAAGAGAGGACACAAACAAATGGAGAAACATTCCATGTTCATGGTTAGGAAGAATCAATATTGTGAAAATGGCCATACTGCCCAAAGTAATCTATAGATTCAATGTTATCCCCATCAAGCTACCAATGACCTTGTTTGCAGAACTGGAAAAAACCACTTTAAACTTCATATGGAATCACAAAAGACCCTGCATAGCCAAGACAATCCTAAGCAAAAAGAACAAAGCCAGAGGGATCACACTGTCAGACTTCAAACTATACTACACGGCTACAGTAATCAAAACAGCATGGTACTGGTGCCAAAACAGACACATAGACCAATGGAACAAAACAGAGGCCCCAGAAGAAACACTACATATCTACAACCATCTGATCTTTGACAAACCCAGCAAAAACAAGCAATGGGGAAAGGACTCCATGTTTAACAAATGGTGTTGGGAAAACTGGCTACCATATGCAGAAAGCAGAAAGTGGACCCATACCTATCACCTTACACTAAAATTAACTCCAGATGGATCAAAGATTTAAACATAAAACCCAACACTATAAAAACACTAGAAGAAAACATAGGCAAAACCATCCAGGACATAGGCATAGGCAAGGACTTCATAACTAAAACACCAAAAGCAACGGCAATAAAAGCCAAGATAGACAAATGGGATCTCATTAAACTCTAGAGCTTCTGTACAGAAAAAGGAACCATCATTAGAATGAATCAGCAACCAACAGAATGGGAAAAAATGTTTGCAATCTATCCATCTGACAAAGGGCTAATATCCAGAATCTGCAAAGAACTAAAACAGATATACACGAAAAAAACAAACAACCCCATTCAAAAGTGGAGAAAGGATATGAACAGACACTTTTCAAAAGAAGACATATATGAGGCCAACCAACGTGAAAAAATGCTCATCATCCCTGGTCATCAGAGAAATGCAAATCAAAACTACATTGAGATACCACCTCACGCCAGTTAGAATGGTGAGCATTAAAAAATCTGGAGACAAAAGATGCTGGAGAGGATGTGGAGAAATAGAAACACTCTTACACAGTTGGTGGGAGTGTAAATTAGTTCAACCAATGTGGAAGACAGTGTGGCAATTTCTCAAGGATCTAGAAATAGAAATTCCATTTGACCCAGCAATCCCATTACTGGGTATATACCCAAAGAACTATAAATTGTTCTACCATAAAGACACATGCACACATATGTTCATTGCAGCCCTGTGTACAATAGCAAAGACCTGGAACCAACCCAAATGCCCATCAATGATAGACTGGACAAAGAAAATGTGGTACATATACACCATGGAATACTACCCAGCCATAAAAAATGATGAGTTTGTGTCCTTTGTAGGGACTTGGATGAATCTGAAAATCATCATTCTCAGCAAACTGACACAAGAACAGAAATCCAAACATTGTATGTTCTCACTCATAGGTGGGTGTTGAACAACTAGAACACATGGATTCAGGGGGAGGAGCATCACACACTGGGGGCATTTGGCGGGGGAGGGGAGAGACAGTGGGAGGTGGGGAGGGAAGGGAGGCTGGGGAAGGATAACTTGGGGAGAAATGCCAGATATAGTATGCACCTAAAGTAAAATAAATAAATTTTTTTAAAAAAGTATAGTCTTGTAAATTGTTGTTATATTCAAACGACAGAATACTATCCTTCCAAGAAAAGGAACTAAAGATACATGCAATATAGTGAATAAATCTTGAAACAAATTTTTAGATAAAACAAATAACATATAAAAGAATAAATACAGTATGATTTTATTATATAAGGTCCAAAAATAGGCAAAACTTGAAATGCATAAATAGATTATAAAACTATAAACAAATAAAAAGCACATAATACTATAAAAGTCAGGATAGTGGCTATCTGTATAGGGGAAGAGACTATGATCAGAAAGGAATGCTAGTAATGTATTTCCTGACATGAGTAGTGCTTAATACGTATGTGCTGTATAATTATTGATTATTCTGTAATTCACATTTTATGTTTTTGTCTGTCTGTTGTAGTTAATAATGAAGAAGTTTGATTTTGCTTTTTTTGCTGTTGTTTCTGTCATTCTTCTGCTATTTAAATGCTCTGTTTTATTTTTCTCATGGTTATTTTTATAATGACACCTTTACATATTATATTTCCTCTTAGGCAATATTTGTTGTTTTTTTTTAATTATTATTATTTTTAATTGCATTTTAGGTTTTGGGGTACATGTGAAGAACATGCAAGATTGTTGCATAGGTACACACATGGCAGTGTGATTTGCTGCCTTCCTCCCCATCACCTATATCTGGCATTTCTCCCCGTGCTATCTCTCCCCAACTCCCCACCCCCTACTGTCCCTCCCCTGTTTCCCCCGACAGACCCCAGTGTGTGATGCTCCCCTCCCTGTGTCCATGTGTTCTTATTGTTCAACACCTGCCTATGAGTGAGAACATGTGGTGTTTGATTTTCTGTTCTTGTGTCAGTTTCCAGGTTCATCCACGTCCCTACAAAGGACACGAACTCATTGTTTTTTATGGCTGCATAATATTCCATGGTGTATATGTGTCACATTTTCCCTGTCCAGTCTATCATCGATGGGCATTTGGGTTGGTTCCAGGTCTTTGCTATTGTACACAGTGCTGCAATGAACATTCATGTGCATGTGTCCTTATAGTAGAATGATTTATAATCCTTTGGATATATACCCAGTAATGGGATTGCTGGGTCAAATGGAATTTCTATGTCTAGGTCCTTGAGGAATCGCCACACTGTCTTCCACAATGATTGAACTAGTTTACACTCCCACCAACAGTGCAAAAGTGTTCCTATTTCTCCACATCCTCTCCAGCATCTGTTGTCTCCAGATTTTTTAATGATCGCCATTCTAACTGGCGTGAGGTGGTATCTCAGTGTAGTTTTAATTTGCATTTCTCTAATGACCAGTAATGATGAGCATTTTTTCATATATTTGTTGGCCTCATGTATGTCTTCTTTGGTAAAGTGTCTGTCTCTTAGGCAGTATTTGTTGCTTCCCTGCCATGTGCAACATGAATTTGTATCTCTTCTTCCTGTCTCACCTCCTTCTCTTTCTCCATTCAGTTTTAGTAAATAACACTATCTGACTCAGGGCTTACCTTTGTGCCATTAAATACATTTATCCTTCTACTGGACTTGTCACCCTTAAAGATACATTTAGATTCTGAGCAATTACAGATGAAGCTTTCAAAACTTATGCTACTTCCAAATTACCTCTCCTTTCTCCCATTTTTTTTGGCAGTTCAAATTTTCCTACATTGTCATAGTATGTAGCATTCTGCCATCCTCATTCTCACCTTTATTTTTTCTTAATTCTAACTTTATTTTTGTTTGTTTTAGGTCTGGGTTAAAAATATTCGATTCTTTAGTCTCAAACTTTAGTCCTGTGGCTAAAGTTTGCCCATTTTCTCTTGGCTGGCTGTAGCTTGCTGGTAGTTTCCTCAAAAGTATTGTTTATATAGTCAATACTCTGTGGGTTTTTGCTAGCTTAAAAGTGTTTGTCTGTAACCTTTATGTTAGAAGGGCCATTTGCATGAATAAAATATTTTTGCCTCAGTTTCTTTCCTTGAGTATAGTGAAGGTATTACTCTTCTGTGTTCTGGCATTCAATTTCACTGTTGGGGAATCTATTAATTTCCTTTTTTTTTTTTTTTTTTTTTTTTTTTTTTTTTGTTTTTTTGAGACGGAGTTTCGCTCTTGTTACCCAGGCTGGAGTGCAATGGCGCGATCTCAGCTCACCGCAACCTCCGCCTCCTGGGTTCAGGCAATTCTCCTGCCTCAGCCTCCTGAGCAGCTGGGACTACAGGCACGCGCCACCATGCCCAGCTAATTTTTTGTATATTTAGTAGAGACGGGGTTTCACCATGTTGACCAGGATGGTCTCGATCTCATGACCTCGTGATCCACCCGCCTCGGCCTCCCAAAGTGCTGGGATTACAGGCTTGAGCCACCGCGCCCGGCCCTTAATTTCCATTTTTAAAGGACCCATCTTAGGCTGGGCAAAGTGGCTCATGCCTGTAATTCCAGCACATTGGAAGGCCAAGGCGGGCTAATCACTTGAAGTCAAGAGTTCAAGACCAGCCTGGCCAACATGGTGAAACACTATCTTAATCAAAATTATAAAAAATTAGCCACATGTGGTGGCACACACCTGTAATCTCAGCTACTTGGGGGGCTGAGGCAGGAGAACCACTTGAACCCAGGAAGTGGAGGTTGCAGTGAGCCAAGATCGTGTCATTGCACTCCAGCCTAGGCAACAGAGCAAGACTTGGTCTCAAAAAAAGTAAATAAAATAAATAAATAAAAGGTCCATCTTTCTACCTGGCTTACCAAATAATTATTCCTTGAAATTTGTATAAATTTACTTTTTCCTTGAGTTTATTTACTAACTATTGGTTCTAGGAGTTCTTCTGATGACTGTTCTGTTTCCTTAGCCCTATATGGCCATTGAAATGACTGGAAAGGAGCTTTGTCAAGAATGAAGACAGAGGCCAAAGATTTTCACACTGACCTTTTAAGAGTATTGTCAACCTAGTTCAAAATCATCCTGCCCCAGTTAACTCTATTTTATAGACCTTCACTAGGCAGCAACATGAAAGAAAAAAACAGGCTGGGTGCACTGGCTCATGCCTGTAATCCCAGCACTTTGGGAGGTCGAGTGGGCAGATCACCTGAAGTCAGAAGACCAGCCTGGTGGAGAAACCTGTCTCTACTGAAAATACAAAAATTAGCTGGTAGTGTGCGCCTGTAATCTCACCTATTTGGAAGGCTGGGATGGGAGGATCCCTTGGCCCTGGGAGGTGGAGGTGGCAGTGAGCTGAGACGGCACCACTGCACTTCAGCCTGGGCAACAGAATGAGACTCCATCTCCAAAAAAAAAGAAATGAAAACTGTGTTTAAAGTCTTTGTTTTTCTTGGCACTAGCGTCTCTACTTACATTTCATCCCAAACACCTTTCTTTTGCAATCCAATTTCTTTATTATAAGTGTTTGGATAAATAGCATCTTATTACTAATACATATGCTATCATATTTTATTAATTCTTATATAATTATATAGTTCAACATTTGAAAAGCTCTATGAGAATTTAGAAGATACAGTCTACCCCCATGATAAAAGGATCATCATAGTTTTTTAAAGTTGTATAGATATAGCTATCTATATACAGATATATATATATGATTTTTTTTGACACAAAGTCTCACTCTGTGGCCCAGGCTGGTGTGCAGTGGTGCAATCTCCACTCACTGCAACCACAACCGGCCTAGATTTATATTTCTATAATGTTGTCTAGGTTCTGAAAAATCAGCTAGTAAAAGCCACAGCATTTATAGATTACAGTATATTTAAGTTACAATTTCATTTCCCATTAGATGTAGATATTCCCCAATATATTTATAAGTAGTTTCCAGATTTTTCTTTTTTTTTTAAGATGGGGTTTCACCATGTTGGTCAGGCTGGTCTTGAACTCCCGACCTCAGGTGATCCGCCCACCTTGGCCTCCAAAGTGCTTGGATTACAGGCGTGAGCCACCACGCCCAGCCCCAGATTTTTTTTTTTTAACTAACTTCCAGAGGTTTTTATCCCTTCATAAAACATCCATACTTGCATGGATTAAATACATACTCTGCCTATAACCCCAATTTTATTATCTGGGCAACTACACTGTAGTTGTCACTAGAATATAAAAAAAATTACATTTCTTCTAAATAACTTGATGGAAAGGGTCCAGGAAGATTCCCCTGAGTGCAATATTGCTCTTCCAAAACGTGAGTAGGGTACCAAACAATGGTTATCCTCCAGAACCTTCATTCAGCCAAGGTTAGTGACACCTTTTTATTTGTAGTAACACATTTTTAGCTGCCCGTTTGTTAGTGAATTGCTCTTGCCAAGCGATCAGCAGGAATTTTCTGCATAGAACAGCACCATCCAATAGAATATAATATGCACTACATCTATAATTTAACATTTTCTAGTTGCCACATTTAAAAAGGTTTTTAAAAATTTTTAAATTTTTTTTTAATTTTTTAAGACTAGTCAAGTGCAGTAGTGAGAAGGGGGGAAAGAGTAGAACAAGGAGTTCTATCTGTAACTGACTGTGAGCAATCAATTGAGATAACTCACTACCTTCGGAGCAGCCTAAAAAGTTTTTTAAATTGGCCGGGTGCCATGGCTCATCCTTGTAATCCCAGCACTTTGGGAGCCTGAGGCGGGCAGATCACGAGGTCAGGATATCCTGGCTAACATGGGGAAACCCTATCTCTACTAAAAATACAAAAAATTAGCCTGGCCTGGTGGCATGCACCTGTAGTCCCAGCTACTCGAGAGGCTGAGGCAGGAGAATCACTTGAACCTGGGAGGCGGAGGTTGTGTGAGCCAAGATCACACCACTGCACTCCAGCCTGGGAGACAGAGAGCGACTCCACCTTAAAAATAAAAAAAAAATAGTTTTTAAAGAGGTGAGATCAGGCCAGGTGCAAAGACTCACACCTGTAATCCCAGCACTTTGGGAGGCCAAGCGGGGCAGATCACTTGAGGTCAGGAGTTCCAGACCAGCCTGGTCAACATGGCAAAACCCCATCTCTACTAAAATACAAAAATTAGCCAGATGAGGTGGTGGGCACCTGTAATCCCAGCTACTTGGAAGGCTGAGGCACAAGAGTCGCTTGAACCTGGGAGGCAGATGTTGCAGTGAGCTGAGATCGTGCCACTGCACTCCAGCCTGGGCAAGAGAGTGAGACTCCATCCCCCTGCCAAAAAAAGTGAGATCAATTAATTAATTGTAATTACGTATTTTGTTCAATTGGCTATATTTAATCCTGTAAACTCAAAATGTTATTCTGATATGTAATTAATATAAAAATATATTAATGAGGTATTTTACATTCCTTTTCTTACTAAGCCTTCAAAACCCAGTGTACATTACAGTTACACCACATCTCAATTCATACTAGCCATATTTCAAATATTCTATAGCCACATAAGATTAGTGGCCACAAGGATGGACAGTAGGGACTTAATTAGCTTCTGAATTACATTAACCCACAAGGAAGACACTACCTCTAAAGGGTCTAGATTGTCTCCCAGAGTAAGAACTGAAAATGCCTTGATTTCTCAAGCTCAGTTTGCCTTGGAATAGGGTACAGTATGCTTTCCCATTTAAGGGTTTAGCATTCAGAAAATTCTTTTTTTTTTTTTTTTTTGAGACAGAGTCTTGCTCTGTCGCCCGGGCTGGAGTGCAGTGGCATGGTCTCGTTTCACTGCAGTCTCCACCTCTGGTTTCAAGCGATTCTCCTGCCTCAGCCTCCTGAGCAGCTGGGATAACACACGGATAATTTTTTTGTATTTTTAATAGAGAGGGGGTTTCATCATGTTGGCCAGGCTGGTTTTGAACTCTTGACCGCAAATGATCCTCCCACCTCGGCTTCCCAAAGTGCTGAGATTACAGACATGAGCCACTGCACCTGGCCCAGAAAACTTTTTCTTAAATGAACTTTTTATTTTTTAGAGCAGTTTTAGGTTCACCAAGGAACTGAGTGGAAAGTACAGAGAGTTTTTGTATGCTCTTTACCCCCAAATATGACAGCATCCCCCTTTATCGCCATGCCACACCAGAGTGGTATATTTGTGACAATCAATGAACCTACACTGACTCCTCATTATCATCTAAAATCCAAAGTTTACATTCGAGTTCGCTTTGGTGTTATACATTTTATGGGTTTTTACAAATGTATAAGGTTGTACAGAATGGTTTCGCTGCTCTAAAAATCCTGTTTTGTACCTATTCATCTCTTCCTCCTCCCAAACCCTGGAAATTACTAATTTTTTACTGTCTTCATAGTTTTTCCTTTTCCAGAATGTCATGTAGTTGGAATCATACAGTACAACATGTATATAGCCTTTACAGGCTATGTTTTTTCACTTAGTAATACATATTTAAGTTTCCTCCATGTCTTTTTACAACATGGTAACTCATTTTTCTTTAGCATGGAATACTGTTCCATTTTTTGGATATATCTGAGTTAATTTATCCATTCACTTGTTGAAGGACAGCTTGGTTGCCTTAAAGTTCTGTCAATCATAATTAAAGCTGTCATAAACATCTATTTGCAGGTTTTTGTGAGGACATACATTTTCAACTTGTTTAGGTAAATACTAAGAAATGCAATTGCTGGATGGTATTAAAAGAGTACGTTGACCGGGCGCGGTGTCTCACGCCTGTAATCCCAGCACTTTGGGAGGCCGAGGCGGGTGGATCACAAGGTCAGGGGATCGAGATCATCCTGGTCAAAATGGTGAAACCCCGTCTCTACTAAAGATACAAAAAATTAGCTGGGCATGGTGGTGCGTGCCTGTAATCGCAGCTACTCAGGAGGCTGAGGCAGGAGAATTGCCTGAACCAGGGAGGAGGAGGTTGCGGTGAGCTGAGATCGCGCCATTGCACTCCAGCCCGGGTAACAAGAGCGAAACTCTGTCTCAAAAAAAAAAAAAAAGAGTATGTTTAGTTTTGTAAAAACCTGTCTTCCACAGTGGTTGTACCATTTTGCATTCGTTCCATCAAAGAATAAGAATTTACTTTGCCCCACATCCTCACCAGCATTTGAGCTTCTTTGTAAAGGTTTTGAGCAAAAAAAATACCCTATAAAGCCTATCCCTTGATGAAAATGTCTCCAGGCAAAGATCACATGAAGGAGGTCGTTTCATACCTATTATTAAAGCTCCTTAGTGCTTTAACGTGCCTCAGGGCAAATTCAGATCAAAGGTTGTAACGCCCAGTAAAACCTGTCATTTGAATAAAGACTTCAGAGCAGAGATCAGATTAAAGGTGAGACCTTTCTATCTCTTATTCTGATAGATTAAAGGTACCATCCATTAAACTGAAAAGCCTACTAAAATCCCTCCCCAATATTCATTTTGAAAAAATTAAAAACCTACAGAAGAGTTGTAATGGTACAATAAATATCCATATCCCCTTGACCTAGATTCTTGAATTGTTCACATTTTGACACATTTTCTTTCTCTTTCCATCAACCCATGCACATGCATAAACACACACACACACATTTTTGCTCAAGTATTTGGAAATTAGCTGTAGACAATACCGTGCTTCACCTGAAAAACTTTAGCACATTTCTAATAACAAGGATGTTACCTTATATAAACACTATGTAGTAAAGAATTTGGCTTTGCCCAAGTAGAAGTTGTGGCCTTTGCCCTAGGCTTCATGGATGTAATCTCTGGGTACCTGGAATGTTATGCCTGATGGGAGAGTGTCAGGGTGCCTTGTGTCAGACTGGATAGTCTAACAATGTGATTTAGGGCAGGGGTTGGCCATACCAGAAAGACCAACACGTTACTTAGGATAGGAGCTTTGGTTTTTAGTTTTTTTTTTTCTTATATTTTTATTTTTTCTCTAGGCCATATTCTCATCTGAAGGGTGGGGGCTTTGGGTCATATGGCATCAGTTGACCTGGAGTTTGAGATCAACTACACTGACAAGTAGTCAATCATGCCTATGTAAGGAAGTTCCAATAAAACTCTCAGCACTTAGGCCTGGGTGAGCGTCCCTGGTTAGCAATACTTGGTGCATACTGTACATATCAACACTGGAAGATAGTATCAGCAAGAAAAAAACAGACATGCATAGATAGATAGGACGATAGATAATAGGTAGATGACAGATTTTATATATATACATATGCAGAGACAGAGAGAGAGAGAGAGACATTGCAAATGTAGCACAATACCAGCAATTGGATAAATCTCGGTGAACAGTATGTGGGTGTTTATTATCTTATCCTTGCACGGAATGTGTTCTGACTCTATGAAGAGAGGATGAGGGAAGCTCCAATTGGGTACATCCCTGACTTGGCCCCATGCGCTTCTTCCCTTAGCTGAATTGAATGTGTACGTTTTTCCTGTCATAAACTGTAACCGTGAATATAGTAGTTTTCAGTGAGTTCTGTGAGTCCTTCTAGGGGATTTTCAACCTGAGGATGGTTTTGGGAGGTCCAAAACCATCTTGCAGTTGGTGTCAGAAGTGAGAGTGGTCTTTCATAGGTACGATTCCCTCTGACTTCCTGGTTGGCTAGGGATTGATGCAAACATGTTATAATTTCACATTCGGATAATTTAACATTGATACAATACTATAGATAATACATTTTATTTATTTATTTATTGTAGAAACAAGATCTATTTGCCTAAGCTGGTCTCAAACTCCTGGCCTCCCGTCTAGGCCTCCCAAAGTGCTGGGATTACAGGAATGAGACACAGTGCCTAGCCATCTAACACATATTCTTTATTCAACTTTTAGAGAGGGAGCACAAAAACATTTCTAGAAAACCCTGTGCATGTGGATGGGGCCTGTCAGCTCCGCACTTCACCATCAGGTAATCTGGCTGGTTCACTTCAATGATATCTTTAGATCTTTTCTCTTGGCCAGAACAGATTTCGCCAGCAAAAACTCTTAATCTCCTTCCGGAAGGAGGCTGCTAGCAGAGTGGGGAGACGGCTGAGGGATTCTTTCTAAGCGTGTGAGCTCTCACTTCATCTTTCTTCTTTCAGTATTGAATCCTTGCCCTTGATGGTTCTAGGTGTTCCCCATTAAGCAATTCTCTATTTTTCCTCTCTTTGGAAAACATACTTTCTGCCTTCTGTCAGCCCAGCCGGCTGGGATTGAAGATGGGGATTTGAGCCTTTCACTGCTTCCTTAAAGTTAAGGTAGAACAGGGTCTAACTCTTTCTTAAAGTTAAATTACAACAGCCATAAAGACATTTGGGGGACATTGAGACAATACATTGAAATATTATATCAGGGTTTAATTGTTTTTTTTTTTTTTTGAGACAGAGTCTTGCTCTGTCACCTAGACTAGAGTGCAGTGGCACAATCTCAGCTCACTCTCAAGGAGAATTGTTTGAATTCTTCTGCCTCAGCCTTTGGAGTAGCTGGGACTACAGGAGTGAGCCACCACGCCTGGCTAATTTTTGTGTTTTTAGTAGAGACAGCGTTTCGCCTTGCTGGTCTCAAACTCCTGAACTCAAGTAATCCACCCACCTCGGCCTCCCAAAGCGATAGGATTACAGGTGTGAGCCACCGCGCCTGGCCTAATTTCATATTTTACCTCACCTTTACCTCAACTCCCAGAGGTCACTGGTGCTACCAAATCCTGGGTCCAGTGGGGTTGTGTGTGTAAACAAAACTGCTTTGTAACTTCCGTAGTTTGCTTTCTCACTGTTCAGGGTGCAGCTTCTTTGCATCTCTTAAATCAGTTACCCGTCTTCCATGTGCATTCCGTCCTCTCCAGTTTCTTGCTGTTGTCTCGTTTCCCATTTTCTTTGTCTTTGTGAATTTATGCCTTAAAACAAAACAAACAAGAAACGTTTACTAAATGTTGTAATGCGATTTTGGAAGGGAGTAGAAATAAATGTAAACATTCACCTCACTTTCTTTAACTTGAAGTTTTCCACTTTTTTTATTTTTTTGTGTTCTGAAATGGAATCTCGCTTTGTTGCCCAGGCTGGAGTGCGATGGCGCAATGTTGGCTCAATGCAACTTCCACCTCCCGAGTTCAAGCGATTGTCGTGCCTCAGCCTCCTGAGTAGCTGGTACTACAGGTGAGCACCACCATGCCCAGCTAATTTTTGTATTTTTAGTAGAGATGAGCTTTCACCATGTTGGTCAGGCTGGGCTCAAACTCCTGACCTCAAATAATCTGCTTGCCTTGGCCTCCCAAGTGCGGGGATTACAGGTGTGGCCACCGCGCCCGGCCTACTATTTTTTTTTTAACTTCAATTAGTTTTCACAAATGATAGAGCTCCAATGTCGTGATGTGTTTCAGCCTTGTCTTTGAAAGTAGCAAAAGTGGTTCACACATGTTGAAACAAAGCTATTCACATCGACCTAAATCATTTTTAAAAAACGTTTATTTTTGAACAAATTTAAACCTTTGGCAAAGATGAAAGGATAGTATAATGAATACTCACATACTTTTCATTTACATTTATCCAATTGTTAGTATTGTGCTACATTTATGTGTGTATATATATATATATATGTTTATCATCTAATATCTATTTATGCATATTTTTCTTTTTGAAACCAATGAAAATAAGTCCTAAACATCATAACACTTCATCCTTAAAAAACTCCAGCACATATCTCTGAAGAACATTAACCACAATACCTTTATCTCATCCATGAAATAAGAAATTAATGCAATATTATGTAAATTATGTACCCGAGTGTCCCCCAAATGTCCCATTGCTGTTCTAACTTCATATTTTCCCCTTGGCTATAACTTACTCACTTTCCTTCCTGTTGGTTTTCTGTACACTGCCAGGGAAGGTGGGGCCAGTGAGAATAAGCATACTTTGGCATCACCCTCATCCCCTCTCAATTCCACAGCGTCAACGGTTACCCAGTTTCTGCTTGAGAAGTTGCTCAATCTGGTGTTAGTTGTGGCTTGAATGCATCTTCAGTCTTTCTTTAAATCACTAGTATTTCAATGCAGGTATTTTTGTCCCACATATCAGTGTCCACTGGTTGAAATTTTGTCCTTTTTTGGGGGGGGTGGTGGAGGGATGGAGTCTTGTTCTGTTGCCCAGGCTGGAGTGAAATGGCGCAATATTGGCTCACTGCAACCTCCGCCTTCTGGGTTCAAGCAATTCTCCTGCCTCTCAGCCTCCCAAGTAGCTGGGATTACAGGCACATGCCACCATGCCCAGCCAATAATTTCATTCTCTTATAAGCTTGTCTAGAAAACCTTGGGAACTCAAGAAAACCCCAAGAACCTGGGCTACTCTAGCAAAAACGGAAAGAAGCACCCATGGATTGTTTTTGGTCTCATTAAATGTTTATATTTTTTCAACTTACTGTGCCAAACCACTTAAAGTCAAGATGTGAGTGGACAGTGAATTTATACCTCTCCACTATAAACAGTCATAACATGTTGGGGATCCTGCTCCAAGGATGATCTGGGAACGATTCTAGAAATCATGCAACATCCATCTCTGCTTGCATTTCATAAAAATTCTTCCAAATTACTTTAGGAACGAGGACTTTGAGCCAATTTCACTTCTGATATCAGTGTGTATAGACGTAAAAAAGTAATGATGGACTGGGTATGGTGGCTTGCCTGTCATCCTGGCACTCTGAAAAGCCAAGGCTGGCCAATAGCTTTGAACTCAGGAGTTGGAGACAAGCCTGGGCAACATGGAAAAACCCTGTCTCTACAAAAAAGAAAAAAATTAGCCAGGCGTGATGGCTTGCCCCTATGGTTCCAGCTACTGAGGAGGCTGAGGCTGGAGGATCGCTTGAGCTGGGAAGTAGAGGTTGCAGTGAGCCAAGACCGCACCACTGCACTCCAGCCTGGGTGACAGAGCAAGACCATTTCTCAAGGAAAAAAAAAAAAGCAATGGCGATATGACTAACCTAAAAGACATCAACAGAGTCAAGCCAACAATACAAGTTCCTCTAATGTAGGTAAACACCAAGAATTTTAACAGCTTGAAGACACAGAGGACACAGCTGTGCACTCAGAGAGGCCAGCTTCCCTGCTGTACAGGGTCCCCCCTGAGGTCAGATGGCTTTTGCTGAATTTACCTGATGAGGGTTGAGATACCATCAGATCTTTCGAGAGGCTCTCTTGCCATTCTCTTAGGGTTTTTTTTGGCGGAGGGGGTGAGGGGTTTAGCCTTGGTTCCCTTCTAGTGCTGGAAATGGTAGCTATGTGTCTGCCTGCTCACTAAGTGCAAATAATTGGTGATAACTCCAGGGCACTCCTGAAGGTGAATTTGAGAAAAGAAGGTCGATTTTCAGGCATCCCATCCCTCTTAAAAGCCTAAGTTTTAAGTTGGTCAGAGGATTACCTTTGCAATGTAGACACTAGAATTTGTGCAAAAAGGGCAAATAGGATCTTTTCTTTAAAAAAAAATGTAATATATAAGAACATTTTAAATTATTAAATTGTCTCATTTTAAATGTTTTCCCCATTTTGTGGTTTTTAAAAATTGTGGTAAAATATACACAACGTAAAATTTACCATTTTCAACATTTTTAGGTGTATGGTTCACTGGCATTAAATACATTGATATTGTGCAACTATCGCCACTAAGCATCCAAATAACTTTCATCATCCCTAATTAAAACTCTTCTCTACCTGTTAAACAACTCCTCATTTCCCATTTCTCCCAGCCCTGGCAACTCTCATTCCATTTTCTGTCTCTATGAATTTGTCTACCCTATGGACCTTATATAAATGCAAATGGCCTCTGAGTTAATGTGAAAATTAATAAAAGATGTGACTATATACAAAGAACATGCATTTGTGTATTTATGTACAAATGTGATGATGCTATGTGTATATATATAAGCAGCATACATATGCGATTTTGCAATTTGATTTTCTTCACTTAGCAATATGATTGGTTATCTAATGCTGCAGAAAAATTCCATCTGCTTTCCATCTTCTCCAATTTCTTGCTGTTGTCTCCAAACTTTGGTGGCATAAAACAACATTTATTAGCTCATAGTTTCTATGGAGCAGGAATCTGGATGTGGCTTTGTTGGGGCTCCTATTTCAGGATCTCTCAAAAGGCTGCAAGTCAAAAGGTTCCCCGGCAGGCGGATTGCTTGAGACCAGGAATTTAAGGCTGTAGTGAACTATGATCATGCCACTGCACTCTAGCCTGGGTGATAAAGTGAAAGCCCATGTCCAAAAAAAAAAAAAAAAAGTCCAGGCATGGTGGCTCATGCCTGTCTGTAATCTCAACATTTTGGGGTGGCTGAGGCGGGTGGATCACTGGAGGCCAGGATTTCAAGACCAACCTGGACAACATGGCAAAACCCTGTCTCTACTAAAAATACAAAAGTTAGTCCTGGTGTGGTAGCTTATGCCTGTAATCCCAGCATTTTGGGAGGTTGAGGTGGTTGGATCACTTGACATCAGGGGTTCGAGACCAGACTGGCCAACATGGGGAAACCCCATCTCTACTCAAAATACAAAAATTAGCTCGGAGTGGTGGTGTGCACCTGGAATCCCAGCTACTTGGGAAGCTGAGGCAGGAGAATTGCTTGAACCTGGGAGGTGAAGTTTGCAGTGAGCTGAGATCATGCCACTACACTCCAGCCTGGGCAACAGAGTGAGACTCCATCTCAAAACACAAAAAAAAAAAAGCCAGGTGTGGTGGCGGGTACTGCAATCCCAGCTACTTGGGAGGCTGAGGCAAGAGAATCACTTGAAACCTGGGAGGTGTAGGTTGCACTGAGCTGAGATTATGCCACTGCACTCTAGCCTGGGCGACAGAGTAAAACTGTGTCTCAAAAGAAAAGAAGAAGAAAGAAAGAAAGAGAGAGGGAGGGAGGGGTGGAGGGAGGGTGAGGTGAGAGAAGGCTGAGCAGGGCAGGGCAGAAAGGAAAGGAGAGGAGAGGAGAAAAAGAAGAAAACGTGTTGCCTGGGACTTCCGTAGACTCATGGCTTGCTCATGTTGTTGGCAGGATTCATTCTCTTCCAGGCTGTTTGACCAAGGGTGCAGTTTTGCTCCGGCTGTTTGCTGGAGGTCACCCTCAGTTCCTTGCCACATGGACTTCTCCATAGGGCAGTTCACAACATGGTAGCTTGCTTCATCAGAAGAAGCACACGAGTCAGAGAGAGAGTGAGGGCAGAGTGAAAGTTAGTCTTTTATCATTAACTTTTAGAAGTGACTCTCCATCAATTTTGCCATATTCTATTTGTTAGATGCAAGTCACTAGGTCTGGCCCACACACACACACACAGATGACACAAGGGTGTGAATATCAGAGGCAGGAATTGGGAGCCATTGTAGAAACTGCCTACCACAAATATCTTTCTGTTACCAGCATATATCTCAAATTCATCCACCAACCTTTTTTTTTTTTTTTTTTTTTTTTTTTTGGTAATACTCTGTCTCTCTTCTTTTTTGAGAGAGAGCATCTCTGGAGTACAGTGGCACAATCACGGCTCACTGCAGCCTTGACCTCCCAGGCTCAAGCAATCCTTATCTCAGCCTCCCAAGTAACTGGGATTACTGGCACATGCCACCAGGCCTGGCTAATATTTCTATTTTTGTAAAGACAGGATCTCGCCATGTTGCCCAGGCTGGTCTTGAATCCCTGGGCTCAAGCAATTCACCTGCCCGGGTTGTGATTACAGGTGTGAGTAACCATGCCCAGCCTACTCTATTTTGAGATAAATGTCTGAAACTTAAAAAATTTGTATAAAGATGACCGGGTGCAGCGGCTCACACCTGGAATCCTAGCATTTTGAGAGGCTGAGGTGGGTGGATCATAAGGCCAGGCGTTTGAGATCCGCCTAGCCAACGTGGTGAAATCCCGTCTCTACTAAAAATATAAAAAATTAGCCAGGCGTGGTGGTAGGTGCCTGTAATGCCAGCTACTCAGGAGGCTGGGACAGGAGAATCACTTGAACCCGGGAGGCAGAGGTTGCAGTGAGCCGAGATCGCACCACTGCACTCCAGCCTGGGCAACAGGACAATACTCCGTCTCAAAAGAAAAAAAAAATATTTAGGAACAAAGAGCCAATGATTTTTAAGCAAAGGAATGACTTTTTTAGATTAATTATTGGGGAAGATTACTTTGCTACCAGCTTTGAGGATTAACTTGTAGAAAAAGAAAGTTTACAAGGAGAACAAGGAAGGACTATTCCTATGATTCAGAGATGAGGAGGACCTGAATTCATGACAGGTGGCAGTGAATACATAGATCAGGATTAGTGTGCCATTTCCAAAGTAAATGAACAGGATTTGGCGACCAGTTGGATATAAGGATTAGTGAGGAGTCAAGGACAACAAGTCAAGTCTGAGAATCTTGCAGAGCATCCAGGTGGAGCTGTCAGTTGCAATACTGCTGGGGAGAGAGATATGGCTAAAGATACAGATTAGTGAGCCATCCACTTCATTGGTGGTAATTAAAGTCTATGGGAATGGATTGCTCAGATTAGCTGGCCCAAAACAGAGCCTTAGGGAACACCAGCATCCAAGCAATGGACAGAAGAAGAGAAACAGCCCATAAAAATACAGAGAAAGATGGGGGGGTTGGGGAACAGGTAGGAAGATAATTAAAATACTAAACAGAAAGCAATAAATACCATAAAAAAGGTACAAACAAAGTAATGTGGGAGTTCAGAGGAGGATTACGACTTAAACTTTCCGAGTCTCTGTTAACTCATCTGTAAAATTAGGTTGGACTAAGTGATCCCTGAAGTCACATTTGTCTGTAAACCTTTGAATCTGTTCAGTATCTATGATGTGCCCATTAACATGGTAGATGCTGTGGAAAGAAAGGCACAACCCCTACTTTAGAAGAACTTTCTTTTTTTAGCTTTTTGTTTGTTTGAAGAGACAGAGTCTTGCTCTATCACCCAGGCTGGAGGGCAGTGGTGCAATCCTAGCTCACTGAAGCCTTGAACTCCTGAGCTTAAGTGATCCTTCCACTTCAGCCTCTCAAGTAGCTGGGGTTACACACATGTGCAACGACGCCTGGTTAGGAGAATTTTCAGTCTACTGGGGAGCTCAGTCTATACACAGTTACTGAAACAAAACAAAACAAAAAGTGAACAAACAAAACCCACTGGAGATGGAGATCATTTATAATTAAGGGTTGAATTTTGTGGCATAGCCTGTGGGCTGCAATCCAGAGAAGGAAGTTGTGATAATATGTGTATAGAAGCTTCGTGGAGGAAGAGAGTGGACCTGAGCTGGATTTAGACAGAGAAGAATAATGTGGGCAGAAATAAAGGTGTGAGTTCACTTACCTGACTGAACTTGAAGATCTCCGTTGGGAATTCGTGGGAGGTAAGGTTTTAGATAGGTAGCATAAAGCCTACCTTACCAATCAACTTATATAACTAGTTGGGGCTTAGAATAGACATGGAAGCAGTGGCAAGCTACTGCAGGGTGTTGGGCAGGTTTGTGATGTTTATGATATGGGATATAATAGCTATTTTTATTGCACAAAATGTCTATCATTATGATATGTTTTCCCATGCCAATTTCACACTATAGTGGCTGCTGTGGTGTGCTGCCCAGATCATCCCCCTCCAGATCTGAAGCATGTATGCATGCCCCAGCTTCTGGGAGAGTAGATGGCTGGCAATTCTCAGCTAAGTCCTTCTCCAGGACTTGCCCTGAGCTGAAGAGAACCACTTTGCCTAATGTCCCACCACCTTACCAGGAGCAGCGCACATTAATGACTGGTTGATGAGCTTTACAAAGGCCCAACCTCCCCATCTGAGGTCAGAAAAACCTTGAAGTGTCATCCCAGCTCAAGAGCCTCCTGCAGGGATTGGCTGAGGCCTTTGTTGCAAATGCAGCAATTCCTCTCCTGCTCAATCCTGCTTCCTTTGCTCTCAACAGGTGTTGATCCCAAGAATACTTTCTAACAAACTTCCTACATTCTAATTTCCATCTCAAAGTTTATTTTCTGGGGAATCAAACGGAAACATTCATGATAATTATAGTTTTCCCTCAATTTCTCATCTATCCTACTTAACAATTTAACTGTAGAAACATTTTGTGAGCCCAGATTTTGGTTTGAGGAATGATATTCAACAGTTTTGACATTTGTAGTTTAGAACACCAAGATCTACCTTTTATAAAACTTGCACTCTCTAAAATCACACACCCATCTTGGCACTATACATCAGTTCAGTTTTTGTGAAGACAGTAGAAGCCACAAACAGCTAAGCCTACATAAGGAATATAAATCGAAAGGAAATAATGAATTGGTGGTAACTATGTCTTAGCAGGATATACCATTGGTTAATGGAGTGCATTCCTCAGTGTCTTCTATAGTATACCGTTGGACACACAAGGTACTTCGCAAAGGTAGTCCACAGCTGGAAATTTTACAGAGCATTTTTTTTTCACTTATCTAAAATATCTTAATCTATATCATTGGCGCTTAGTACCACTTAAAAAAAAATCACCAACTATGACACTATCAGACAGCTCTCAGCTAAGTACATTACTCTCCTTTAGTTTAAAAGCTCCACGAACAAAGTTCAGAAATGTAAAACTTGGAAGAAAAATGGGAAAAAACAATTGTAAAGTTGGTGGTAAAAAAGTGATCAGCATTGTTAAGAATGGTTACCTCAGAGTGTTCAGAACATCAAAGTACCCCTGCCAAAAATCTTGCTAAGATAATTGCTCTGGTAGTTTTTAAGAGGGAAAGATCAAGGGTGACAAATGGGAAATTGGCCATCTATATTTCCAATGGCCTATGTCCTTTTTAGATTTTTTATTAATTGTTTTTTTTTTTAAGGCAGGGTCTTGCTTTGTTGCCCAGGCTGGAGTACAGTGGCATGATCATGGCTCACTGTAGACTTGAACTGCTGGGCTTAAGCGGTCCTCCCATCTCGGTCTCCCTAGTAGTTGGGATTACAGGCATGAGCCACCCCTACCAGTTCCTACATCACTTTTTTGTCCTTTTGATGTCTGTTTTTAAAAATGTTCTTTCCTCTGTTTGCAAAGGGCAAAAATAAAAACATAGTGAAAAATAAAGTAGGCCTGGCGTGGTGGCTCACGCCTATAATCCCAGCACTTTGGGAAGCTGAGGCGGGTGGATCACAAGGACAAGAGATCAAGACCAACCTGGTCAACATGGTGAAATCCCGTCTCCACTAAAAATACAAAAATTAGCTGGGCATGGTGGCGCACGCCTGTAGTCCCAGCTACTCGGGAGGCTGAGGCAGGAGAATTGCTTGAAACCGGGAGGCGGAGGTTGCCGTGAGCCGAGATCGCACCATTGCACTCCAGCCTTGGTAACAAGAGTGAAACTCCAACTCGAAAAAAAAAAAAAAAAAAAAAAAAAAAAAAAGAAAAGTAAAATGTCCATTCCTTAACACGATTAGCAGATATGGTTTTAGAGACAAATAACATTCAGTGCTTACTGCAATTACCAAGTTTTTAACATGGAAACAGATGGGTTTATATGGCATTCTTAATATTACAACAAATTCTGTAAAGGGAAATATATTGAAAATGCTGGGTCTGTAACTGACAGATTGCCAAAGAATAAATTATATCCTGTGCTGTAATTATGTATTCAGCAATAATGAATACTAGAAGAAAATAGCAAAGTAGTAATTATACCAATTACAATTGATTAGTTGGTATTAACATAAAAAGATGTGCTTATTGTGTTATACTCTATTATGTCACAAAAGGCTCTGATGTATTAAAGATATCTGATTCCTTTATAAAGTCCCTTTTTATAATTGACTAAACTCAATGAGTTTGAAAGGAAACTGGGAATTTGTATAATTACTCATGAAAAAGTTTTATTATGTTACAATTTTCATTGTTTTATGCTACTGTAGTTTCCAATTTTCGAATCTGTTTTTCCTGTTATTGGTATACTAGCACTGCATTTTTTAAAATGAAACAAAGTAATCCAGAATAACTGTAATAACTGGAACTCATAAATATCCACTATTATTTTTTGTTAGAAATTGAGATTCAAGGTGGCAACATAATTGCTACTCTATATAAAGTAGAGCTCTGTTTCTTCATCAATCTCCAAAGTGTGAATTTGACAATTTAGCAGGACAAGTTGATTATTTTACACTCTTCTGGTGAGTTAGATGCACTTCATAATTTTAACAATAGAAGTGAAGTCTGTGTGAAATTAAACTCTGAAAAAAATGCAAGGATCCTTCAATATGTGAAACACCAGAGTAAATTTAATTACCTCCATTTTCTCAAGTCAGGTAATGGAGAGCAGACAGGTATACATTGCTGCTGCATGGGTAATTAATTTTAATTTTTAATGACCTTCTGCCCTCTAGGGTCAAACAAGAATACTACAGGAAAGAAGCAGGCCCTCTTTTAAAAGTAGGAGGAGAGCATAACAGATTATAGACTGAAAAGACCTTGAAACTTAGTGAAAACCACAAAACAGAACATTTAAGTGTGATGAAGGAGATGTTCTTAGGGCCAGTTTTAGTGAGTGGTAAAATTTAATTGTAATTATAAGCAAAGGTCTAATATATATGGCCATTAACAGAATTCAATTTAAGACTAAGCCGTACACACATCAACAGTGTATTCCTTTCAAAGCATTTAGTTGTGTGGTGTGAGGAAGAAGGGAACACTGAACTAAGATGAAGCTCAGCTTTTTATTATCTTGAATTAAGTACTCTTAAAGTCCATATCCAAATTACCTGACCAAACTTCTTTAAGACCTAGAGAAAAAAAAATAGACATTAGAGAAACTGTTGGCTGAGTGTGGTGGCTCACACTTGTAATCCTAGCACTTTGGGAGACCGAGGTGGGTAGATCACTTGTGCCCAGGTGTATGAGACCAGCCTAAGCAACATGACAAAATCCCATCTCTACAGAAGAACAGAAAAATGAGCTGTGTGTGGTGGTGCCTGCTTGTAATCCCAACTACTCGGGAGGCTGAGGAGGAAGGATGACTTAAGCCCAGGAGACTGAGGTTGCAGTGAGCTGAGATTGGCCACTACACTCAACTGCACAACAGAGTGAGACCCTGTCTCAAGAAAAAAAAAAAAAAAACAACAACAAAACTTTAGGTTGGTAAAATGTGGTAATTAAAAGCAGGATTTGCAAGTTGCACACATCACTTCAGTTCCTATCTCATGGGACATAACCTAGTCACATAGCATATGTACAGGGTTGGACGGGAAGCTGGGCAGTTAGTTTTCAGTTGAGCATCCATATACCCAGCTAAAACTTCTATTATTATAGGAGAAAATAACAAACATGATCTTGAATCTGTACAATATATTTAGAAAGTTATTAAAAACTGAAGGTTTTGGCTGGGCGTGGGGGCTCAAGCCTGTAATCCCAGTACTTTGTGAGGCTGAGGTGAGTGGATCACTTGAGGACTGGAGTTCGAGACCAGCCTGGCCAACATGGCAAAACCCTGTCTCTATTAAACATACAAGTACTAATTGGCCATGGTGGCATGCGCCTGTAGTCCCAGCTTTTCGGGAGGCTGAGGCAGGAGAATTGTTTGAACCTAGGAGGTGGAGGTTGCAGTGAGCAGGGATTGCACCACTGCACTCCAGTCTGGGTGCAGAGTGAGACCTTGTCTCAAAAAACAAAAAACTGCAGAGTTTTGTTAGTTTAAAACAGGGGTCTCACTATGCTGGTCACAAGCTGATCTCAAACTCCTGGGTTTCAGCGATCCTCTCACCTGAGCCTCCTAAAGTGCTGGGATTACAGGTGTGAGCCACTGTGCCCGGCTAAAAACTGCAGATCTTAAAGTTACAGTGAAAAATTACTTAGCCCACATCTCTCAACAAACTACAACACCAAGCTTATTGACTTTTATGGCTATTTCCCAACACAAACTATCAAAAAGACAGACCATCCCAGTTCTCCACTACTAAAATTATGCCATGATAAATATAACCTATTTTTTCTTTTTTTTGAGACAGAGTCTCCCTCTGTCGCCCAGGCTGGAGTGCAGTGGCGTGATCTTGGCTCACTGCAACCTCCGCCTGCTGGATTTAAGTGATTCTCCTGTCTCAGCTTCTTGAGTAGCTGAGATTACAGGTGTGCATCATTATGCCCAGTTTATTTTTGTGTTTTTAGTAGAGACGATGTTTCACCATGTTGGTCAGGCTGGTCTTTAACTCCTGACCTTGTGATCCACTTGCGTTGGCTTCCAAAAGTGCTAGGATTACAGGCGTGAGCCACTGTGCCTGGCTATATTTTTCTTTAAAAAGAAAAAAAATTCCTAGGGTGTAGTTGGGTGAACTACTTATCGTACTGGAAGTGAAAGGGGTGATCTCTGTCTTTTATTTTATCGAGACGAAGTCTCACTATGTTGGCCAAGTTGGTCTTGAACTGCTGGCCTCAAGTGACTCCTTCCCTTCAACCTCCCCAAGTGTTAGGATTACAGGCGTGCCAAGGGGTTCCCTCTTAACCGAGGTAAGATCCAGGATATAACAGACATGTTATCTTTATCTGCCGACTTTCTCTCCTGATAGAAGCACCATCCTATCTTACTCTGGGTAAAAGACCCCTCTTTTAATATTAGAGATATCACTCTAATCTAATCAACTGCCACGTATGGTACTCTACCCTTAATTCTACAGGTATATGATCAATACCTGGACAATCACAGTGCTCCCAAGTCCTAGCTATACTTCTGAATCTAAGGACTGAACATGAAATTTAGAGCACATCAATCAATCAAAATCCTCTGGAATAATATGTACTGATGTATCTGCTTTCTTCTAAGGCCGCTAAACTGGTGTGATTTAAGTCCAGAGCTGCCTGTGGCTTTGGCCTCTAGTATAGAGGAAGCCTATTTGTAGGAGACAATATGGCCAAAAGGAGAAACAGAGATGAAAAAACAGGATGTCATGAGATCTCTGGAATGATTTTTAAAATTTTATTTATTGAAAAAAAATTTTTTTGAGACAGGTCTCACTCTGTCACCCAGGTTGGAGTATGGCTGTGTGATCATAACTCACTGCAGCCTCAAACTCCTGTCTGAACCTCCCCAAAGCACTGGGATTACAGGCATGAGCCACCATGCCCAACTGAAATCCTTGGATTTAGTTGATGATGCAGCTAGTTCCACCTCTGTGCTTACAAATTAAATGAACCAGTAAATCCCTCTTTACTGCTTAAGGTAGTTTTAGTTAGCTTTCTGTCACATGCAGAAATACATTCATAAGGATAGAGGAAGCAAAGTGGATCTAATGTAATAAATGTTAGTCCTCAGGGTAGAAAGCAGGGTGAAACAGAAACTTCTGTTCATAAATAGGTTTACAGAGTGTCCCATTAATCCATCTTATTTTTGATTCCATGGTATCCAACAAATTTCTATTGAAATTAAATGAAATGTTGTTTCTGTGTTCATCTGGCACTAAATAAAAATAGTACCTTGAGTGGCAATCTTATGAATAATTTTCATTTTCTTTTTACCTGTATTTTCTGAATTGCCTATAATAAACATATGTAGATTTTTCACCATGTTAAATCAAACATTGATCATTACTCTTCACCAATTATTGTATTAGTTTCCTATCAGTGCTGTAGCAAATTGTTATAAAGTGGGTGGCTTAAGGCAAAACATATTTACCATCTTACAGTTCTGGAAGTCAGAATAAAGGGGGTCTGCAAAGCAGTTCCTCCTGGCCAACACTCTGACGGGAGATTTGTTTCCTTGCCTTTTCCAGTTTCTAGACACCACCTGCATTCCTCGGCTCATGGCCTGCTTCCTTCATCTTGAAAGCCAGCAGGTTAGCATCTTTTCTCCTCTCTAACCCTCCACGTTCTACCTCCCTCTCATAAAGACGCTTGGGATTACATTGATCTACCAAAATCTATTTCATCCATCTATTTTCATCCATTGTAGTGTGACCTTTTGACTCTGGAAATTCTATCTATCAATCAGTTATGGAAAATTCTTAATTACTTTGATGACTTCTTCCTCCTGTTCTCTCTCAGGTTATTTGGCTACTGACTTTCCAGACTGGTCCTCCCATTTTCTCTTCTCTGTTTTCCATGTTTGTCTTTTTTGGCTCCACTTTCTGTGAGTTTGTCAACTTTAATTCCTAACTTTTCCATTGAATTTTAACTTCTGCTACCATATTTTTTAATTTCTAAGAGCTGTTTTGTTCTGTTTCTTAATAAAATAGCATCTTGTATATTATTATGGCTGTAATATCTTACCTATCTGAGGATATATTTTTTTCTTTTTTGAGACAGGGTCTGGCTCTGTCACCCAGGCTGGGGTACAGTGTCACAATCACAACTCATTAAAGGCTTGAACTCCTGGACTCAAGCTATCTTCCTGCCTTAGCCTTCCAAGTAGCTGGGACTACAGGCACACATCACCATGTCTGGCTAGTTTATGTATTTTTTGTAGAGATGGGGGTCTCACTATGTTGTCCAGGCTGGTCTCAAATTTCTGAGTTCAAGTTATCCTCCCACCTTGGCCTCCCAAAGTGCTGGGATTTACAGGCATGAGCCACCACACCCAGCCTGAGGATATAGTTAAAAAAAAAAAAAAAAAAGTTTTCTTATCACACCATGTTTTCTCCATAGTCTTTCCCAGATTTGCTTTGCTCCTTGTCTTTCACAATGTAGAACTGCCTTATCTGGTGATCCTCAACTGTCTGTTCATGTGTAAAAGTGGGGAGCTAAAACATGGTTTAGAAGCTGTGTCTGTCGGGTAGGGGGTGGTTTGTTGAGCCTCTCTGCTCCATGTCCTGGCTTGGTCATTTGTTGGGAAACTCAATTTCAACAACTTTAGTAGGTCTTTTCTCTTAGGCTGGTCAAATTCTCCACAAGACTCTTCCAATTTCCTTCTGAGAGGCCGAGGGTGGGAAATGAAGAGATGGAGGAAAACATTCAGTATGCATTCATTCCCATAATCACTGTCTTCAACACAGAAATGTGGCTCTCAATTGTCTTAATGTACCTTCGAAAGTACCATTTATTACTGTCATAGATCAAAAAGTTATAGGTTTATTTTGTATTATAATGCTGAACATCTTTTCACATTTTTCAAAATTGAAAAATTTTTATATTTTTCAATTTATAAATTATTGAGATGAACATTTCTCAATAATTTTAGTCAGTCTTTACACATTAAGACTATCTTGCTTCATTATTTTGAGACAGGGTCATGCTGTCACCCAGGGTGGTGTGCAGTGTCATAATTACAGCTTATGGTAGCCTTGAACTCCTGGACACAAGTGATCCTCCTGCCTTGGCCTCCCAAAGCACTGGGATTACAGGCATGAGCCACCACACCTTTTGGTAAATTGCAAGACTACCTTTTGATATGTTGCAAATATTTTTTCTGAATTAGGCAGGAATCTTTTATACACTTTACTTCTTTACAAGTAGAGAGGTAAGAACATTGACTCTGGAGTTGGACTATTGGGTTCAAAACCTGGCTGACATTTTCCACAAAAAAGCTGACACTTTCAGCTATAAAACTTTGGCGAGTTGGCCAGGTGTGGTGGCTCATGCCTGTAATCCCAGCACTTTCGGAGGCTGAGGCAGGTGGATCGCCTGAGGTTAGGAATTCGAGACCAGCCCGACCAACATGGAAAAATCCTGTCTCAGCTGGGCACGGTGGCTCACACCTGTAATTCCAGCACTTTGGGAGGCTGAGGCAGGCGGATCATGAGGTCAGGAAATCGAGACCATCCTGCCATCCTGACTAACACAGTGAAACCCCATCTCTACTAAAAATACGAAAAATTAGCCAGGCATGGTGGCATGTGCCTGTAGTCCCAGCTACTCAGGAGGCTAAGGCAGGAGAATCACTTGAACTGGGGAGGTGGAGGTTGCAGTGAGTTGAGACTGTACCACTGCACTCCAGCCTGGGTGACAGAGACTATGGCTCAAAAAAAAAAAAAGGAGGCTGAGGCAGGAGAATCACTCGAACCTGGGAAGTGGAGGTTGTAGTAAGCCAAGATTGCACCATTGCACTCCAGCCTGGGCAACAAGAGCAAAATGCCTTCTCAAAAACAAAAAAGAAATAAACAATACCAAAAACAACAAAATACTCTGGCAAGTTATGTTACTTAACTAGTGTCTGTTATATGTCCATATATGAGAAAAACAGTAACCACCTCTTGAGGTTTTTGTGAGAACCAAATGATTTTTATTCATATACATCTAGTTCATCTACCTAAAGTGTTCAGAACAGTGTTCAGCACATACTGTTTGATATAACTGTTACCTATGATGATGGTAATGATGACTGTACAGTCACTATATTTCTGAAGTCTTGTTTGGTAATCAATAACGTGTTTGGAACTCTCTCTTTATTAGACAAAGTCATAAACCAAAAGTTGCCAACTTCCTGTACATGTTGAAAGCTTTAAATAAACATCCTTCGATACAAAATATGGCCCCCATAGCTCAAACTTAATTCTATGACATAAAATTATTCTAAAATCGTACTTATTTTGAAAGTCTAAAGATTATTTTTTTAATGGCTAAAAAAATACCAACAAGCTAGACATTTTAATTCTGTTGAGATATACAAATAGAATTACTACAGCAGTCCACACATTCTACGATTTCTAAACATTTAAACGTCAATGGTTTTGGGGGAAGATGCTGTTGCCCTTCACACTTAATTAAAAGCTCAGATGCTTTTTGTGAAAGCCCAACTTTTCTTCTACCTGCTAAACTGTCTTCTCAGAAATCTTGCCGGATGTTTTCTTTGTTTGCCTCTCCATGTTGTTGCTTAATTTGATAGATTTCATTTTCTAGCTGAACAATTGTCCGTTCAATCTCGTAATTCTTACTGACCAGGGATACCCAGCTAGAATGGGGGGAAAAAGGAAAAAAATTACTCAATGTAAAATTTCTCTTAGAAGATTTTATCTTAAATGTATATACATGTTTACCTAAGGCCATAACACTAAGCTTCACTTTTTTTTTTGAGATGGAGTTTTGCTCTTGTTGCCCAGGCTGGAGTACAGTAGAGCAATCTTGGCTCACTACAACCTCCGCCTCCTGGGTTCAAATGATTCTTCTGCCTCAGTCTCTCAAGTAGCTGGGATTACAGGCACACGCCACCATGCCCGGCTAATATTTTGTACTTTCAGTAGAGATGGTGTCTCACCATGTTGGCCAGGCTGGTCTCAAACTCAGCTAATTTTTTTGTGCTTTTAGTAGAGATGGCATATCACCATGTCGGCCAGGATGGTCCCAAACTCCTGACCTCAGGTGATCCACCTGCCTCGGCCTCCCAGTGTGCTGGGATTACAGGTGTGAGCCACTGCACCCATCTTAACTTTCACTTTTAACTTTTCATTAAAAAAAAAATCAAGGCACAATTGTGGAAAAGTAGGTAAAAGGTTAGCAATTTAAAAGATAATAGATACTCACTTTGACTCCATTTCTCTCAATTTAGATCCAGCTGTGAGTTGCATGTTCTTTCTCTGCCAGTTTAAATCCTGAATATGTTTTCTGTAAAAAATTATTTACACAACCCTATTACATTTTATTTTTTTTTATTTTTTTTATTTTTTATTTTTTGGAGACAGAGTTTCGCTCTTGTTACCCAGGCTGGAGTGCAATGGCGCGATCTCGGCTCACCGCAACCTCCGCCTCCTGGGTTCAGGCAATTCTCCTGCCTCAGCCTCCTGAGTAGCTGGGATTACAGGCACGCGCCACCATACCCAGCTAATTTTTTGCAGTTTTAGTAGAGACGGGGTTTCACCATGTTGACCAGGATGGTCTCGATCTCTTGACCTTGTGATCCACCCGCCTCGGCCTCCCAAAGTGCTGGGATTACAGGCGTGAGCCACCGCGCCCGGCCTTCTATTACATTTTAAACTAAGACCTAAATCAACAGAAAACTCTAACGTAAGAAAATACCTTAATCCCATGGGAACAATATTATGTACAGTTACAGGCTAACTGTAGAAATTACCTTTTTTTCTTTTTGAGATCGACTATTGCTCTTGTTGCCCAGGAGGGAGTGCAATGGCACGATCTCAGCTCACCACAACCTCTGCCTCCCTGGTTCAAGCGATTCTCCTGCCTCAGCCTCCCGAGTAGTTGGGATTACAGTCATCCACCACCACGCCTGGCTAATTTTGTATTTTTAGTAGAGATGGGGTTTCTCCATGTGGTCAGGCTGGTCTTGAACTCCTGACCTCAGGTGATCCGTTTGCCTTGGCCTCCCAAAGTGCTGGGATTATAGGCGTGAGCCACCATGCCTGGAGACATTACTTTTCTTCTAATGATTTTTTTTTATTACAAGTTTCGTAAAACGTGCTCATTGTGAGAAATCTCACACACACACATGAGTACACGCAGATTACAATTCTCAAGTCCCTCCTTCCATGCATGTCTCCTTTTTCCTGATAACTGCTGTTGAGTTTTTGGTGGGTGTCCTTTCCTATATGTGTGTGCAGAAATTGTTTTTTGTTTTTTGTTTTTTTTTTGAGACGGAGTTTCGCTGTTGTTGCCCAGACTGGAGTGCAAAGGCACGATCTCGGCTCACCGCAACCTCCGCCTCCTGGGTTCAAGCAATTCTCCTGCCTCAGCCTCCCGAGCAGCTGGGACTACAGGCACGCACCATCATGCCCAGCTATTTTTTTGTATTTTTAGTAGAGACGAGGTTTCACCTTGTTGACCAGGATGGTCTCGATCTCTTGACCTCGTGATCCACCTGCCTCGGCCTCCCAAAGTGCTGGGATTATAGGCGTGAGCCACTGCGCCCGGCAGAAATTGGTTTTAAAAATCAGATTATATGTGTTATTCTGCAACTTTTTCCCTCTTAAAAGTGTCTGTCTGCAGACTTACAAATGGCAAGTGATAGAGATGTTTTCAGACCTCGGGCCTATTTCTCCTCTACTAAGGTAGGGCAAGTCCATTGCCAAATGTTGAACAAAGAGAGTAGATCAATTGTTATGCTTTTATCTGACTGCAGTTTCATTGCTTTTCTTCCTATTCTGTTTATTAAAGGTTCACTTAAACTTTACTCTGAAATAGGAAAAAACAATTTACCTTAACTTCTGAAGTTCTTTCTGTGCATGTTCAATCATATGAACTAGATTTCTGAAGGAAAAGAGGAAAATCAGATTAAAATACATTAAAATCTAACAGTATCAATTAAAAGTGAACTTTTTCAAGTTTTTCTGCTAAAAATTGTATTTATGGAGCTCTGTGCCAAGAAATATGTTGGACGCTCCATAACTGAGCACTGTCACCCATGCTGGAATGCAATGGTGTGATCATGGCTCACTGCAGCCTTCACCTCCCAACCTCAAGTAATCCTCCTGCCTTAGCCTCCCAAGGAGCTGCAATCCTCCCTCCTCGGCCTCCCAAACTGCTAGGATTACAGACATAAGCCACCATGCCCTGCTTGATACTTTGAGTACTTGGGTCACTTTTATTATTATTTTTTTTTTGAGACAAGAGTCTCGCTCTGTTGCCCAGGCTGGAATGCAGTGGTGTGATCTCAGCTCACCGGAAGCCTCTGCCACCTGGTCAAGTGATTCTCCTGCCTCAGCCTCCCAAGTACCTGGGATTACAGGTGCATATTGTCATGCTTTGCTAATTTTTGCATTTTTTCAGTAGAGATGGGGTTTCACTTATGTTGGTCAGGCTGGTCTTGAACTCTTGACTTCAAGTGATCAATCTGCCTCGGCCTTCCGAAGTGGTGGGATTATAGGTGTGAGCCACTGCACCTGGCTTTATTTCTTGAGACAGAGTCTTGCTCTGTCGCCCAAGCTGGAATGCGGTGGCACGATCATAGCAGCCTCACCCTCCCGGGCTCAATCAATCCTCCCACTTCAGGCCTTCAGAGTAGCTTGTATTACAGGCATAAGCCACTATGTCTGAATAATTTTTCTATTTTTTTTTTTCTTAGAGACAGGGTTTCACCACGTTACCCAGGTTGGTCTTGAACTCCTGGGCTCAAGCAATCTGCCTACCTTGGCCTCCCCTCCAAAGTGTTGGAATTACATGTGTGAGCCACCAAGCACGGCCTTTTGTCACTTCTTAAACTGTCATTACTTTTTGTCATAGAGAAGATGGAATGTATCTGAGTATACTCACTTATTTTCTCAACCTCCTTTTATCTCTGTATTTTTGTATATACATTTATCTTGTCATTCTCTCCTCCTGTCTACTGCTAACTAGAGAGAGGTGAGAAAAAGAAAACTGTTGTAGAAGGCTAGAGATTGAGGTATCAGTCTGTATTTACATGTGACCTACACACAGAGTAATGAAAAACAGACACCAGTCCAGGTCAGCTTTAGCACAGGGGAAAAGTTCAAAAATGCAGAGTACCATATGATTATTATCATTAGAGAATAAAACAACAGTAGATTTTAATCTCTTTTTTAAGTTTAAATAACAGCTTTATTGAGATATAATTCTATATCATATCAATTTCCTCTTTGGGCAGTGGATCAATCACCGACAGGGTCTATTTCAACCCCATCTGGCTCTACTGTGTTCTTGCTCTAGATCTAATTTTGTTCCCTGGCTTTCATGACTCAAATTTTCTGCTGCTCACCTGAGTTATTCTCTTACCTCTACTGTCTGATTTCCTTGCACTAGCTGCAATTCTCTCAAGATTCAGTCTTTAAGCAGCCATGCCTCTCTAGGCTTTCCCTCAGGTCATCCCCTTTCCTAGGCTTCAACAGTCACTCCACCCTGAGGACTACTGATTTTAGTGCTGTATTCCAGACTGCTAACCACCAACAGGGGGCTTTCCTTTGAATTAGCTCTCCCTGAAAGTTTAGTTTGTCTTCTCCCTTCTCCCACCTTTCCTCTTAAATATACTTTGATAAAATATAGTACACCTCCTCTGGAGAAGTGCCCACTGAATTTGGAGGAGAAGACAAAATATGCTCAGGGAAGTGTTAAACACTATAAAGCACTTTGTGATCAAATGGAAAACAAGGGATGTGCATAATTATTCTGTGTATAGTTACTCAGAAGAGGGAGATAACACTAGAAGCAGAATTTCAATCAGGGAAGAAGACAAGTAAGCAAATTAGAGCCGATCCCTAAACAAGCTGAATTTGGGTAGAACAGGTAAAGGCAAGCGCAAGTAAAGCCCCAGAGTCAGGATTTATGATAATCACCAGAGAGAGGACTAGTTTGGGTTCAGTTAAAAGGCTACAGTTGAGGTAGTAAGGAAAAGGCCTTGAATACCATGTTAAAAAGCCTGGCCCGACTAGATGCTCACACCCGTAATCCTAGCACTTTGAGAGCCTGACGCTGGAGGATCACTTGAAGCCAGGAGTTCTAGACCAGCCTGGCCAACTTGGTGAAACTCTGTCTCTACAAAAAATAGCCAAGTGTGGTGGTACGCATCTATAATCCCACCTACTCTGGAGGCTAAGGCAGGAGAATTGCTTGAACCTGGGAGGGCTACAGTGAGCTAAGACTGTGGCACTGCATTCCAGCTTGGGTGACAGAGCAAGATTCTGTCTTAATGCGTACCAAAAAAAAAAAAAAAAAAAAGCTTGGCCCTTACTTTGCAGGTAATAGGGAATTACTAAAGGTTTTCAGGTAAGTTGACAGCAATGTTCTTTTCAATGTAATATTTTTTTCCCCTATATCTATGCTCTCCATTCCTAGAATGTTTTCCTTGTTTCCTTCTAAACATCCCAATTTCACCCATCTTCAACAACCCTCATTCTTAATGTCCCATCTCTCTCTTTTTTGAGACAGACTACAGGTATGTACCACTATACTTGGCTATTTCTTTTAATTGTTTTCTTTTTTGTAGAGACAGGGTTTCACTATGCTGCCCAGGCTGGTCTCAAACTCTTGGCCTCAAGTGATCTTCCTGCCTCAGCCTCCCAAAACACTAGGATTACAGGCATGAACCACCATACCTGGCAATGCACCATCGCTTAACAACTTAGTTGACAGACTACAGCACACAATGTAGTACTTGCTTCCATATGCCAAAAAATGGACTACTGGTTACTTAGCATAAAACTTCTTATCTTTGCCATTAGACAAAGCTTCTTGAGAAGAATCACATTTTTCCATTTTGTGAAAGATTTTTTTACTAATGTCTCTTAAATTTCTTAATCACTCTAATTCCATTCTTTCTTTTTTTCCCTCTTGCTACACACACACACATACATACATAAAACAAATAAACAAACTAACAAAAAAACAAAGTTAGTTGTAGGCTTTGTAGAGTTTCCCAAATTCTGGATTTTGTCCACTGGACCATTATGTGACTACAAATATTTAACGCATAATTTTGAAGATTTGAGAAATAGTATTTATCATTTTGTGGTTTTGCTTCATTTTACGTAGCTGTGTTTCAGGAAACACTCTAATAAAAGTTTTACATACTGTTATGAAGTTCGGTGGCCTTTTCCCCTTAAATTGTTAATAGACGCTCAGGAAACTTTAGGGCTCAAAGGGGCCATGCAGATAATCTAACCACTGAATTTTATAAGCAAGGAATCCAAATTTTAGATAGGCAATAAAATACTAAAGCTAGGCCAGGCGCGGTGGCTCACGCCTGTAATCCTAGCACTTTGGGAGGCCAGGGCAGGTGGATCACTCGAGGTCGGCAGTTTGAGACCAGCCTGACGAATATGGAGAAACCATGTCTCTACTTAAAAAATACAAAATTACCCAGGCGCGGTAGTGCATGCCTATAATCCCAGCTACTTAGGAGGCTGAGGCAGGAGAATTACCTGAACCCGTGAGGCAGAGATTGTGGTGAGCTGAGATTGCGCCATTGAGCTGCAGCCTGGGCAAGAAGAATGAAACTGTCTCAAAAAAAAAAAAAAAAAAAAAAAAAAAAAAATCTGGGCTGCCGAGCATGCAGTCTCAGCTGAAGATGAGGAGGTGCTTTGCCTTCTTGTTTCAGCTCTCATACAGAAATAACCAGAGGATGGAACTCAAGTTCCAAGTGTGGGATCTGTTAGTGGGGCAGTTTCAAGAAAGTTGCTTTACATTTCTCAACTTTGTTTTCTCTTTTATAAAATAAAAAAAGAAGTCTACCAGGATGAGTTTATTTTAGGATTTAAGATTTTAATCTACGTGAGAGATATGTGTATGTGTGCACATGTATATGTACATATTTCCCCTAGGAGAAGCTGTGCAGTATTTGCTAATTCAGTGTTCACAGGACTTAAAGGGCATTCCATATGACTAATGAGAATCAACTCTTTAAGCAATACTTGGTAACATTCTATCAAATGGTGCTCTGTAAATGGGACCTCAGAACTCATTTTCTTACAATATTATACTATAAATGTAGTAGTTTGGTTTAGGTCCTCTTAATACTCTTGAACTTTGAGGTGGGTTTCAAAATAGTGGCCTTCATATGGGTTGTAGTTCTAGAACACAGTCCCAAGACAAAGTCTAGCTATATTATCATCACACTTCCCCTAGCCACACTTTTTTTTTTTCTTTTGGAGACAAAGTCTCACTGTCACTTGGTTGGAGTGCAGTGGCGTAATCTCGGCTTACTGCAACTTCTGCCTGCCAGGTTCAAGCAATTCTCCTGCCCCAGCCTCCTGAGTAGCTGTAACTATAGGAGCACCACCACGCATGGCTAATTTTTTTGTTTTTTTTAGTAGAGATATGGTTTCACCATGTTGGCCAGGCTGATCTCAAACTTCTGACCTCAGGTGATCTGCCTGCCTCAGCCTCCTGAAGTGCTAGGATTATAGGAGGAAGCCACTGTGCAGGCATTTTTTTTTTTTTTCTGTCTCACCCTGTCACCTAGGCTGGAGTACAGTGGCATAATTTTGACTTACTGCAAACTTTGCTTCCCAGGCTCAAGGAATTATCATGCCTCATTCTCCTGAGTAGCTGGGATTACAGGCATGCGTCACCCTGTCCAGCTAATTTTTTGTATTTTTTTTTTTTTTCCAGAGACAGAGTTTCACCATGTTGGCCAGGCTAGCCTTGAACTCCTAACCTCAAGCAATCCACCCGCCTCAGCCACCCAAAGGGCTGGGATTACTGGCATGTGCCACAGTATCCGGCACCTCCCATACTTTTAAAAAGTACTAGAACTTTGGGTGAGATGGAAAGAAAAGGAAAAAAAAAAAAAAAAGAGAAGATGAAAAAAAAAAAAAACACCTTCTTACTCATTGTATACTTTCCAGGCATTACATCCATGCTGTGACATTAGTTCCAGATTCTCAATTCTAACTGCTTGATGCTCCAACTGGGCCATAGAATTGTTTACACATTCTTGCCATGCAGTAATGTCATTTTTTTGACCAGAGGAAGGGGCTGGAAGCTCATATCTGAAATTAAAAAACAAAATAAAATAAAACCATATATACTGCCAAGCCTTTACATCTCCTCCCAATAGAATGTCCCGTAAGTATAACAACTACAGAAGACTGCGAATGTCAACCTTATAATAAGAAACCAATATATCCTAAGAATCAATTTACAAATATGATTTAGCACCATTATGTTCACTTAAATGTGAACTGGTTAAATAAGCAACATTATACTCACATAAAAGACTGTTACATTAGCTATTAGCTGATGTTACTAAAGAATATTTAATAATATTAAGATGTCAGTAATATATTAAGGGAAAAAGTAGTTGACAAAACACCCACCCATGCACTAAAAAACCCATGCCCTGGTAGAGAAAAAATGGGAAGGGATATGATCCTGTGCTTTATCTCTTCATACTACCCAGCACTTTAACACTGCCCTGCCACCATATAATATATATATGTGTGTGTGTGTGTATACATATATATATACCCACACATACACATATAAATAATTTTTTTTTTTAAGACTGGGTCTCCCTCTGTCCCCCAGGCTGTAGTGCAGTGGCACAATATCGGCTTGCTGCAAACTCCATCTCCTGGGGGTCAAGCAATCTACCTACTTCAGCCTTCCAAGTAGCTGGGTCCACGGGTGTGTGCCACCACCTCCAGCTACGTTTTGCATTTATTTATTTATTTTTTCGTAGAAATGGAGTTTTGCCATGTTGCCCAGACTGGTCTTGGATTCAAGCAATCCATCAGCCTCGGCCTCGCAAAGCGCTGGGATTACAGGTATGAGCCACCATGCCCAGCCAACACTGCCAATATTAGCCAGCAAATACATTCTTCACAAATCTCAACTCATTATTGAGTTACAATGAGCTAAATTTTAATTTCCATTTTAATATTCTTACCGTTTCATACTGAGCAATTCAATTGGTTGTCGAGCAGCCAGTCTTTCAAATTCATTTCTCATTATGTCAGTCTGATGTGTAAGTCAGAGAAAGATTTTTAAGATCATGTTGACCATTGAAATTAACAATCACCAAAGAACAAATTTAAGCTACTTAGATATTTATTCTTTATACTACCCATTATAATCAATCATTTACCTTCCCCTAATTCTTCTCTGGGTTAAATGCTGTCTAGAATCTGGAACGAAAACACGCACACACACACACACACACACACACACACACACACACACGCTTCATATTCAGCTTAGGCGGGAAAAGTGGCATGTATTAAGGAGCCTACAGAGAAAAAGATTAATCCTAAACCAGTGGTTCTCAATTCCAGCAGCATATCAGAATCAGCTGGACAGTGCTATGGTTTGAATGTTCATCCCCCTTGAAACTCATGTGGAAACTTAATCCCCAATGTAACAGTATTAAGAAGTGGGGCCTTTAAGAGGTGATTGGGTCATGAAGGCTCAATCCATTCATGGATTAATGAGTTATCCCTAGAATGGATCTGTTATAAAAGCCAGCTTGTCTTTTGTGTACCCCACCTTGCCATGTAATGCCTTGTGCTTCTTCAGGACTGTACACCAAGTCCACATCAGCAAGAAGGCCCTCACCAGATGCAGCCAGTGAACCTTAGACTTTCCAGCCTCCAGAAATGTAAGAAATAAATTTATTTTCTTTATATTCATTATCTTCTCTAGCAGTTTTACTATTTGCAAGTAAACGTAGTATAGCTATTCTCCTTTGGCCAACATTTTGGCCCATATCCTATCCCATTTCTGTTCTGCACATTTCCTACCCTGAGTATAAATAACTGCTTAAAATATTAATTTATAGTAATACTTTGGTTATTCTATGTAATTTTAATTTTCTGAGGGCTTCAACTATCTTAACAATTAGACTAGAGAATAAGTATCAAAGGCCTTACAGAAGCCTGCATTAATGTTTAAAAGTTTTGTATTAAGCATTTCTTTCTAGAGAAAGCATTTTGCCGGGGCTACTGCTAAATTACACACAATCTTAAGAAAATGTAGTTATCTAGTTTCTTTTTTTTCTTTTCTCTCCAGGACATTCTAGCTAGAAAACTCTGCAGTGACAGACAAGGAGTAACAGCTAATAATTAGATAAGAGGCAGTATAAAAATGTGGTACAAGTGGTCTTGAGCCATGTGGCACAGGAGGAACACTTATCTCACATGGTCAGTAACTGACAGATCTGGAATTTTAGCTCAACTCTCTCCAAAGACTAAGCCAGTGTTCAGGGAGCTAAGTCACAGAAGAAAAAAAAATCCCTGCTCATGGAGTAGTCTCATCTCAGTTTTGAGAGGTCTTCCTCAACCACCCAACCTAGAGTCACCCAGTCAGTTTATCACTATCATTCTCTGTCAGCATTTATCAGCAATCTGATATTTTCTGATCTATTTATTGTCTGTCTCAATACTCTAGGTTGTAAGGTTCATGAGTATGGACCCTGCCTATCCTGTTCTCCAATACCCAGCATGGAACAGGCCTTTGTAAATAGTTGTTAAATGATTTAATGAAACAGTAATTTCAGAGGCAGTTTGAGGAATGGTTAAGGTCTTGGCCAATTAGCCTCTCTAAGCTGCAGTTTTCCCAGCTAAAAAATGGGGATAGCAGGCTGGGCGCAGTGGCTTACACCTGTAATACTAGCGCTTTGGGAGGCCGAGGCGGGCGGATCACAAGGTCAGGAGTTCGTTTGAGACCAGCCTGGCAATATGGTGAAACCCATCTTTACTAAAAATACAAAAATTGGCTGGGCGTGGTGGCGGGTGCCTGTAGTTCCAGCTACTCAGGAGGCTAAATCAGGAGAATCGCTTGAACCCAGGAGGCGGAGGTTGCAGTGAGCTGAGACTCCGCCACTGCATTCCAACCTGGGTGACAGAGTGAGGCTCCATCTCAAAAACAAAATGGGGATAGCAAACATCGTTATATAGTGTATAGGGCTGTTTTGTGCACCAAGTAAGAAAGTGAGCCCAGTATACATTAGCAACTGTTGCTAAGAAAGGATGCTGGGCACGGTGGTGGCTCACACCTGTAATCCCAGCACTTTGGGAGGCTGAGGTGGGTGAATCACTTGAGGTCAGGAGTTCAAGACCAGCCTGGCCACAATGGTGAAACCCCTTCTCTACTAAAAATATAAAAATTAGTTGGGCATGGTGGTACATGCCTGTAATCCCAGCTACTTAGGAGGCTGAGGCAGGAGAATCGCTTGAACCTGGGTGGGGGAGGTTGCAGTGAGCCTAGGAGTTGCACTCCAGCCTGGGTGACAGAGCAACACTTCGTCTAAAAAAAAAAGAAAGGATTAATAACCAGTAAACTAATTACAGAAGAATCACTTGAACCCAGTTTACTGATTATTTAATACAATGGTATTTAAGAGAGAGGGGAAAAAACTGGTGAAAGTACTTTAAAAAGTCTGATTCAATGCAATTATTTGAAACCTTCAGAAATTGGTCCAGTAAGGAGCATTATTGCACTTAGTTCTTAATGTGGTTAACATCTACATTTAGGTAACAATATATAGAAAAAGCATAGGAAAATATGTTCATAGGAACATGTGTCTTCTACTTAAAACTTAACCAAGGCTGGGCGTGGTGGCTCACACCTGTATCCCAACACTCTGGAAGGCCAAGGCAGGCAGATCACCTGAAGCAAGGAGTTTGGGACCAGCCTGGCCAACATGCTGAAACCCTGCCTCTACTAAACATACAAAAATTAGCCAGGCTTGGTGGCAGGCACCTGTAATCCCAGCTACCCGGGAGGCTGAGGCAGGAGAATCACCTGAGCTCAGGCGGTTGAGGTTGCAGTGAACCGAGATGGCACCACTGCACCCCAGCCTGGGTGACAGAGCAAGACTACATCTCAAACAACAACAGCAACAACAAACTTACTAACAATTTTTTCATGTTACTTTAATGTTAATATTGTCTTTTTATATTTTCTTTGAGACAGGGTCTTGTTCTGTTGCCAGGCTGGAGTGCAATGGCATGATTGTGGCTCGCTGTGGCAACCTGTAACTCAAGCAATCCTCCCACCTCAAGAAGTTCTCCCTCTACCTCAGACTCCTGAGTAGCTGGGACTACAGGTGCACGCTACCATGCCTGGCTAATGTTTTAATTTTTCTTTTGTAGAGACAGGGTCTCACTATGTTCCCCAGGCTGGTCTCAAGTGATCCTCACACCTCAGCCTCCTAAAGTGCTGGGATTACAGGTGTGAGCCACCACACCCAGCTAAATACTGCCTTTTAATACCATAATCCTTTAATAAATAAACAGGAGTAATGGGGGAGAAAACCTCCAAGCTATACATATTGAAATACTTGAATCCAGTAATTTAGAAATAATATCTTAGATTTCATTTAGCTAATGAGACCCTAAAACTAGAACCTTGGTTGTATTTCAAGGTTATACATTTAAAATAGTTATCTACTCACTGTGTGGAGTAGAACAGCATCTGACTCCCTAGGCAAGCACAGGCACTCCGTTCTTTTCTTTCTCTCTCTCTCTCTTTTTCTTTTTAATTTTGAGATGGGGTTTCACTCATGCTGCCCAGGCTGGAGTATAATGATGCAATCTTGGCTCACTGCAACCTCCGCCTCCCAGGTTCAAGTGATTCTCCTGCCTCATCCCCCCGAGTAGCTGGGATTACAGGACTGCGCCACTGCGCCGACTAATTTTTTTGTATTTTTAGTAGAAATGTGGGTTTCTCCATGTTGGTCAGGCTGGTCTCAAAACTCCCCACCTCAGGTGATCCACCTGCCTTGGCCTCCCAAAGTGCTGGGATTACAGGCATGAACCACTGCGCCCAGCCTGGTACTCCTTTCACTAATCCTGTTGTCCTTATACATACCTCCACTATAGGTCCTTTACATATTATTACGCATTTATACATACTATTGTAAACTTTTTGTTTTATATATCTAGCTTCTCATTGTATTGTATTTTTCTGTATTCAGAAGCCCTATCTTTTGTGAAGAGGACTTTTGTTTTAGAACAAAATATATTTTTTTAAAAAGTATCTTTTTATCGCTATGATCTCAGAATCTAGAACAGCACCTACCGCTTAGAAAGTATTTATATCAGTGAAAGTTCTTGCCTACATTAATCAGAAATGTATTAATAAAAACACTGGATAGATTATGGAACAAAGGAGAAGGCTGAGAAAAAAGCAGTATACACTTGAATATGGTTTGTCCTTTCAGTCACATAACATACATTTGATAAATATCTAGACGTTAATAAGCCAATCTCCAGTGGTTCTAAAGAGCTTAGGTAATTAGGCTTACACATATTTAAAAACTCTAGATCACTTGCTGTAGAGTGAACCCTGTCAGGAGAGGGTCCCTTTGAGAATTTACGCATGGGCCCTATCTCAACTGTAGCCACAAATTTTTGCATTAAGTGAGTTCGTGGAGCCCCAGAAAGTCTTCCTATGGATCTTAGAATACGAACCCCGGAGAAGACTTATCTATCTAGTTGTTTTTAATGGACTGATACCTATATAATAAGCAAGTAGTAGCTATGCAAGCAATAGTTAAAACTGGAATTTAAAAATCACTTTTACCTAGCTAAAGCTCACAATCCAAAACAAAGGTTCACAGGAATCCTCGTTCATACTTGGGCTCAAGACACACTTACTTCAAAGGCAGAATAATCCGGGGCTGTCAGGTAGCTCAGGTAGTTCTTAGTAGGTCGGTATCTGCGAGTTTCCTCCTCCACCAGCGCTGCAGCCTAAAAACGAGAATCGGGGGCCAGGGTAGAAGCGGCAAATTGTAACAAGTTTCTTTCGCTTGTTACAGCCAGCGAGCAGTGAGTCGACTACACAGACATCCCGCACTCACCGCTTCCCGCACACCAGGAGCTTCATAACCTTGATCAAAATACGGCAGCGCATCCACCACAACCTCTCCAGCCACCAAACCCGTGCCCGCCATTGTGGAAAACTCAGATTTGGCTGCGTTTTCTTCGTGTGCGTAAACTCAGTTCTATTTAATTACGCCGGCGCCTGTCGCTGATATAATCACGTCTCCTGCGTATTGACGCTGGCGCATGCTCAGTTACTAATTTTGAAGGCGCGCCCGCCGGATATCTAGAAATTGCCGGGCTGGTTTGTTTTGGGCGGACGTGACGTCACGTCTTGGCTTCTCTGCGTCAGCGGAAGGCCTCAATTTCTTGTCCTCTGCTTGCCTCACTTTTTTGCCTGCGAGTGGAGGCCATCTGAAGTTGGGGGTTTACGTTTCATCCAAAACATTAATATCTGGAAGGGGAGCTCCTTAACATTTTGGAGGGAACTGGCTGCAGGATTTGGCGGAGAGATAAACTGGTTTCTACCTCTGCTTACTTCCACCTTCTCCCCTTAATTTTCTCTTCCTCTGTGCTGGACTTATTTTTTTTTATAATATACACAGAGTGTGGTTCTGCTGCCCAGGTTTGGAGTGCAGTGGTGCGATCACAACTCACTGCAGCCTTAAACCCCGGCTCCAACCCCGCCCCCCCCCCCCGCCCCCCCCCGGCACCCCTCGCCACCCCTCCCAACCCCTCCCCCTCCACCCCGACCCCTTCAGCCACCGGAATAGCAGGGCCTAGAGGCACACACAACCACGCCTGGCTAATTTTTAAATTTTTTTGTAGAGATGGAGTTTTCCTGTGTTGCCAAGGCTGACCTCAAACTATCCTCTCCCTTAGGCCTCCCAAAATGCGGGGAATACGGGCGTGAGCCACAGCTCCCGGTGTTGTTCCTCTTTTACTTCCTTGTTGTACCCCAACTATCCTTACCCCTCATGCCCTGAAAACTTTTGCATTGCATAAGTACCGTTCCTAAAGAGACTCTGGAACTGGGCGCCAGTCTCCAGTTAAAATTGTGAAGCTTTATGGTCTGTGTATCAAAAGGAACCTCAGTAGCTCCCAAGAGCGAAAGTGATAACTGGCCATAGCACCCAACTTAAAAATCCTGTAATTTTGCCTTTAGGACTTAACGGTAATAGAATGGCACTCCTCACTGCCTCCTAACCACTGAAGCTGCTGCCCATGCACCTTCTCTGCTGCCCATGCACCTTCTCTGCTGCCCATGCACCTTCTCTGCTGCCCATGCACCTTCTCTGCTGCATGGCTCCTGGACTAAGCAGCCTCCCTTTGATCAAGCAGGTAAAGACCAAATAAAGTTGTCAGACTATATACCCTGCCCAGTGTGCAGTCTAGACCCAGGCTTTGTGTGCCAAGAGCCTAGAAATGTTGACCACAGTTATTAAGCCTGGTCAGTGTAAGACTAATTCTGATTACCTAAGTACCATTAGGTAAATGTGCTAGCTATAGATTTAAGTGACATAAAAGATCTTTACATCTTAAGAATTCTCCAAGAGATCTATGGGATTTTTATGTATTTATTCATTAAAAGATCTGTAAACAACATTTTATACAAATCTTGAGCGATTCTTTTACAAAAATATCCAGAACTCATAACACTTTACAGAAACAAAACAACAGACCTAGGGAAATGAAGCAGCTTCAGGCTGCAGGGATAAAGACTCCCATTCCTGAAGTAAGGGTCTCCTCCTAGAGGGATAGTCAGGATCCATCACAGTAAACCCTTCTACTCCCATTTTATAAACATCCAATTATTAACTGTTCCCTCTGGGTTGGAGTGTAAGAAGAGACCAAATGGAGAGATGTCTAATAGAAGTCCCACTGGGAGTAAGCTGCTTAACTAACATTAAAAAAAAGACATAGGCTCAGTTCTACTCCCTGGGCCCTCATCTGTAGGAATTATATTATACAGCACCAGTCTTAAATGGTGTTCTGCTTCAGATTCATGCAGACCTGAAAGAGTTGTAATGACAATACTGTACAAGTCAATAAACTGTATCACAATACAACTTACGCAATTCTGTAAGGTTGAATAAATACTTTCTGTGCCAGTTAAAACCATGAGCAGAAACTGAAGAAAACAAACTGACATTTGCTATAACATTAATCAATGAAAAGTGCACCATCTGAACTTGAATTTGCCCATCAGTTAAAACGCGCGTGTGTGCGCGCGCACACATGCACACACACACACGAAAGTGCACCATCACTGAAAAATTTCTCTTTCTAATCACTACTACTACTACTTTAGATATTAAAGGTCTAGATGACTAAGTGGTATGTGTTCAAGAAATGTTCATATTTTGAGAAAAATAGAGCAAAAATTTCAACATTTCTAGGGAATAAAGAGTCTCATCTAGGCACCTACAAAGTCCCTTATTCTCAGAGCTGAAAAGTGGCTCTGGTACACTTAATAGAAAATTTTTATTAATAAAATAAATAGCTATATAATCCTACCAAGGGCCAGGTGTGGTGGCTCATACCTGTAATCCTGGCACTTTGGGAGGCCAAGGTGAGCAGATCATGAGGTCAGGAGTTTGAGACCAGCCTGGCCAACATGGTGAAACCCCATTTCTAATAAAAATACAAAAATTAGCTGGGTGTGGTGGCAGGCACCTGTAATCCCAGCTACTCAGGAGGCTGAGGGAGGAGAATCGCTTGAACCTGGGAAGTGGAGGTTGCAGTGAGCCAAGATCACACCATTGCACTCCAGCTTGGGTGACAGCATGAGGCTCCATCTCAAAAAAAAAAAAAAAGAAAAAGAAAAAAAAATCCTACTGAGATCAAATTTCCATCTGTAGGACTAACCAACTTTCTCTGTGTCCATAAAAGTCCTGGCTTCAGTTCTGTGTTGTACAGCTTTGGGCAACTTATTTAACTTCTTCGAATTTGTTTCTTTTTTCTTTCTTTCTTTTTTTTGAGATGGAGTCTCAACTCTGTTGCCCAGGCTGGAGTGCAGTGGTACAATCTTGGCTCACTGGAACCTCTGCCTGGCTCAAGTGATCTCATGCCTCAGTCTCCTGAGCAGCCGGGATTATAGGCACCCACCACCATACCCACCTAATTTTTTTTTGTATTTTTAGTAGAGGCGAGATTTCACCATGTTGGCCAGGCTGGTCTTGAACTCCTGACCTCAAATGATCCACCCGCCTTGGCCTCCCAAAGTGCTGAGATTACAGGCATGAGCCACTGCACCCAGCCTCAGTTTCTTTATTAGTAAAATAGAGATGCAAATATCTCATAAGGCTGATTTAAGGATTGATTGAGATGATGTGCACACATATACCACAGTGCATGGTATGTGGTGGACACTGAAAAATAAAGGTAGCTCCCATGCCCTTGAAAGGACATTTTCGTATTAGCTGTAATTCCACAAAGTTTAAATTTATTTACTTACTTAAAAAATGTTTTTGTAGAGATGGGATCTTGCTATGTTGCCCAGGCTGGTCTCAAACTCTTGGCCTCAAACTCCTGCCTTAGATTCCCAAAGTGGTGAAGATTACAGGTGTGAGCCACTGCATCCGGCCTCCACAAAGTTCATTGTTGACATGTGAGGGACAAGCAAACTACTCAAGTGCCCCACAATTTGGAAGAGGAGTTGCAAGATGTCTAACTTTATAAGGTACTTAATAACAGTACCATATAATATTATAAGTAAGGCTTCCTCCTAAGTGAGATTCCCGTAAATATAAGGTAAAACAATGAAGATATGTGATGAGTCTATTCCTTAGCCTAGGTCAAACAGCCCATGGATTAAAGCTGCCATGGTATTTCAGTGATGAGAATTATGTGTATAAGGCTAGTGTTCTTCATTTCCATCGTGTCTCTCTACTACTTTAAATTCAGCATTTCTCTCATACTCATCTTTGAGCTATTTTTTAACTGTAACACTAACAAGGCTTTTCCTTATAAAAGAAAACTACTTTCATAGACGAAGCACAAAACAGAGAATGAGCCCAAGAATCACACAGAAAAGGCTGCTATTAAAAAAACCGGAGACAGAGTAGAGTGCATTGATTCCAGACCTCTCCCAACAATTCTCCAGTGACTACTACGGCAGCAACAGGAGAACCCTCCTCTGAGAGCCTGATTTGCTTTTTAACCTTTTAAAATTTCAAGGAGTTTGTACAATACTTCGAGGGATCCTGACTCGGAAAAACATTTTCTTTGGCACTTTCTGTTCTACATTCAGAATGAAGACAATCAGATATTTCATTTCTTCTGCAGAAATTTCATTTTACTTCCTAAAGGGAAAGAAAGGTACAGTGAACTCTCAATTCTTTTATTGTACATTATTTGAGGCAAGGGATTAACAACTCAGTCATTCAGAACATCTCAAGAGTTAAGCTGATACCTCAAACGGCTGATGTGTTTAACCACCAAAACCAAAACCAAAATGAACCCCAAGCCCCATGTGTCTAATTAATTGCAGAGGGAGAAAATAACTCAGACGTCATGTAATCCAGTCGTTTTCAACCTTGGCTATAGGTTAAAATCACCTGGCTTGCTCTCCAGAGATTTCCTGGAGCCCAGGGGAAAATTTTTTTTAAGTTCTCTGGAGATTATAAAATGTAGTCAGAGGTGGGAACCTCTGATCTAATCTAACCCCATAGTATAAAGATGAAATAACAGCCTAAGGCCTAATTTGTCTATGGTCTGTCAGCTAGTGAAGGACAGGGCCTAATTAGTGGGCATATATTTCAAAGACAAATATAAATATCATAGAGGTTCTTCATTATTTTAGGCTAGTCACACCACTGTTCTTTTATATCATACTAAATAATTAACTATTATTGAAAAATCATAAATGTGTTTCTGTATGAAGTACAAAATTAGACTTGCAAGAAATCCTCTTTTGCCTCAGAAGACCCTCTAAACCAGGTGTTTCTAACCCGGAGTCCCAAGGATAGGCTTCATGGGGTACATGAGTAGCCTAAAATTATATGCAAAATTTATTTATATGCTGTAAATACATTTTTCTGGGAAGAAGGACCACAGTTTTTATAAGATTCTCCAAGGAATGTGACCTAGAAAAGATTAATAGTCATGATATGCAAACTTGTATCATGAAAGATAGTTCAGGGAGGTTCATCTCTGGGAAATGGCCGCACAGATCACTCTGATGAGGGATCCCAAACTTTTAGAAAAATGCTTCCTTTTCGCTAGAACACTTTGGAAATTAGCATCATGATTTCTGATTAGCCTATTTAAGGCTATATTGCTGATCTGATTATAAAGCTTTTGTGATGTGGCCCACTTACTGCAAAGCTTCTTCGGCCACATTTATTTTTATTTATTTATTTTTTTTAGAGACAAGAATCTCACTCTGTTGTCTGGGCTAGAGTGGGGTAGCACGATCATCTTATTGCAGCCTCAAATTCCTGTGCTCCAGCGATAGCCCTCAGGCCTCAGCCTCCTAAGTAGCTAGAACTACAGGCATGTGCCACCATGCCCAGCTAATTTTTTTTTTTTTTTTTTTTAATATGGAGTTTTGCTCTTGTCGCCCAGGCTGGAGTGCAATGGTGCAATCTCTGCTCACTGCAACCTCCATCTCCCAGGTTCAAGTGATTCTCGTGCCTCAGCCTCCCAAGTAGCTGGGATTACAGGCGGCTGTCACCATGCCCAGCTAATTTCTGTATTTTTAGTAGAGACGGGGTTTCATCATGTTGGTCAGGCTAGCTAGTCTCGAACTCCTAACCTCAGGTGATCAACCTGCCTCAGCCTCCCAAAGTGCTAGAATCGTAGGTGTGAACCACTGCACCTAGCCATGCCTAGATAATTTTAAAACTTTGTGTACAAATGGGGTCTCACTAGGTTGCCCATGCTGGTCTCAAACTCCTGGCCTCAAGCAAACATCCTTACTTGGCCTTGCAAAGTGCTGGAATTATAGGCATGAGCCACTGCACCTGGTCTTCAGCCACATTTATCTAACAGGAAAATACAGCAACTCACCAAGACTCCGCAAAATTCTATTCACCCCACTGGGCTCGGATTCAGGAATTGTTTCCAAAAACTGGATGGCCCGGACCTCAAACAAACCTACAAGGAAAAACTCATGATGGTGAAACTGTCTAACACCCCAAACTGGGAATTACATAAAACTCTGTGCTTGTTACCAATGTATTATTTCTATGGCTAAAACAATTTTACATAATCAACAGTTTTCACAATAAACCACTCAGATTTTGAGCCCTTGAAGCTTTATAATAGTTTTTATTCATAATATAGTAAAATCTTTCAAGGTATTCCCTAAATAGAGAGGGAGAACTTTATAATGGAACCGACCTTTAACTCCACTTTTCCGAAGTTCTCGGTCCTGGATGAATCCTGCAAACATTTGAGTCTCCATGAAGAGATCTAGGAAGTGGCGTACGCTTCGGGAGGTGTGCGACTTACGGAAGGGTTCCCTTTGGAAAACACGCTCCCCACGCTCAGTGACAGTCATGCTCAAAGAATAATGTCCTACCAACTCCACAAAAAACCTGACGAATGCTTCGGACACCAGGGAGTTGAGTGTCACATCTGCTACAACATGAAAAAGAAAAATATCTCTTCAGTTATCTGTGTCTGAAAACACTGGCTCTGGTTATGGGAGTCATGCCTAAGAAGTTATAGATTAAAGGACTGAGAATAAATATAGGAGTGTTCATTCTTCACTTTCTTTCTCCATGACCTACAAAATGCTAATTGCTTCTACTGTTACCTTCATTTTCTTCCCATACATACTCCTTCTCCATCTTGCAACCTGGCTTGCACATCTGTTGATTTCACTGTAACTGCTCTTTCAAAGGCCACTGGTGAGAGCCAGCCAAATTTAATCTGCTCTTCTATTTTTATCCTCCTTTAAGCTCCATGCTGCCTCATTTCTCTTATCCCCCACAACTCTACGCTCTCCTGATTTCCTGATTCCTTTCCTGACTTTATGACAAAGCAGTTGTTTTTCTCTTGCCCTTTCTTTCTCTTCCTGAGTATGGTGCTCAGACACTTCTCTTCAACATTCCCTTCCTTAAAGGGCTAATTGGCACAGAGAAAGAGCTGGCTATGATAATACCGTCATTCCCAATCTTAGTTTTCCAGCCTGTTATTTCACCTACATTTTCAGGCTACCTATGGTTGGTTACCATTTGGCTGTCCCATTGGCACATAAATTCCATCAGTCTAAAGGTCACTATATCAGGTCTTTTTTGGAACTTGGACTATGAATTGATTAAACAAACAATACATATCTAAAGCCAAATCCATCATATTTCCCCACCAAATCAGTTTCCCTTTCAATATTCCCATTTTTTTAAATAAGATTTTTTTTTTTTTTTCAAAATATAGACAGTCTTGCTATGTTGCCCAGGCTGGTCTCAAACTCTTGGGCTCAAGCAATTCTCCCACCTCGGCCTTCCAAAGTGCTGGGTTTACAGATGTGAGCCACCATGGCTGGCTGACACTGCCATTTCATACTGCACTATAATTACTTCATAAAAATAATGATTTGAGTGCTAAAGATATGTTGCACTGTACTAAGTACTTTTACAGACATAATAATCTATTAGGTATTATTATTTTTCTTTTACAGAGGAAACTGAGGTTCCAAATGATTAAATGAATTCTCCAGGGTCATCCCATCTAGTAAGTGAAGGTGCTGGACTCAAAAGTCAGGTGATTTTTTAAATCCCTATAATATACTATATTATATGGCCTTCCAGTTCCCAGGCTCAAACTTCAGATGCAATTTACACTCCCCCTTTTTCTTCCATATCCAGATAGTCTTTTTTTTTTTTTTTTTGAGACGGAGTTTCGCTCTTGTTACCCAGGCTGGAGTGCAATGGCACGATCTCGGCTCACCGCAACCTCCGTCTCCTGGGTTCAGGCAATTCTCCTGCCTCAGCCTCCTGAGTAGCTGGGATTACAGGCACGCACCACCATGCCCAGCTAATTTTTTTGTATTTTTAGTAGAGACGGGGTTTCACCATGTTGACCAGGATGGTCTCGATCTCTTGACCTCGTGATCCACCCGCCTCGGCCTCCCAAAGTGCTGGGATTACAGGCTTGAGCCACCGCGCCCGGCCACTCTTTTTTTTTTTTTTTAATTCCCCTTTCACAATGTCTCTTGCTCTTTTCTGTAGGATTCACCCAGGATGGGAATCAGGAACCTAAGTTTAGTCAGAGTTCTACCATAAAGCAGTTGCCTAATACTGGGTGGCTCACTTTTCTCAGTTGGTCTGTCCATATCTGTGCAGCTAGCAGGGCTGACCAGGTGATGGTTCCAAGGTCTCTTTCTGAATTACATTTTGATTCTAATCTAGGTTTTTGTTATATTTTGTCCAACAGACTTCCTTCTCATCTCTTTCCTCTGCAGCTGAAAATCCATGTCCATCACTGCATTTATGTTTTTTTTCATTAATTTTTTTTGTAGAGATAGAGTCTTACTATGTTGCTCAGGCTGGTATTGAACTTATCCTTCCTTCACCTCCCAACATGCTTGAGATCATAGGTGTGAGCCACCATACCCAGCCCCAACACTGCATTCATCTTCAACACTTTTGCCTCAACGTTACATCTTCTTTTCTTTCTTTTAAAAATTGTTTTTCTATTTTCTATGGTTTATTCTTTTCCTTTTTATTGTATTCACTCTACATATTCTTTGATATGTATGAGTATTTTATAAGATCAACATGAACAAATGAACCACCACAAACAACGCTTAGAAACAGAATATTACTAATATCTTTGAAGTTCCCTGTGTGACTCTCTCTAATGGTGTTCTTCTTCTACTTCCCAATAGAGTGACCATAATTTGTAATTTTGTATTTATCATTCCCTTGCTCTGCATCATAGTTTCGCTACACACATATAAAACCCCAACAGCATATTATTAGGTTTTTGTATCTCTTTGAACAGTATGCAAAATATTGTATTGTTCTGCAACTTACTGTTTTATTCAATATATGTTTTTAAGATTCATTTTTAGCTGGGTGCAGTGGCTCATACTTGTAACTTCGGGAGACTGAGGCAGGCGGCTCACCTGAGCCCAGGGGCTTAGGACCAGGCTGGGCAATATAGTGAGACCCCCATATCTACAAAAAATTAAATAATTAGCTGAGTGTGGTGGCACAGGCCTGTGGTCCCAGCTACTCAGGAGGCTGAGGAAAGAGGATTGCTTAAGCCTGGGAGGCCAAGGCTGCAATGGGCCACGACTGCACCACTTGCACTCCAGCCTGGTTGACAGAATGAAATCTTATCTCAAAAAAAAAAAAAAAAAAAGATTCATTCTTAAGGCTTTATTCTCCTGAAAGTGGACATCCACGTTGTTTTTAGTTTTTGCTATCACATATAATGGCACTAAGAAAATTATTGAACTTGTTTCCTAGTGATCATGTGCAAGATTCACTAGAGTATGTATCTCCAAACTAAATTGTTGGGTTGTACGATAATGTACACCTTTAACTTTACTAGATAATGCCAACTGCAAAGTGACTAAACTACTTGACATACTCTTAACAATATTTGATATTGCCAGACTTAAATTTTTTTTTTTTTTTTTTTGAGACAGGGTCTTGCTCTGTTGCCCAGGCTGGAGTGCAGTGGTGCCATCACAGCTCACTGCAGCCTCAAACTCCTGGGCTCAAGCGATCCTTCCATCCTAGCCTTCCAACTAGCTGGGACTACAGGCACACATCACACACCTGGCTAATGTTTTAATTTTTTTTTTCTAGAGATAGGGTCTTGCTATGTTACACAGGCTGGTCTTGAACTTCTGGGCTCAAATGATTTTCCCACCTTGGCCTCCCAAAGTGCTAGGATTACAGGTATGAACCACAGTGCCTGGGCAGACTTTTTAGTTTTTGTCAGTATTATGGTTGGTATAAAAAATGGTATTGCATTGTGATTTTAATTTACATTTCCCTGAATGTAAATTATGTAGTGAGGTTGCACGTTGCTTCATTTATTTATAGGCTTATCATGTTTATTCTTCTATTAATGCTTTTTCCTATCTTTTCTTCATTTTTCTATTGTATTGTTTATCTTTTTCTTACTGATTTGCAGGTGTTTTTTAAAAAAATAAATTATAGACACTATTCACTTGGTAGTTATATATGTTGAAAATGTCTTCACCTAGTCTGTAGCTAGTTTAAACCTCTTTTCCATTGTGTCCCTTGATGAAAAGAAAATTTAAAGATTTGACTCAAATTAGCCTTTCTTCTCCTTTATAGTCTCTGCTTTTTGTGCTGTGTTTTTAAGAGCCCTCACCACTGTTTTATGGACAAAAAATATTTTCTTTTATTCGTTTAAAAACATTTTCAAAAGCTTTGCTTTTATCATTTAAGTCTTTAAATTCACTGGAATTAATTTTCTGTATAGTATGAGGTGTAGATCCATATTTTTTTCATATAGAAGACTAATTGTCCTAGTATCATTTATTATTATTATTATTACTACTACAACTATTATTTTAAACAGGGTCTCACTCTGTCACCCAGGCAGGAGTGCAGTGGCATGATCCTGGCTCACTGCAATCTCTGCCTCCCGGTGCAAGCGATTCTCCTGCCTCAGCCTCCTGGGTAGCTAAGAATACAGGTGTGCACCACCAAATCCAGCTAATTTTTTTGTATTTTTAGTAGAGATGGGGTTTCACCATGTTGGCCAGGCTGATCTCAAACTCCTGACCTCAAGTGATCTGCCCACCTCGGCTTTCCAAAGTGCTGGGATTACAGGCGTGAGCCACCACACCCAGCCTTAGTATCATTTATTAAAGGTCCATCCTTTTTCCACTGATACACAAAGCTGGCACTGACACAAATCCACTTTCCTTATGCATATGCACTCTCTATTCTTTCTATTGCTCTATTTCTGCACCAAAACCAAACTATCTTAATTACTATCGTTATAATAAATCTTGATGTTTAGTAGTGCAAACCCTCTAATCTTGTTCTTTTTCGAGTGTCTTGGCTATTCTTGGCCCTTTGTACATTCAATTAAATTTTAAGGTTGGGCACAGTGGCTCACCCCTATAATCCCACGGCTTTGGGAGGCTGAGGCAGGTGAATTTCTTGAGGCCAGGAGTTCAAGATCAGCCTGGGCAACATCGTGAAACCCCGTCTCAAAAAAAAAAATACAAAAAACTAGCTAGGTTGATGGTGTATGCCTACAGGCGCAGCTATTTGGGTGGCTGAGGGGGGAGGATTGCTTGTGTTCAGGAGGTCAAAGCTGCAGTGAGCCATGATTGCGCCACTGCACTCCAGCCTGGGTGACGAAGTGAGACAGTCTGAAAAATTAAAATAATAAATAACAAATTTTACAATGAATAGGCTAAATGGAATTCTAATTTTCTCTTGAACCCACTCCCATCTTACTTTCTTCCCCTCATTCCACTGAATGTGCTGTTATCGAGGTCTTCATATTGTCAAGGCCACGGGTCAAATCTTAGTCCTCACCACACTTGGTCTCTCTGCAGCTGCAGGCATAATTGATTATTCGTTCTTTTGAGAAATATTCTCTTTGCTCAACTTCTGCAATGTCACACTCCTGTTTTTTATTTGTCTTTTCACTTTTTGTAGAGATGAGGTCTCACTGGAACTGAGAATGGTTGCTCAGGCTAGTTTGGAATTCCTAGGTTCAAGCAATCCTCCTGCCTGGCCTCCCAAAGTACTGGGCTTACAGGTGTAAGCCACTGTACCCACCCACACTCCTAGCATTTTACACACATACTTTCCTGGTTTTTCTCCTTCTTTACTGGCTGCTCCTCTTAGTCTCCGTTGCTGGATCCTTCTCCTTCCAACCTCCAAGTGTTGGAAATCTAACCACACCATTTACAACCAACACAGGGCTCAATCCTTAAACCTTTGTTATTTTCCAACAATACTCACTATAGGATCATTTCATCTGGTCCCACAGCTTTAAAACAGCAATTTCTAAATTGTTTTTAGCCCAAATCTTTCTTCTAGAACATTTCCAGTTGGTTGTCTGCTAAGTATTAAACTTCTAATAGGTATCTCAAACTGTAACATCCCAAACTAAACTTTTTATTACTCCTCTAAATCTGCTCCTTCTAAGCCAGGTGTGGTGGCTCCCAACTGTAATCCCAGTGCTTTGTGAGGCTAAGGCGGGAGGATTGTTTGAGGCCAGGAGTTTGAAATCAATCTAGGCAACATGGTGAGACTTTGTCTCTACAAAAAAATAAAAAGATTAGCTAGGTGTGGTGGTGCATGCCTGTGGTCCCAGTTGAGGCAGGAGGATTGCTTCAGCCCAGGAGGTTGAGGCTGCAGGGAGTTATAATCGCACCACTGCACTCCAGCCTGGGTGACAGAACAAGAAACAAACAGCAAAAACCCCAAAACAAACACAAAACCCCTGCCCCCTGTTGAAAATGTCTTCACTAATTCTCCCTGTCAGTAATAGCCTTAGTTTTCTCATCTGTCTAATGAGGATTAAATAATAATACCTGCTTCATAAAGATAAAACAAAATGTATGCTAAGTGCTCAGCATAATGCCTGATACAGTGTAAGCACCCAATAAGTATTATTTGCTCATTTATTTATTTATTTATTTATTTATTTATTATTTAACAAGTATTTAATGAGTATGTACTTACAGAATACCATTTAAAGTACTGGAGATGGAAAACAAAATAAATCCACTGTTCTCACAGAACTTACACTGTAGCATATGAGACAGTGCTAAGAGTCATGACGAAAATTAAGGCAAGGGGAAGAGGATAAGGAGCACTAGGGTGATGGGCACAATTTAAAATAGGACAGGCAGGACAGGCCTCAGTGAGAAGGTGACATGTGAGCATGGACCTATAGGAAGAAAAGGCAGGAGTCATGTGGATATCTGTGGGAGTAGCATTCTATAAATGTAACTGAGCAAGTGCAAAGGTTCTGAAATAGAAGAGGGCCTGGTATATTGAGGATAAGCAAGGAAGCTGATTATAAGATTTTCAAGGCACAGGCAATCTAATGCTACTTTGGTATATCCTTTAACAGAGCGCTGGTGTTCAGTAAGTATTTACCACCTTAACCTTAAGTCTCATACCTTGTGAAAAATTCTGCTCCTGAGTCAAGATTTCATTTCGTTCTTCCAAAATCTGCATCAGGGCAGCTTGAAGTTTTGGTGGTAGAATTTCATCCTCATCAGATACCTTAAGAGAAAAAAATTGAGATTTTTTTTTTTTTGGTATGAGATTTGAGGGATTAAGTCTCAAATATGCCCTAGTTATTTCTGCAAAATTCCACAGGTGACTGTATATACTTTGACTAAAGAGTCAGTCTGAAGTATCCTTCCCTACATGAAGAATCTTTCATGTTTATGGTATATATATTTTACTCTATTAAAAAATTAAGTAATATACTTTATAAAATTTTCTGGCACTTTTCCACCAAATGTCTCTCATCTACAAGTCTTCTGTTATATTAGGGAGATTATCCCCAAATAAATTGTGTTTCAAATGTGATGAGCTAATTGATTCTGAAAATGTCTGGGAAACACTCTTATTTTTCCCGTGTTTCAGTGTTCACACTCCTACGTACAGGTTACATCTGGAGGGCTGCTCTGAGAAGGCTTTATGAATCTTCCTTTCCACTTCAATATTCAGAATAAATGGTTACTTCTTTTTTGCTCCTACTATACCTTGTGCAAAGTTCTATTATGTGATTTCTACAACTTTATGTATGTCTGTTTTCCCCCATTAGACTGTAAGGCCTGAGGGTTCAAACTGTGTCTTACTCATTTTTACATTCTAACAGAATATCTAGAAATAATCAGTGCTTAATAAATGCTTTTAAAATTAAATTAAATTTGAGGCTATGTGTCAACCCGCCTGGAGTTGAAGGGTGGTTTACCTCTTTTGAGAATGAGATATTTACGTTTCCTCCTTCCTCCTTTGGGATAGGCAGCTATAAACTGAAGCCAAATTTTTCAGGTCAATCTTGTATGATTGGCCACGGTGTCAATTCAAGTATGTGTAGGAACTACAAGTCTTGCCTAAGTCATCTTCTCTAAGTACTTTCACATGTTGTCTGTCCAATTATCTACTTTAGGCCTTTATCCTAAAACATTAGTAATTACCTCTTTGGCACTCACCTCCTGTAAGAACTTGTCTGCACAGAGATCAACTATCAGCACCTATGAGATAAAGGAGCCAGGCAAGTTCAACGAGAGATATTCACAGACAAATACAGGCAATGAGAATAGTTTTAAACAAAATTTACTCAAAGTTGTAGCCCATTTAAAAGGTAGCTGATCAACACAAAAACAAATAAATTGCCAAGTAAAAAAATGACGTGCATACCTATAGATTAGAAGAGACTAAAAATATATCAACTAAATACATGTATGGGGCCAGGTATGGTGGCTCATGCCTGTAATCCCAGCACTTTGGAAAGCCAGGGCAGAAGGATCTCTTGAGCCCAGGAGTTGGAGACCAACCCTGGCAACACAGTGAGACCCCATCTCTACACAAAATTTAAAAATTAGCTGGGCGTGTGGTACATGCCTGTAGTCCCAGCTACTTGGGAGGCTGATCTGAGACGATCACTTGAGTCTGGGAGGTCAAGGCTACAGTGACTGTGACTGCATCAATGAACTTCAGCCTGGCTGACAGACAGAGTGAGACTCTGTCTCTAAATAAATAAGCAAATAAATGAATAGATAAGTACAATGTGAGGACTTCTTTTGGAACCTGATTTAAACAAAGTATTAAAAGTTTATGAGACAACTGGAGATTTAAACCCTGGATTTGCTGATATAAAGGAATTGTTGGATATTTTAGGTGTGATAATGGTATTGAGGTTATGTTTTAAAATGCCCTTATGTTATAGAGATTCATATTGTAATATTTAGAGGTGAAATTGTATCAGGATATCCTTCAAAATATTATGGAAAAGAGGAATGGGTCCAAGGGTAAAGTCTGGCTATGACTTGATAAGTACTGAAGCGGGGTGACTGGAACACAAGGATTCATTTTACTCTTCTGTTTACTTTTACATATGTTTCGAAGTTTCCAAAATAATTTTTTTTTTTTTAAAAGAAGGACAAGGTAGTGGAGTAATGGGGAAGAACAGTCTTCATAGTAAGTGGAACTGGCACAGACGATTATCCACATAAAAACAAATGAAACAACCCCTACTTCACATTACACACACAAAAATCAAGTTCCAGAAGGATTCATAATCAAAAGTTAAAGGCAAAATAATAAAGGCCCTAGAGATAATATAGGAGGATATTTTCATGTAAAGTAACTTAAGCAGTTCAGTAAAAACACCATCTATAAAGAAAAAGATTGATAATTTTAACCACATTAAAATTAAGAATTTCTGTGCATTAAAAAACATCATTTTGGAAAATGAAAAGGCAAGCCACAGACAAAGGGGCCAGTACCCAGAATATAGAAAGACATCTTAAACAATAAGAGAGTAGGGGCCAGGTGCAGTGGCTCACACCTGTAACCCCAGCACTCTGGGAGGCCGAAGAGGGAGGACACCTGAGGTCAGGAGTTCGAGGCCAGCCTGGCCAACGTGGTGAAACCCTATCTCTACTAAAAATACAAAAAATTAGCCGGGTGTGGTGGCATACACCTGTAGTTCCAGCTACTCGGGAGGCTGAGGCACGATAATTGCTTGAACCTGGGAGGCAGAAGTTGCAGTGAGCCAAGATCATGTCACTGCACTCCAGCCTGAGCGACAGAGTGAGTCTCTGTCTCAAAAACAAAACAAAACAAAACAAAACAATAAGAGAGTAAACAATACAGTGGAAAGAGACAATAACTTTCCCATAAAAGATGATATTCAAGTGACCAATACACAAACAGAAGGATACTCGACGTCAACAGGAATCAAGGAATGCAAATTAAGCCACAATGTGAATAACACTACGCACCAACCAGATAGGCTAAATTATACAACTGATGATAGTTAGTTGATGGGGAAGATGTGGAGCAACAGGAACTCTCATACACTGTTAAAGGGAATTTAAATTGGCACAACTACTCTGGAAAACAATTTAACTTTATTTACTAAAATTGGAGATATGTTTACCCTATGACCCAGCAATTCAGTTTCCAAGTATATACCCATTGAACTGCATGTGTGTATGCACTGAGGGTCATGTAGAAGAATATTTATAGCAACATAATTCATAATAACTTCAAATTGGAAACAACTCAAATGTTCAACTGTAGAATGGATAAAAAAAAAAAAAACTGTGGTACATTCACACAATGGAATCCTATATACAGTTAGAATGATCAAACTACTGTTGACCTCATCAATATAGATGAATCTTACAGATATAATGTTGAGCAAAAGAAACCAGGCAAAAATATATACCATATGAATCAATTTATATCAAGCTTAAAACCAGACAAAGTTGAATTACATTGGTTAGGGAAGCATGCCTAGGGGTAAAACTATAAAGAAAAACAAGTAAATGAATACCACAAAAGTCAAGATAATGATTACCTTTGGTGGGGGATGGGATGGAAACAGAGATGGGGACTTCTATGGGGCTGGCACTGATTCCACTGTGGTAATATTTCCATTCCACTTATCTATATGTGTGTTATATTTAAAATAATGTTTTTTGGGTTTTTGTTTTGAGACAGAGTCTCACTCACTCTGTCACCCAGGCTGGAGTGCAGGGGTGTGATCTTGGCTAACTGCAACCTCTGCCTTCTGGTTCAAGCAATTCTCCTGCCTAAACCTTTTGAGTAGCTGGGATTACAGGCACGTGCCACCACACCTGGATAATTTTTATATTTTTAGTAGAAATGGGGTTTTACCATGTTGGCCAGACTGGTTTCAAACTCCTGACTTAAAGCGATCCATCCGGCTCGGCCTTACAAAGTGCTAGGATTACAGGCATGAGCCACCATGCCCGACCTTGAAATAATTTTTAAAGTTAATCCAGAGTAGTGTATGTATGACTTAAAAAATAGAAGAGCTACCCTTCAGAATAACACAAGAATGAGCCCAAGCTTACTACCCTAAAGAGGATACAGCTTTGGATTTACGTATACTATTGAATTTTCCCAGCTTAAAAAATACTAGAAATACTAGAAATATTATAAAGAGCCATATTGTAATAATATAATAGAAATATTATAAATAAATAACATAAAATGGTAATAATAACTATATTAATAATTCCACCACTCTTTAGATCACTTATTTTCACTTCTCAAAGCTCCAATATTTTCCATAGGGTCCATTCTTCCATCTCACCTCTTCGACGGGTAGGTCCTGGAGCTGTGGTAAGGAGCAAGACAGGATTCCAATAAGGAATGGAGTAGGTGAGCACACGATGTCGATCATAGATGCTGGCAGGACTGGGATGTAGGTATGCTGCCAGGTGAACGGATACAGTGTAGCTACCACAGCATGGCCACATTTTGACAGGGTGCTAGCCAGAGGAGAAAACAAATGGTGTCATATATAGAGCAGCATATGGAAGACATTTCAGATATTACGTTAAAGAATTAAAAATTGATGCTGGTTAGTGATCATAGATTAAGAACTATGTGAATAGTCATTAATTTTTAACATTTTACTTAAAATTTAAACTTAATTTAGTGAAAATGTTCAATCTCAATCCAGCTTTTCTCCACAATTTCTCATGTGAAAAAGTAGAGTGCTTAGAAAAGCACTACCAACTTTTGACAATAGAGTAAGCGAAATGCATTTAAAAGGGAAATTTATTACAACCCAAAAAAGTCATTGGTATAGCCTAATGTAAGTGGCTTTTTGATGATTTCAACCATTTGAAATTATCCATGCCACTATATACCACTAGTTAATTGAGACACTGATCCTACATTTTAAAAATATGCCCAAATTTTAAAATTTGGAACAAATAAAACACCAGTGTGATGTAACATGTTTCACTTATTTCTTACCTTAGGCTGTTGGCAACAAAGATCACCCTACGCTCCAAAAGGAGAGAGGCACAGACCCGGATGAGATGACACACACTCAAGCACTTAAAGAGACATTCAAAGTCAACATGTTCCAGTCGGGAATCTAGTGGTCGGCAGAGTTCAATGGACTGAAATGCAAGAATTTGAATCAGGGGAGCTGATGCTGGAAAACAATCCCTAATGCCAATGCTATGGATCCTGCTATTCTTTTGTAAGTTAAATTCAAGAAAGAAGGTCTGCCACATGGAGTTTGTGAAGCATCCTACACTAATGCCAGGACCCAACGGCTTATTTTTGTGCTGTAAATTAGGATCCTTTATTCCTTCTGACAATAGTATGTACAGTCTTCATTTATCACATTGAAATTGCCATTGCAAAGCCACTCAATCTATGTATGGTAGAAAATCTCTGGGTCCTGGGTCTAGGAACAACTATGTCACAGGTCAACTGGATATTTCTCCAGGGCTTTATGGAAATAAAACATATTCTTTACAGTTTATGGAAAAGGGAAATCTATGCCCTTGGGCTCTGGAAACTCTGCCTACTAGTGTAAGTCCTGCTTTTTAGTGGCTATCAAGTCTTTTCAAAATGAGCTAACTTACCCCATCTCCAGCCCCAGGGAGGTAACTCTTAACAGTGATGGTGCGTCCAGGAGCTGGGAAGGGAGCTTCCATGACACTTCGCATGAATGGGTAAACAAGGGCTGGAGACATTTCTCTTCTCTTCTCTACTTCATCCAGAATCTACACATGCAAAATGTTATTTTATTGTGGACTAAGTTAAAAAACATAAAAGAATCCTTTTATAGGAACTGCCAAACCTGGTGTACTGTAAACTTTAAAATAACCCAAATAAAATTTAAGACAGATAAGCTTCTGCAATCAATAAAAGTTCAGTAAGCATCATCTCTCTTGGGAGGTATCATTATAAATCAACTTATTTTTACAAGAGAAACCCCTTTTCAGCTCACTAAGGGTGGGGCAAATTTGGTCTAAGAAAGACATGAGACAAGATAAGCTTTGGACTATGTTATCCCTTAAGTTGAAAATATTAGCAAACCAAAATGAAGATGATATAGCAACAGCAAATGGATTAGAGGCGTAAGTTTAAGCCTTCAGGCATGTGCTTCCTACTTTACTAATAGGGAACCTTTCTGAAGTAATATGTTAAAGTCTGTGCCACTTAACATTGAGAGCTCAGAAAGAATACCATTTTTCATAGAGCTCATTCTCCACTCACCTTTGAAAAAAGGTTGAAGCAGCCTAGGCGACTAACCATGCAGTATACCTCAGGGAGTCGCTTTCCTCGGCCTTCCGGCTAAAAGGTAAAAATGATGACAAAAACAGCAAATTCAACCTGTGTACGTTTTTATTAATACTCATTTGGACAGTTAATTATCTTTTACTGCTCTTTAGTAGAGAGAGGAACCAAGGCTCTCATCTTCAGTGAACACTGAAAGATGTGAAAAGTGCTAAAAATGATAGCATTATTTATTCTAGGTTTAGTGAAGGCATCTAGGCAAGAAAAAAAGCCCTAATATGGCTGGTGAGTAACTCAGAGAGCTCCTTCAAGTAACTCACTGTATTACATTCCAAATACATCCAGACTGAGATTCAGCCACTATGTTAGCAATTACTTCCTCTATTATAAATAAACAAAATAAAATTCATACCCTATCTTTTCTAGAACACTCCATAGTTAACTCCACCTTGCTCTTGCTGTTTAAAACTAATACAGCTTCCTTAATACACAGATCATTGAGTATCCCTCAAACTCATCTAGAGATAGTTTCTGAAGTTCCTACTCCGATTCCATTGTTCCTTGACCCCTGTCTGTAACACAGATTTGGTACTTACCAAGAGCTTCTTACAGTAGCCAAACCACCGGCTTCCATCTTCACCAGTCAAGACAAAGGAGAACGTTTCACTGAAAAAAGAACCAATAGTTAGTTCAGGATCCAAACAACCACTTGTGGCATTCTCCATGGAACAAACAATTGAAAACTAGAGTCCAATAGCAGTCATTTTGTGATCTGAGATGAGGCATAATATTACATTCATTGCAAGTCACATTCCTCCTAAGGAATGCCCAGGCCTTAAGAATATCTTGCCTTTTACTGGAGTGACAGCATAGGTATGGGATAAGCTATTGATGTTGCTTCCTTTTGTTTTCTTATTCATCTACTCTAGGTATTAATCAGGCTTAGTTTCATTAAAACTTACTTTTATTTTTTGAAACAGAGTCTCACTCTGTTGCACAGGCTGGAGTGCAGTGGTGCAAACACAGCTCACTAAAGCCTTGACCTCCTGGGCTCAAGTAATCTTTCTGCCTCAGTCTCCCAAGTAGCTGGAACTACAGGTGTGTCCCACCATGCCCTGCTGATCTTTTAATTTTGTGTAGAGATAAGGTCTCACTGTCTTGCCTGGGCTGTTCTCAAACACCTGGGTTCAAATAACCTTTCCGCCTCCCAAAGTGCTTGGGATTATAGACGTGAGCCCCTGCGCCTGGCCTTATTTTCCTTTTGTTGAATACCCAATTTAGTCAAACACACAGGTAAGCTACAAAGACTTCTGATATGTCACTTCTCCAGTTCAAAATTCTCTTTAGTTCTGAGAGGCTGTACAGAGCAGTGATAGGCAAAGGATTATATCCTTGGTATATATAAATTAGTAGGAAAAATATCAACTCCTCATTAGACACATGGGCAAAAGATATGCATAGATAATTTGCAAAATGAAAACCTAAATATGCCCAACTAAGAAACTCAATAATCAAAAAAGTCACATTTTTTTTTTTTAAGAGACTGGGTCTCATTAAATAGAACTTCCTCTTCTGAGGACTTATTTTTCTTTTCTTTTCCTTCCTTCTTCCCTCCCACCCCTCCTTTCCTTCCTTCTTTCCTCCCTTCCTCCCTTCCTTCTTTCCTTGCTTCTTGGTCTTCCTCTGTTGCCCAGGCTGGAGTGTTGTGGCACAATCATAGCTCGCTGCAACCTTGACCTCCTGGCCTCAAGTGATCCTCCTGCCTCAGCCTTCTGAGTAGCTGGAACTACAGTGTACACCACCATGCCTGCTAGGATTTTTTTTTTTTTTTTTTTTTTTTTGAGACGGAGTTTCGCTCTTGTTACCCAGGCTGGAGTGCAATGGCGCGATCTCGGCTCACCGCAACCTCCGCCTCCTGGGTTCAGGCAATTCTCCTGCCTCAGCCTCTTGAGTAGCTGGGATTACAGGCATGCGCCACCATGCCCAGCTAATGTTTTGTATTTTTAGTAGAGACGGGGTTTCACCATGTTGACCAGGATGGTCTCGATCTCTTGACCTCGTGATCCACCCGCCTCGGCCTCCCAAAGTGCTGGGATTACAGGCTTGAGCCACCGCGCCCGGCGGATTTTTGTATTTTTTGTAGAGACAGGGTCTTGCTATGTTGCCCAGGCTGGTCTCAAACCTGGCCTCAAGTGATCCTCCCACCTTAGCCTCCCAAAATGCTGGGATTACAGGTGTGAGCCATTGCACCTGGCCTAAATCCAAACTTGAACAATATGTATATGTCTGCATTTGGCTAAAAATAAAGATTTGAAGGGAATATGACAAAATATTTACGGTGATTACCTTTGAGTAACCAGATTGCCAGTGATCTGTAATTTCTGCTTTTTATTTACTCTTCTGTATTTCCCAAATATTCTAGAATAAACATACATAACTTACTGGGGGGGAAAAGGCAGCCACAGAGCAGCCGGGCCAATATAAAAGGTGCTGTTTATGCAGGTAGCAGTGCGATGGACAACACAACAGCATCGACAGGGATGGCTGAGAGATGAGAGTGTCAATCAGGCTAAACTGGTTATGAGAGATAGTAGCTGCACCTAGAGGTAATGCGAAGTTGAAGTGCAGAGCTTTTTAAGCAACAGCTAAGGCTACTACCCAGCAGGTCATTGGCATGTGATATGATTCAACTAATCAAGCTTTTCAAATTAAATGGCATCATCAATAACTACAGTTTTGAACAAAGCAGGCGTCTATTAATATTTACAAGCAGAATTCAGAGATGATGATAGTTTATTAATTAAAAATAGTCATTTCCTTTAGATACCTGGAAGAAATTCTTTAACACTTCATTTCTTAATATACTATACTTCCCCAACAGGAGCCTCACTCTGTACAGGTTCCACAGGGGAACATATAAGCTGGGCTGTGGATTCTTCTGTTAATTTGAAGGAGAAAGAAGATAAAGACATTGCTCTGTTTTATCTGTTTCTAGGTTGAGTCTCAGTATCCAAGTCTTTTTTCCTTTTCTGTCCACTTGGGAGCATTTCTGATAGTATGTAAAGTAGAACTTTTGTTTTTTTTTTTTGGTAGAACTGGCAAATTGAAGTGACTCTCAAATTTGTTTTCCTTTTGACACTGAAATTATTCTATGTTTTTCTTTTTTTAAGTCCCACATAGGAAATGTTTTAATTCTGCTTCTTTCTTTCCTCCCACCACATCCTTGACCTGCCACAGTATTCATATAGCTTCACTACTGGCCCTGCCCATTTCTCAAATACTCTGATTTATTCAGTTCTAATGAATAGAAATCAGATAAATTAGCCCATTTACCTCTTGAGTTCTGAGGTTGGCACCCAGTCCTTTGAATCAGGAAAACAAAATTTTGGGATAACTTTGAGCCTCTCTTCTGTGTCTTTGGACTGCTTATAGCCATGATCATCCTGAAAAAGATAACACGATAGGCGACTATTATATTATGTAAGTGGGGAACAGAAATAAAAAACTCAGCCTAATCTCAGGAAAAAAAGGTCTCTGATAAGCCTGAGCGGTTGCTGATAAGCCTCAGCATGGTTTTGTACTGCTTAACAAAATTTAAAAATCAATTCTGGAAATCACTGAAAATGCACTGAGAACAGAGTTACTAAGAAAAAAGAATCCTATTTTTACATAGAAATGGTACCTGTGGATATCTCAGAAGCTACTGTAAGAGAGATGAGTGAAAAGTTTCCTACCAAGAGGTAAAATCTTACTGCAGGATTTACACACTAATGGGAAGCCAGTATATTTATGAACTGTGTGGCATAAGATAAAAATCCATTCTTCAATGTACTGAGAACAAAAACCTAGTCAGCTGAAGATACTTTCTAATCAATAATCAAAGAAGCTTTGAAATGGTAGATGAACGTTATTTAGAAAAGATAACGGCCAGATGCACTGGCTCGTGCTTGTAATCCCAGCACTCTGGAAGCCCATCACTTGAGCCCAGGAGTTGGAGACCACCCTAGGCAACACGGTAGAACCCCATTTCTATAAAAAATTAAAAAGTTAGCCGAGTGTGGTGGCACATGCCTGTAGTCCCAGCTACTCGGGAGGCTGAGATGTGGAAGGATCTCTTGAGCTCAGGAGGGCGAGGCTGCAGTGAGCTGTGATTGCACCATTGCACTCCAGCCTGCGTGACAGAGATAGACCTGTCTCAAAAAAAGAAAAAACTAAAGATACTGTTCTGAGAATCCACCCCATACATAATCGTTTCCTTTAGCTTATAATCTTTGCTACCTAATTGCTGGTTTGCAACTTCTTGTAAAATTTTAGCATGGCAGACCCTTTTGCATAAGTCTGGTATTGTACTTACATGACAGTCTAAATTTCAGTAAATCAGACATTTGGAAATTAGTATGACCTGTCCTATATAAAAACAAGCCCCTAAGTCTAATTACCATATCACCTTCAGATAACTAATAAAAATGACCTCTCCTTTAATTTCTTTCTTGTTGTTGTTGAGAAGGAGGTCTTGCTATGTTGCCCAGGCTGGTCTCAAACTCCTGTATGCCAGTGATTCTCCCGTCTTAGCTGCCCAACTAGCTGGGATTACAGGCATGTGCCACTGTGCCCGGCTCCTTTAATTTCTTAAAAAAAAAAAAAAAAAAAAAAAACAAACTATGTAGCCATTCTGGGTCACTTACCAGTGCTATGACATTGCACTTTCAGGCTATATTGAGGAATTTTATGCAAAATTAAACTTACTGATTTGTTTACTGTAGGGGTATTTTCCAGGACTTTTTGAAAATAAGAATCCATGTAGGAAATGTCTCTTAGATTCCAGTACAGTTGTACTTCACTAGCTTTTTTAGTGAAACATGTAATTCAGGGTTACAAACCCAAAAGTCCTACAGTGGCCAGGCAGATAACTTAAATGAGAGAAGTGGTCCAAGTAATAAGTAGGAAAGTGAGTAAACGTCCCTATTAAAGGGATGGCTCCTTACTAAGGAAAACTACGTAACTGAGAAAGCACAATGCAAAATGAAAATGTGGAGCCCCTTGTTCAAAAAGCAGAAAAAAAATAAATATAAAATATAAAACATCTTTTCTTCTGTGGGCTCTCTACCTCTAATGGAGTTTTTATTTGCTATTTAATGTCACACTCCCTTAGGCATGAGAATCCTTGGGGATGAGTGTAGACTCTCACAAGCACGCAGGTGCTGCAGTCTGCAATCTGGTGCACAACTGGCCCAGTAGGTGCTAGGTTTCCTCTCCGGGCAGCTGTGGAATTGAGACTCTTTGTTTTGACTGGGGTTTGGAAAGTTAAGCTAGGCATCTCCCCTTCCTATGGGGCCACGATTCCAACCCACAGCAGTTGAGCAACCCCCCCAAAAGTCACCCACAAGTGGCAGTACCAGCCCAGGCAGGGAAAGTTGCCCCATGCCTTGCCTGGAGATGTTGCAGGGCAATGCTGGCCTGATCCTAATCCTCCCGAAGCTTGTGCCCAGCCATGGGAGAAGGTGATAGTAGTCACTGAGTAGAGGTGGAAAGGGCACTTGCTAGGGCCCAGGGAATCAGGCAGTGGAGAACAGGACAAGAGAACCCATCCTAGAGGAGCAGCAGCAGGTGACACTATGCATGAACTCAGGCTTTAAGATCTTGGCACATGTCCAATTTTCCTATTAGACTTCATTTACAAAACACAAATTCAAAGATAAACTTATTTAGCATTTCAAGATGGTGTCTGCAGATTATGAAACTATATGCACAGGGCCCTTCTGAGTGGGGGCCTTATGTAACTATACTGGTCACCTGCTCTGAAGTCCTGCTCCTAAAATAAAGCTTCAACCCATTCCTGACACTTAGGAATGCAGACTGTGTTGGCAGTCTTTCCAGTTTCTCAGGAAAAGGCAGAAATACAGATTTGTATGTGAAATTTGATTGTTAAATGTTGGCAACAAAAATTATTGTTGTTACTTTTACACGAACACTATGCAAAGCAAAAGAAACCCAACCAGGTCTGTGGTCTTAACTGATTCACAGGCTTACTAAGCTCTGTGAAGCGGAGACTAAGAAGATCTTTTTCAGTAGTATTCCCATCATCGAATCCTGGAAAATATTAGGTATTTTAAAAATATTTGATTAAATGAATAAATAATTTGTTTTAAAATTCAGAAAGCATAATGCAAAATGAAAATGTGGAGCAATTTAAAAAGGTAGAGCAAACTAAATATTGTTAATAATAATGGCTACCAAAAATTAATACCTACCACCATTTATTGAGTGCATACTATGTGCCAGAGATGGCATTAAGCACTTTATATACATTATCTCACTAAATCCTTACTAATAATGGATAACATCATATTAAACTTTCTATATACCACTTTTCTAAATGCCTTATATAAATTAGCTCATTTAATCCTTACTACAACTCAGAGAGGTAGATACTATTTTGATTATCCCCATTTTACAAATTAGGCAACAAGAAACAACATGGTAGCTCACGACTGTAATCCCAGAATTTTGGAAGGCCAAGGTGGGTGGATCACTTGAGGTCAGGAGTTCAAGATCATCCTGGCCAACATGGTGAAACTCTGTCTCTACTAAAAATATAAAAATTAGCCGGGCGTGGTGGTACATGCCTTAAGTCCCAGCTACTCAGGAGGCTTGAACCTGGGAGGTGGAGGTTGCAGGGTTGCAGTGAGCCGAGACTGCACCACTGCACTCCAGCCCGGGCAACAGAGTGAGACTTCATCTCAAAAAGAAAAAAAAAAAAAAAGAAAAGAAAAGTAACTGCTTAAAGTCTTAGAACTAATAAGTAGCAAATGCAGAGTTTTGGCACAGAGTCCATGCTCTAAACCACTACCCTATTCTGTCACATTTATTATCCCCTCCTTAAGGATGAGAAAACAGGTTTTGTAACTTGTTAAAAATTATTGAGTGGTAGAGCCCAAAACAAAAACAAAAACAAAAACAAAACAAAAACCTCACTAGGAAAATGAGCTTGTTCTGTTTTGCTGGGTTACAGCGCACACCTAACATAAGATGTTTTCAAAGCCACCAGATCCTACCACAAGTACAGTATTGGTAAAAGATGGTTGAGATAACAAAACCAAGAGGACAGGAAATAAATGTACACAGAGACACAGGAACGTTCATGAATGCCTCTTGGCCTCCTTGTACCCACCTTGCCAGGGAATTGTTGTATGACCTGGGGAACATAGCTTATTCCTGATGGTTTCTTCTGTAGAGACACCACCACAAAAAGTTCAAACAGCTGCTGCTCCTGTAGTTCAATAAGATCCCGCTCCAAAGTCTGGTAGTGAGGATTCCTCTTGGAAGACTGTTGCAGTTGTGCTAAACGTTTATGGCGATCTGTAATGAAATCGTGGAGGGATGTTTTTCCTCTATAGCCCTACCTTCCTTCTAGCACCCAGATGTCATGACCCGCACAGGATTAATCTTCACACAGTCACTGCTGAATGAATGTTGAATGACCAGTATCTGCCACAGAGACATACCTGTTAGGGCTATGACATACTAGGGGAATAAGTGCAGACCCTCACAAGTGCACAGGGGCCTCACTCTGCTTCTGGCTAGCAATGGGACTGGCGTTCCATGTGTCAACCAATACACTATGTATGTCCCAACAAATAATCTACGCTATCTCATCTTTCATAGCACCATACCAGGACACATGGAAAATGTCATGAAAAAGTGCTAGACTGACAACAGATGCCACTGCTGGGAATGTCATGAAATAACAGGGTGGCAGGGGACAGAGATATGATAAAAGAATTGAGTCCTATAGAGGGTAAGTACAGAAAGGGGTGAGTTTGATAATTTTTTTTTTTTTTGAGATGGAGTTTCAATCTTTTTGCCCCAGCTGGAGTGCAATGGCATGATCTCAGCTCACTGCAACCTTCACCTCCCAGGTTCAAGGGATTCTTCTTCCTCAGCCTCCCTAGTAGCTGGGATTACAGGCATGTGCCACCACGCCCAGCTAATTTTGTATTTTTAGTAGAGATAGAGTTTCACCATGTTGGTCAGGCTGGTCTCGAACTCCTGACCTCAGGAGATCTGTCCCCCTCAGCCTCCCAAAGTGCTGGGATTACAGATGTGAGCCACCATGCCTGGCTGAGTTTGACAAATTAAAACAAAAATTATCCTCGCACTGAAGAAACTGTCCAGTTCCCCTCCCTCCTTGCCATATATTACTAACAATGACTATCTGCTTGTGTCAGCAAATGGTGCTACATGCAAAAGAAGAAAATGAAGTGGAAGAAGACACCCATTAGCAGACTTTTTTTCAAAAGAATAAAATTATGGAAGCATACTATTTAAACACTCATAGCAATACCACTCAAAACTGGATAGTATCTATCCTCTATTCTCATTTATCTGTAAATTTTGAGCAATCTGGAGTAGTACCCACTGAAGGAAACTGTGGACTGGCAGAAGAAATAGGCTGTATGTCCCAGTGATTTGCTTATGTGTCATTCTGAGCCACTGATAGACTTAACCTCTAATTGTCTTTTCTTTCTTTTTGATATAATGCATTCTGTCCCTAAAAAGTTATACTATAGATCAAAACATTAAGAGCATTTAAAAAAATGCTTCTGGGAGTGGCCCCCCAGAATTATCCAGCACATTCAATACTCTAGGCAAAGCTTTACTTACCCCAAAAGGTTCAGTTCAAGTCAAGAAAATTTTAGGTCCTGTTTCTCAGTAGTAACAGCACTAAATTAGTCATCTTTACACATCTAGGCTGAACCTGATGATTATTAAGTTTCACCTTCAGTCAGGCTATGGAATCAAACACCTGAAGCAATTCAGGCCAGTGGAGGGAGCACAAGACTATTAATCATAAAATTAGGGTGTCAGGCTTGGAACTGGAACTACCCTGTACTCAGCTTTAATAATTCATGTCTTCTATTTTTTCCATGCCTTAGTATGTCAGTCACTTAAATAGGAACTAGATAACTTGCTGTGATAACTAGATACCATCATCATTAGATGAAGGCTGAAGGCACCATGAAGTGCTTGGACAAATGTAGTTGGAAATGCACAGTGCATTCTATATTCTACTAGAAAGTAAACAGCACAATAATCAGGAATACGAATGCCTAGGAATAACAAATAGATGTTTCCTTTTTCTTTTTTTTTTATTTATTTTTTTTAGACGGAGTTTCGCTCTTGTTACCCAGGCTGGAGTGCAATGGCGCGATCTCGGCTCACCGCAACCTCCACCTCCTGGGTTCAGGCAATTCTCCTGCCTCAGCCTCCTGAGTAGCTGGGACTACAGGCACGCGCCACCATGCCCAGCTAATTTTTTGTAGTTTTAGTAGAGACGGGGTTTCACCATGTTGACCAGGATGGTCTTGATCTCTTGACCTCGTGATCCACCCGCCTCGGCCTCCCAAAGTGCTGGGATTACAGGCTTGAACCACCGTGCCCAGCCAATGTTTCCTTTTTCAATGTCAGAGATACCAAAGTTACTTAAATAATTACACTTGAGCGACTATAAAAAATCAGATATTTACTGCTAAGTATTCATCTCAGAGGATGATTCACACACTCTGTTTTGGCTGCTGGGAAACTACTGCATATATGTCTGGACATGCAGCTCTCTGCTGCTCCCCTAAGAATATTCCATCGAAAGAACCACACTGTTTTGCCTCGCTCCACTATGGGAGACTTTTAATGCTGTCAAAAATCTGACAGTGTACTGTTTAACTCCTCAAACCTCAATAGGTTCTGAAAATAAGGAAATCGACTACAAAATGAAACTTCACGTGGGGAAAACTATGCTTAGTCACAAAGGTAGGTGCCACTCCACCTAAACCATGATCATCACAAGAACGGGAGCAGCCCCATTGACTCACTCACTCTTTGGCAGATACTCAGCATCACTTTCGTTCCCACTGGTTTCACCTGAAAAAAGAGAAAGAGTTTCCATTTGTATTGTCCAACAGTAGGAAGTACATAAGGACGAGAACAACGTAAACCCACAGACCTGGGGACTTGGAGTAAGGAATAATAAAGCTGCTGAATCTTTCTCCAAACCACTTGGTTGTATCAGGTTAGGAGAGTTACTAAAAGAGAGTAAGAGGCTCAAAGAAGAAATTACTACATCTTCTTCCCACACCCTATTTCACTCCTCGGCTCCCCTCTCATCCCCAATTCTAGAAACTAATTGCATTTCAGACCAGTTTTAAGAAGTCTAGTTCAGAGTGGATTCTATTTCTATATTCACATACTTGTCTGTATATTCCAAATAAAGTATCAAAGGTAAACACAACAAGGGCTAAACAAAAATCTAAACACCAACCAGACTCAAAATTTAGAATAATAGGAAAACGTGGGAACTAGCAGATATTACTGTCAGTCAGTCTACCTCTTCTATGATGTCTCTAAACTACTTCTAGTCCATATTGATCTTTCCTTTACTGTGAATTCTCATAGTACTCATACTGCTTTGAACTATTCTTACTTTCCCCAATCAGATTTTAAGTATTTTGAGCATAAGGGGCTATGTTGTTTTCACAGGGGAGTGTTTTGTATAATTCTGGGCACACAGACAATACACACACACACACACACACAGCAGCTTTTAAAATAAATAAATGAATGAAACATTTCTAGATTAAGTTTGAAAAGTTAAAGCAAAATAGAAATGCAAAGAAAGGGAAAACCTTTAAATGTATCAGAAAAAATAAGGCCTAGAAGTCATAAGTGAAATTTGATTATATAAACTTGTATCTAATTTAAGAATCAGTATTAAACTCAAAAAGTGAACATAAACTTGGAAAACATTTGTAAACACATTGCGGATACAAGGCTAAGTTTCTTAATATTCAAAGAACTGTTAGAAATCAAGAAGAAAAAGCACAACAGAGAAAGGAAGAAAGGGTGAGAATAGGCAATTCATAGAAAAAGATTTATAAATTGTTGATAAACATGAAAATGCCCAAAATCATAATGAAATAAATGTAAATTAAAACAATAAAGAAGACATACATTTTCATCCGTGATATTGCCATAAAAGGCAAACCACCATGGCACATGTATACCTATGTAACAAACCTGCACATTCTACACATGTCCCCAGAACTTAAAGTATAATAAATAAATTTTTGAAAAACCACACACACACACACACACACACACACATACACACACACACACACACACACAGACACATACACAAAGAGACTTAGTAAGTAAGGTGTGATCTTGGCTCACTGCAACCTCCACCTCCCAGGTTCAAACAATTCTCGTGCCTCAGCCTCCCGAGTAGCTGGGATTGCAAGCATGAGCCACCATACCCAGCTAATTTTTGTGTTTTTATAGAGACAGGGTTTCACCATGTTGCCCAGGCTAATCTCAAACTCCTGAGCTCAAGTGATCCACTCGCCTCAGCCTCCCAAAGGGCTGGAATAACAGGTGTGAGCTGCCATGGCTGGCCACTAGCTAAATAAAATTGTTTTACATCTATGCAATGAAATGTGGATCTCTACATGTTGATACTGAAGGAGCTCTGAAATACATTAATTAAGCTTTTTTAAAAAGGAAGGCATACAAAGCCTGAATAGTGTAAGAGTATTTGTGTAGAAAATGCATTTGCATGCACTTAAAATTTTCTAGGTGTGCAAGGAGGAGGCTTGGAAAACTCTGGCCTTTCATTTTATAATAAGGAATAAGAGAACATTAAAATAAATGCTGCCTATTCTTAAGACAGGTGGGAAAGACCCATAAGAGATGTTACAGAAAAAACGCTTATTTAAATATAGCATATTACATGTGTTTTATAACTCAAAATTAACCACCATGACAAAAAGTATGGTGTGACTATAAAATATTATTCAGAGGAAGAAACAAACACTGTGAGCTCCTGGTCCTACCTATAGTCTTAGCACCAGGTACCTCTTAGAAACTTAGGAAGTGTTTGGAAAGAAAGAAAAGAAAGAAGAAAGGGAGAAAGGCAATATAGCCAGAAAAGCCCTTATAAAAGATCATTTAATTGGTTTTAATATATTTACATCTATGAGTTTTGAGGACCTATATTCTAAGACAATGATGAAGGTTAGGGGGATTATGAGCCAAGAGAAAAATCTACTGAGAACCCACAGGGATCAAAAAAATACCAGGTTGTCCTCTTTTAATATGAGACTTCAACATACAAAATTATAATGACAGAATTGAAGAAGGTGGATCAGTCATTTTGAAATCCTGAAAACTGAAAGTTAAGAAATAGTTAGGGCCAGGTGTGGTGGCTCATGCCTATAATCCCAGCACTTTGGGAGGCTGAGGAGGAAGGATCGCTTGAGCCCAGGAATTCAAGAACAGCCTGGGCAACATGGTTAAATTTTGCCTTTACAAAAAATTAAAAATTAGCTGGGTGTGGTGGGCATGAACTTGTGATCCCAGCTACTCAGGAGGCTGTGATGGGAGGATTGCTTGAACCCAGAGGCTGCAGTGAGCTGTGTTTACATCATTGCATCCCACCTCATGTGAAGAGTGAGACACTGTTTCAAAAAGAAAAAAAAAAAACTGAAGAAATATTTAGGTTGGAATATATTCAGTAAACGCTAGCATGGACTTCAGAGTAGGTGCATATCATTATCTGTTGTATTAGGCATTGTTGATATACAGACAAAAGCTTAAGGAGGAAAATGAAAATCTGAGAACTGTGATGATAAAGCTGGGAGATCCTCAGGCACAAGAGAAATTCCTCTGGTGCACTGGAAGAGTTGGTCACAGAGGTAGGTAAAGGTAAATGCTTATTTTCTTTGAGCCATGAATGAAGTGCTACAGTAGGGAGGCTGCTCCTTTTTTCTTAACTTTTGTTTTGGACAGCAGAAGTTGGCTAGAACTTGAAGGATTTTTTTCTTCTTTTCTTTTCAACATTAATAAGGTTTAAAAAAATTTTGATTAATCAGAAATTTGTCTTAGAGCCAAATTTACTAAAATGTTCCTAATTCATAAGGCATAGACATACAAATAAATTAAAGGCTTGGTAATAACCTACTGAGAAATACCTGAAGAGTGGCCAGGTGCAGTGGCTCATATCTGTAATCCCAGCACTTTGGGAGGCCAAAGTGGGCAGCTCATGAGGTCAAGAGATCAAGACCATCCTGACCAACATGGTGAACCCCATCTCTACTAAAAAAAATACAAAAATTAGCTGGGTGTGGTGTCATGCTCAGGAGGCTGAGGCAAGAGAATCGCTTGAACTCGGGAGGCAGAGGTTGCAGTGAGCCGAGATCGCGCCACTGCACATCAGCCTGGAGACAGAGTGACACTGTCTTAAAAAAAGAAAGAAAGAAAGAAAACAACACCAACAACTACAACAAAACCAAAAATAGAGATACCTGAGGAGTAGTTATGAATAGACTGCTGTTAATCTGAGAAAATGTTAATGTTTTGCAAGCACTTGTCCTGGCCCCAAAGTCATGATGATTTACATAATTTGCAATTTAAAATTTACTTCCTTATCTATAAAACAGTGAAAATACTATCTGCCACAGAATTATTTAGGAAATTAGTAATAATGCATCGGAAAAGATGCAGCACAATATCTGGCACTAGTTTTCATTTTCTATATCTAGTTTTAAATGACACACAAAAAAACCTTTGACAATACCATTGCTGAAGATAAGGAAATACATGGAGAAGAGATGGTTAAACTGCTAAAAATCAAGATTTATGAGAAAATTGACTGCTGATAATAGAAAAAGACAAGACTTTGTGGAGTCATGCTCCTTGATTCAAATCTATGCTTCCTCCTCTGTCTTAGCTTGTTTGTAAAATTATGATAGTCCCTACCTCCTAGTATTGTCATATGTTATACATGAAATAAAATATGTAGAGAAACTATTACTTCATTCCACAAATGGTAGCTACTATTAATAACAATGACCAAAAAAACAAAAATGACCGAAAGTATTTCTTCCCCAGAGAAGATTGAAACATGTTTTAGTAACTGCCTCTCAAAATATGAAAACTCACATTAAAAACAGTGACCAGTTGATTTTGATCAGCACATAGTCAGAAAGAGACTTAATATATAACTCAGAAGATTTTATTTTCAGATAATAAGTTGTTAGAATATAAAATAGATTTTTAAAGGTAATTAGGAAAATTCTGGCTGGGTTTGGTGGCGCATGCCTGTAATCCTAGCACTTTGGGAGGCCGAGGCAGGCAGATCATTTGAGATCAGGAGTTCAAGACCAGCCTGGCCAACATGGTAAAACCCCATCTCAACTAAAAATACAAAAAATTAGCTGGGTGTGGTGGCATGCGCCTGTAATCCCAGCTCCTCAGGAGGATGAGGCAGGAGAATTCCTCAAACCTGGAAGGCGGAGGTTGCAGTGAGCTGAAATCTCACCACTGCACTCCAGCCTGGGTGCCAGTATCAAAAAGAGGAAGAAAAAAAAATTTCTGTCTTTAGAAGTCCGCAAAAAGAAAAAATATTCTTTGCTATGACTTAGCTGTTGTTTCTCACTAAGGAACTTAGAAACAAAACTTGCTAAAAAAAACCCTGTCTCTATTAAACATACAAAAAATTAGCCAGGGATGGTGGTGGGTGCTTGTAATCCCAGTTGCTTGGGAGGCTGAGGCAGGAGAATCACTTGAACCAGGGAGGTGGAGGTTGCAGTGAGCTGAGATCATGCCACTGCATTCTAGCCTGGGCAACAAGAGCAAAACACCATCTCAAAAAAAAAAAACACAAAAAAAAAACCAGAAAAAAAAGACATACCCGAGACTGGGAAGAAAAAGAGGTTTAATTGGACATACCATTCCCCATGGCTGGGGACCAAAGGCACTTCTTACATGGTGGCAGCAAGAGAAAAACAGAAGCAAAAGTGGAAACCCCTGATAAACCCATCAGCTCTTGTGAGACTTATTCACCATCATGATTCAATTACCTCCTACTGGGTCCCTCCCACAACACGTGTGAATTCTTGGAGATACAATTCAAGTTGAGATTTGGGTGGGAGCACAGTCAAACCATATCCCCAAGCAACCAAATTAAGAATCTTGCATAAGTTTTTAAGAAAGTTCTAATGATTTATTATGAATGTTGAAAATTTCTTAATTAACAATGTAAGTTTTATCTAGGCATCTGAAGGATAAAACTTAGTAAATGATTACAAGTTGAGTACCACATATCTTCAGTCTATACATGACTAATGCTTTCACATTCACCACAAAAAAAGTCTATACTGATAAATGATTATAAATCAAAGTAGGACTACAAAATAGTGATTCAGTCTTTCTATGAAAATTAGTCTCATTGGTTTATGATTATTTTTTCATTTATTTATTCATCCAATAGTTATTGCTTGGCATAGAATTAAATAAAATGGATTTGAGAAACAATCCTTATCTTTTTTATTTATATATATATAAATATTTTATTGCACTTTAGGTTCTGAGGTTCATGTGAAGAACACGCAGGATTGTTACACAGGTACATACATGGCAATGTGGTTTGCTGCCTCCATCCCCATCACCTATATCTGGCATTACTCTCCATGTTATCCCTCCCCAACTTCCCACCCCCTGCTGTCCCTTATCTTAAAGAAGTTTATATTTAAGTGGGATAACAGGAAAGTAAACAGAAAATTTTATTACATATCAAACATTAAGTTATATGGTGATTCTCCTCTCATACCCTGACAGCTACAGGATAGCTGGAACAGAACACAATTCTTACCCTTTGTTGGAGGTACTTCCTTTCCTGTGTAAGAATGTAACTTCACCCTCTTCTTCCCTCTTTTAGATTCAAATATGTCATCTATTTTCAATACAAGCTGAAAAAAGGATCAGAAAAATACAAATTAAAACCAACACCCACAAGTTTCACAGTTTGATGACATTAATCTATTAGGGATTCTTATTCAGAGAAAAGACCTATTTTATAAATAGAAACCTTTACCTTTTTGAATTTTGGATTTAAAATGATGATCTTTAATTAGATGATATGTTGTTCTAATATCAAGTCCACATAACATGGGGAAGGAAAGTGGGAAAGGATATCGGATGAACCCAGCACAGGCTTTTAGATTCCTTGTCACTCCACGTCACAACCTGCAGGAAATGTGGCTATTGCACTCTGTATAGTGATCAAGCCTTTACTATTAAACTCAAGTTTTCACTTGCCTGGAGTAGGAAGTAGAACACTTATTTATCTGAAAGGCAGGGTGAGGCATAGTTATTTTTCCTCCCAGAAATTCTTCCCAAGGAGTGGATAAACATACTTAGAAAGCTTTTGTCAAAGGGAATATTCTCTTTGCTACTGGGAGTACTAACATTACAATTTGTTTTAGAAACATGTCGTAAAAATAGGAGACCCAAATATACTCAAACACAAAAACTACGTTTTTCTTCCACTCATCAACCTATTTCTCAAGGAAGTAAAATCCAGACCATTTATTTTTAAATTGTTATATAATTGCTTCTCTCCATTTCATAAGTAGTTCGCGTTAGAAATTTTTCTTTGCTGCTGGGATAGATGTGTGTGTGTGCGAGAGAGAGAGACAGGAGACACACAGAATGCGGTAAAAAAAGAGGAAAGATTCAGAGCTGATCAACAGGTACTTTTAAAAGGAGGAACTGATTAGTTTTTCTATGAATACTTTTTTTTTTCCTTAAAATTCCAAGCTTAAGTATCAATCCTGATTTAACATACTTAATGCCTAGAATCACAATTGTTAGGAACATTGTGTATGATAACATCCAATAAAGTTGAGAAAAATGCTCTTGTGTTCTCTTTTGTCCTTGTTTCTCTAGCCATCCTGGCAATCGACAGGCAGTGAATCAGTCCAGTATAAACCACCATCCCCTGCCAACCTCCGCACCCCCCTAAAAAAAACATGCAAGAAACATGTGCTTTCAATACACAGATAATTACCACATTTTTGGATGAGCTTGTGCTCTTAGAGATTTTTATCGCTGCAATTCAAGTGAAAAATTGCCAATATTTTTAAATAGTATCATTACAAAAAACAAATAAGAGAATCCAAAATTTAAAAGTATTAAGGGCTATAGGAAAGATATTTGGGAATAAATATATATTTTGGGTACATAATGACCCAAAATAGCATAATTATTAATTTGCATTTGAAAAGTAGAATCAAAAGTATATTCGATATATAAATATAAAGGAAAGATAACTTCTAAAAAGCGACCAGGCTGTAAAAAAATATATATATATATGAAGTAAAGTGATAAATTTAAATTTCTGTCATGAGCTAGGAAGAAGAGCCATCTAGTTGCAAGAAATACTGTAGAATATTCTTCCTAAGAAATGATGGATGTGCTGTACACATAAAACAAACAATAAAGGCAGTAGGAAATGTACTCTAGCAAGCAATCCCACACAGCTTCCACAGCAGGGAAGGAAAGAAAGGGTGGGGAAGAGGCATATGGACTAGATCAGTGAGTTGAAACTGTGAAGCAGTTTCCCTTCCAGGGATATCTGGAGGCATCAAAAGGGAAATAAATGAAAACTGACTTTCTTATGGAATGTTGTTCCAGAAAATATTCCAAAGCCAAAATTTGTATTGCATAAGGGACCCAAAAAGATTTAATCCAAGTTGAGTCACAGGTAGAAATGCTGTCATGGCATCTTCCTGCCTGACAATTAAGAATTCATAATCATTTTTTTTCTCCCTACTTCTCTAAAATCCTTCAGAAAAATATTAGAAAAAGAAAAGTTAGAGCATATCACCTATAATCAGATAGAGAACAAGCTTCAAGTACTTGAGATCCATAATACATAAAATACTAAGGCATGAAATTCAAAGCACTGTAAAGCCTCACTAAACTCTATAATCCATAATAAGAACCACATCTTAAATGCAATCCTTTCAGGTGTTTGCATTCTTCTCCCTATGAACACACAATTTGTTGTTTCTGGGCCACGTGGGAGGCTGCTTTGTTGTGCCAACATGATCTACCTGAGGAAAGAGTTACTGCAAGATGCCTGGCAGTTCTTTATACCACTGTTTTTAAAATATTCCTCACCATACAGAGAAAAATAAACGGTTATTATTATTATTACTATTATTTTCACTGAGTGAGGTCAGTTTAGCTTTTAAAAACCTCAATGTCTTTAACTTTTCACATAGTAAAGAGGAAGGGGCACAAACAGATCAGAAGAATTAAACTGTGGAATAGAATATTCCCCAAGGAACAAATCAACAGTTACTAAACCAAGAAAGAGATGTGATTTTTGTTTAATGTTAAAATCAGGTACAAAAAAATCAAGTACATGTTAAATGAATATATATAACTAAGTCAGATAGGATTAAAGAAAGGAATAATATTTAAGTGATCTGATTTCTTCATTACAGTAGAGTATCTACATAGCATTTTGTCAATCCTGAAAACACCCTGCATTACAGAAGAACAAAGCAGCAAAGGAAGTTAAAACTTTTTTCATATAATTTCTTAAGTGTTTCTACTAAAAGAAAATATACTCAGGTACAGTGGCTCACACCTGTAATCCCAGAACTCTGGGAGGCCAAGGCAAAAGGATCACTTGAGGCCAGGATTCACGACCAGCCTGGGCAATATAGTGAGACTGTCTCTACAAAATAAGTAAATAAATGAGAAAAAAAGAGAGAGAGAGAAGTATGTCTGTCTGCACGTAATCTCAATTTCTTCATTTTGGTTGCAGTGTTTCTAGCAGAGATGATGTACAGACTTTCTATTCCCAAGTAATAGTACACAATTTCTATTCCCAAGTAATAGTTATGTTTGTTTTTTCTCTTTGGAAAATTTTGCCCCAAATAAATGGCATATATTTTTCATTACTGAAAATCTGTAAACTAAAGCACAAAACTGAAATCACTTTGGCAATTATATGAATGAGTGAATCAGAACAACACTGAAGCCATCCTGAGAGAACACTCTTTTATATAAGATTCTGGTGCTTCCTTGAAATAGGCAGACGATTGTATTAAGAGCTAAGGTAACTGAAGTGAAGTCCTCCATCTAAATCAATTTTACAAATCCATAAAGAAACTCTGGCAAAAGCCATTCATGCACTTTTCTAGCAAGAGCAAAAATTTTAAATGTAACACTGCCTTCCAAGTCTTCTAATCCCAGTAGAACAGTTCTAACCTATTATTCATTTCGGTCTGAAGCTTACTTATTCTCATTCATGGAAATGCTGAAGTAAGAGTCAGAGAATGAAAGCACTGGAATCTTTACCCTTGGAAGATTTTTCCTTTTTCTGTTTGCAACTTCTCCAGCTCGGAAAAGCTTCCATTCAGTTAAAGTGACAGGCAAAGTAGTATCTTTTGTGAGCTTTGACCGCAAATAAGCTTGTGAGTTCTTTACTTCCATAGTCTTCCGGTGAAAAAATAGAGGTTTGGGAGGGAGCTAAAACAGAAGAAGATATACTGGTAAGATCACCTAGTTTTGTTGCTGTTGTTTGTTTGTTTGAGATGGGGTCTCGTTCACTGCCCAGGCTGGAATGCAGTAGCACGATCACAGCTCACTGCAGCCTCGACCTCCAGCTCAAGTGATTCCCCCCACCTCAGCCCCTTGAGCAGCTGGAAATACAGGCCTGTGTCACCA
>NW_022437009.1:5514580-5529842 GCF_009761245.1 Sapajus apella | reverse complement strand
CCAGCTAATTTATATATATATATATATATATATATATATATATATATATATATATATATTTTGTAGAGATGGGGTTTTACCAGGTTGCCCAGGCTGGTCTGCAATTCCTGGGCTCAAGCAATCCTCCCACCTCAGCTTCCCAAAGTTCTGCGATTACAGGTGTGAGCCACCATACCTGGCCAGCATCATCTAGTTAATGCCTGTGCTCTCATACAAAGTCAAAGTTATCCCAGAAACATATTTATCCTATCTTTCATTTAAAATCATTTCAAATGAAGATAACATAATTTATTTCTCACCATTTGTAAAGAAGTTTCTCAGGTTTCTAATCCAAAGTTCCCCTACAAGGTGATGAAATTCCCAGAAAACAATGGCTCACAGTTTTCATAAACTCAAGGGAACCTTTGCTTCTAGGCATCTCACATGCTTTCAGGGAATAGGTGGGTAATTTAATGGCCATTGGTTGATGTAGACTAATAGGGAGAGGTGGGAACTGTAGTGAACTGAAAAGTTCATGACTGTCTAAAGTCATATATATTCAATTATTTTTGAAGTGTTAAAACAACAATGACAACAACAACAAAGAAGCAGCAGCTGTATGCTGTCCCAAAAAACAAAACAAAAATCAAAAAAACCACCACCAACATTAAAACTTACATTTCAATGCCTCTTAGTTCTGGCCCCAGTTAAATCACCATAATCTTTTTGTAGATACCATGAATAAGATTCTAATGCTTTCTTTAATTAATTATCTGGTTATACCTTGGGTGCTTTGAAAGCACTTTTAGGGGGTGGTAGCCTCCATGCTGAAGGGGATCTCCACACAGGTAAAGGCTGCACAGGAATATCTTCATATGGATTTTCTTTGGTGGGATCTTAAAAAATAATTTTTTGAAAAAATGTTTACATGACATAATTAAATGCAAAGATAACCACGGCTAACCAAAGACAGAAACAACTATGTTCAGCTTTCCTATTCTACATTGCTATAGGGATGGGGGTCTCCAGAGCAACAGCATTTTAAGCTTATGAAATCATTTATGTGTCAGAGACAGCTAAAAGAATTCTCAAAATATTACATTACAAACATATATTTATGAGCTGAGCTGTCTATCACATTAGTTGTAAAATTCATTAGAGAATAAAATAATTTATACACCAAAGGTTTCCTTTGGTGTATAAGAAAAACCTAGAGCAATATATGCTTGATTGCAGAAGAAAATACCATCCTACAATTAAGGGCTTCACCAAATACATAACCATTAAATTTAATTGCAAAGTTGTCAACACGTACATATGATATCTTCATAGATATTGTCCTCAGACTGTGTGTAATAAAGTGCTGACCCAGAATTTCTTCCAAGTTCTTCGTGAATCATCTGTGAGTTCCGATTTCGAAAGTGCTGAATATCCTCAAATTCAAAGGATTTCCTTAAGAAAGGAGATATATTTTATGGTTATATCTTTCAAAACGCTAATCTTTATTTTTTTTTAAATTTTTATTTATTTATTTGATTATTTTTTATTTATTTATTTTATTGCATTTTACGTTTTGAGGTACATGTGAAGAACATGCAAGATTGTTGCATAGGCACACACGTGGCAGTGTGATCTGCTGCCTTCCTCCCCATCACCCACATCTAGCACTTCTCCCCATGCTATCTCTCCCCAACTCCCCTCCCCTCACTGTCCCTCCCCTATTTCCCTCCAACAGACCCCAGTGTATTTATTTTTGAATCAGAGTCTCACTCTGTCAGCAGGCTAGAGTGCAGTGGCACGATCTCGGCTGACTGCAACCTCTGCCTCCCAGCTTCAAGCAATTCTCCTTCCTCGGCCTCTTGAGTAGCTGGGACTACAGGTGTGCGCCACCACACCCAGCTAAGTTTTGTATTTAGTAGAGACAAGATTTCACCATGTTGACCAGGATGGTCTTGATCTTGACCTTGGGATCCACCTGCCTCACTCTTCCAAAGTGTTGGGATTACAGGTGTGAGCCACTGCACCTGGCCTGTTTTATTATTATTAGCTTTTGAGATGGAATCTCAGTCTGTCGCCCAGGCTAGAATGCAGTGGCACAATTTTGGCTCATTGAAACCTGTGCCTCCCAGGTTCAAGTGGTTCTCAAGTCTCAACCCCCCAAGTAGTTGGGATTATAGGCGCATGCCACCATGCCCGGTTAATTTTTTTATTTTTAGTAGAGACAAGGTTTCACCATGTTAGCCAGGGTGGTCTTGAACTCCTGATCTCAGGTGATCTGCCTGCCTTGGCCTCCCAAGGTGCTAGGATTATAGAAAACTCTAATCTTCTTTAAACTGGTACGGGAGGCAGAAATAAATAAGTACAGAACTTGTGTGCAAAATTATAAAGATGTTTTATCAGAGATCTAAGAATAATGAAGTAGGTTGATGCCTTATATACACCATGAGAAAACTGGATGCCTGCAGCCAATCAGATTCATATTCTTCATTGGGTTCCTTTGTTAAGTTCACTCTGTAAGGAAAAGTGGGGCTGAGGCCAGCATGCCCTAAATGAAGTGGAAGAATGTAGCTGCTTCCTTACAGATTTTCTTGAATTAAGTTTCAATTTAATTTAATTTTAGAGGCAGGGTCTCATTCTGTTGCCCAGACTGGAGTGCAGTGAAGTGATCACGGCTCACTGCAGGCTTGATCTCCTGGGCTCAAGTGATACTCCAAGTAGATAGGACAAGCAGGCGCACATCACCACACCTGGCTTTTTTTTTCTTTTTAGAGACAGGGTCTCACTATGTTGCCCTGTCTGATGTTTGGCTGGTATTGAACTCCTGGCCTCAAGTGATCCTCCTGCCCTGGCCTCCGAAAGTGCTGAGATTGAGCTATCACACCCAGCTCCTACAGGTTTTTTTTTTTTTTTTAATTGAGTCTGAGTCTTGCTCTGTCACCCAGGCTGGAGCGCAGTGGCACAATCTCAGCTCACTGTAAGCTCAGCCTCCCAGGTTCAAGCAGTTCTTCTGCCTCAGCCTCCTGAGTAGCTGAAACTATAGCACACACCACCATGCCCGGCTAATTTTGTATTTTTAGTAGAGATGGGGTTTCACCATGTCAGCCAGGCTGGTCTTGAACCTCCGACCTCAAGTGAACTGCCAGCCTCAGCCTCCCAAAGTGCTGGGATTACCAGAGTGGGCTACCACACCGGTGCGGGGCCAGATTCTTAAAGATATATTAATAAAATGGAAGGTGTTCTGATGCTCTTATGTCGATAGATTATCTTAGACATTACTACATTTCTACTTTTTTCTCTCCTTATTATCCTTCCACATTAATCAACACCTGTATGTTCAAATCAGGGCTATCACCTAAGCTGGGAAATGGAAACTGGTTTGAAAAGGAAAAAGCAGCTCAATAATCCCATAAGGAAAATACCTACAAATCATTATCTGTAGGATAAAAACATACCTTTTAGATCTTCCTCTGATTTTTCCACCATATTTCTTTGGTTCAGATTCCTGAGAAGAGGCCAAAGAAGATTGTGCACAAGAATGATTTTCACAGTATTTTTTGTCACAGTTTCTTTCTTTATGTGGCATAACACCAGATTCGGATAAATATCTGAATGTCCTACGAGGTTTTGGCAAAGGATTTATAGAAGGTCCACATTCTTGCCCCTCAGGTTCAGAGTAAATATTTTCTAAGCTCTTGGTTATTCCATATGAACTATCCAAAACTCTGAAGTTCAGTTCTTTTTCTGAAGAGTCACAATGTTCTAAAGCCAAATTTAAGAGTTTATCTGGGGGAAGTGCTTCTATTTTCTTCCACAGTATTTGTGAGGTATAGAAGTTTCCTGGAGGTAATGAAGTCTCTGAATCCAAGACATCTTCTTTAGAGCTTTCAATTTCTTTGACCCGAGAACATACACAGTTAGATTCGGATTCATTTTTAAAGAAGCGTGTATCACCATACTCATATCTCTTACTATCATTATCACTTCGATCATGGCTTTTGGTATCTTCATTTATATCTAGACCCACATTCTCACAGCTGGTTACATCCAAGTTTTTGCTCTTTTTCTCAGCAACAGGATTTTTCTTAGGAAGGATCTCTTGGTGACAGTTATATCTCACTCCAAAGTCCTTTGGATACCACTTTTCTGGATTAGATATACCATTAGCCCTTCCTTCCCACTGAGAAATTTTTTGTTTGATGTTTTTGCAGTGGCTTCTTGACAGTGTCTGAACAGCAGTACGAGAGAAACCAACATCCATGTTCCCAACTGGTGAATGACAAGTGATGAATCTTACAAAGTTGCCATTACAAGTAACTGTGAAATATTGTATTCTTTATCCTGTCACAATCCAAATGATTCCAGTATTTTCCCTTCATGTTTAACTTGTAAATCTCTTTTTTAAAAGAACAATTTTGATCTGTGATCCTTGTTGAAAATGGCTACAATCTTATCTTGAATAATCCTATTAAAATGACACAAAAATACGTTAACACATTTTATGATTTCCTAATTTAAAACTCCACTAAAACATTGCCCACCTACCATTACATAATTCATATACACTGCATATGTAAAAATGTACCTGTCACCTATTAAGCAATTCAACTACATAAAGGGACTCCTAAGATGGTGAGATAATACTACCAAAATATTATTTATGATATTGCTTCAAATTGTCAGCTTTAATGTTCTGCCATATTTGAATTCCTAAAGTTAGGTAGAATGAGGTTTTATAAGAGATTATACATAGTACTATACATTATTATTTTGTAATACATTAATTCTTTTTTTTTTTTTTTTTGGAGATGGTCTTGATCTGTCACTCAGGCTGGCATGCAGTGGTGGCAATCTTGGCTCACTGCAGGCTCTGTCTACCAGGTTCAAGTGATTCTTCCACCTCAGCCTCCTGAGTAGCTGTGACTACAGGTACATGCCACCACACCCAGCTAAGTTTTTGTATTTTTGGTAGAGACAGAGTTTCTCCATGTTGACCAGGCTGGTCTTGAACTTCCTGAGTTCAAGCAATCCACCCCTTTGGCCTCCCAAAGTGCTGGGATTACAGGCATGAGCCACCACACCTGGCCATAAATTAATTCTTTATGAAAGCTTCTCTTACTGAAACAAGGAGTAATGAAATATTATAAGGAGCATACACACACACACACACACACACACACACACACACACACACACACACACACATATACATTTACATCTCAAACCCCCCCAAAATTTATATGTCTACATCAAGAGCCAATTAGCATGGAAACACACTGATAGCCAACTTCCTCCTCCGTCCCATGTTGATTGATAATATCAATCCATCACATAGCCTATTTCAACTTTACTATTAGCAACACAGGATTCCATACACACTAAAGACAACTCAAGGTTCCCATTAACCATCAGTTGCTTTAAAATGTAATAATCTATTTTGTCACTGATGACTGGACTTCCCACATCTCTGCTACCACACCCTTGACCCAAATCAACACAAATACAGCCATTGTCATATCCCTTCCTTTCACACAGAGGCTTTACTCAGGCCCATAAACTGTTTCCTCATACGTGAAAATTCAGCAGAAAATTTTTCCTACTGAGTAAAGATCTGATCTCAAGTTCTGCTATATACTTGTTATAAATAGCAACTGATTCAAAACTTCCTGAGGCAGGGATCATCCTTCCTTGAGCTTTGTCTGTGTGGTGTTGATTAACAGGCAGGAAAATATCTAAGCCCTGCTCTGTCAGTACAGATGACCAAAACTTATACATACATAAAGCACACACAAACGTTATTCTTGGCAGAGCAACTGCTAAGACTTCCATCAACTTTCATTTAAACCATTCCTACCTACAAATTTGTGGGGAAACAGCTTTTTCAGCAAATAAACTTTGGTGATGGTCTGATGTAAAAAAAAAATAATAATAATTCCAAAAAACTTTTCATGTGGATGAAAAAAAAAAAAAAAAAACCATGCCCAAAGCCAAAAATATCAAAACTGTTACACAGAACTCTTAATAAAAGACACTAACATATACAATTTAAAGATCTAATCTGCTACTATTGAATATTAAAACTGAAAATTCTTTTCTTACTTCCGATATTTATAGGAAATTCCTGGGATTTTAGGATGTCCTTGAGACTTGGGTTTTCTTCACTATAGACAAGACAGGACTTTTTTCTCTGGCTCCTGGGAGGTTCCTAGAGGTTTCTGGTGATCCTTGTTAACCATTATTTATTCTTCCCTGGTTAATGTGTTTTAAGTGTGAATGGCTCAAATTGAGGAGAAAAAGATGAAAATTGTCAGGGCTAAAAAAAATTTTAACTTGAAAATTACTGGCAACATGGCTGGGTATGGTAGCTCATACTTGTCATCCCAGGACTTTGGGATGTTGAGGCAGGAGCATCACTTGAGGCCAGGAGTTTGAGACCAGCCTAGGCAATATAGTGAGATTTCAGCTCTACCAAATAAATAAATAAATAAAATTAGCTGTGCAAGGTGGCCTGTGCCTGTAGTCCCAGCTACAGGTTGGGAGGCTGAGGCAGAAGGACTGCTTACGCCCAGATGTTGGAGGCTGCAGTGAGTTATGATCACAGCATGCAATCTAGCCTGGGTGATGGAGTGAGACCCCAACTCAAAAAAGAAAAAAAGGTAAAAGACAAATGACTGGCAACAAATGGCTAAATCTATGGAATACACATACAAATATAAATGATGTGTACTGATGCTGTTTCAGTTGAACAGAGCAGCACAGCAGCGTAAGACATTACTAAAAAATTGTTTACTTTCTCCCAAACGTATGCTTTAATACATTATACCTTTCAAAAAATGAACTATTTCAAAGATAAAAACACTTCAATGAATTTTAACTAGATCTATGACTATACTGATAACACAGAAAATCTATCTTAGAGCTGATTTCACAGTTTCAATTTTTGCCACATGAACTTACACCCTTTATTATGTGGCTTGCCTGTTCTTACATACAGGTTGTGATTTTTGTCCCATCCAAAAATAAGAATTGCTCACCTCAATTGTTTTATGACACAAACCTCCCATTTGTCCCTTTAACCTAACTATATTCTGAGCCACCTTGCTCCTCAGTGCCTCCTCTCCCATGGCTCTTCCAGCCTGCGAGATCTTACCCATCCCATACCTCATTTTCCCAGTTTCTTGCCTTAACCTCCACTACTGGTAGACATCCTAACTCCTAAGTGCTGGCCCAATTTTCAAATCCTAGATCTCTCCCAAGATTCATCTTTTGAAAACTTCCTAAACCCAACTGATTTGCATACTTGTCCTAGAAATTGCTTTCGCAAGTTTGCTTTAACAGTTCTAACAGAAACAGAGGTTGAGAAAATCTAACAGTTTCAACAATTTAAAAAATCACTGTGTGGGCATGGTGGTACACACCTGTAATCCCAGCACTTTGGGAGGCCAAGGTGGGTGGATCACCTGAGGTCAAGAGTTCACGACTAGCCTGACTAACATGGTGAAACCCTGTCTCTATTAAATACAAAAAAAAAATTAGCCGGGTGTGGTGGCACATGCCTGTAATCCAAGCTACTTGGGAGGCTAAGAAAAGAGAATCGCTTGAACCCAGGAGGCAGAGGTTGCAGTGAGCTGAGATCGTGCCATTGTACTCCAGCCTGGGCAACAAGAGTGAAACTCCATCTCAAAAAAAAAAAAAAATTGTTTTTTCTTTTAATAACACAAAATGAGTCAGAGACTTTTCCAGCTATTAAAAACTACTGAAGTCAGGCAGGACTCACAAAAAGAGAAGGTAAAGCAAACATAACCACAATGTTCAATCTCAACTAAAGAAACAGCAGCAGTAATTCAGTTTCTCGCAAAAACAATAGAAGCGTAAACATAAAAACTCAAGTATGAGTTTTTTTCTTTTTTGAGATGAAGTTTCGCTCTTGTTGCCCAAGCTGGAGGGCAGTGGCGAAACCTCAGCTCATTGCAACCTCCGCCTCCCAGGTTTAAGCGATTATCCTGCCTCAGCCTTCTGAGTAGCTGGGATTACAGGCACCTGCCACCATGCTCAGCTAACTTTTTATATTTTTAGTAGAGACTGGGTTTTGCCATGTTGGTCAGCCTAGTCTTGAACTCCTGACTTTGGGTGATTTTCCTGCCTCAGCCTCCTAAAGTGTTGGCATTATAGGCGTGAGCCACCGTGCTCGGCCAAGCATAATTTTTAGAAGTATCATCAAACAGCATACTTGGAGTAACTCTTAATCACGTCCCTTTGTTTTTATTGTTATTGCTTTTCTGTGTATTTATTTTCATCCAAGAAATATATCAACTGTAGTTTATCAGCTTAAAATAGAATTTATAACATAACCTATTATATATAGAATTCTGTGTTTTTAACATATTAAGAGAAACCAATCTGAATTCACTCCAGTAAATTAAATTCTCTTTGGGAAAGAGAATACTGATGCTCTATTTTTCCTTTTTTTTTTTTTTTTCTTTTCATATGCAAGCCTACCTGAATGAGTGATGCTCTATTTTACTAATTCAAGTCTTGGATAGGGCAAGTTTCTCACTCCAAATCTTTTAAAATATTTTATTTGATTATATATAAGTATCTGGAAAAATAACATGGAAGAATTTGGAACATTCTAAAAGCTGATTTACAAACTGATGAAGGGGTACACTTTAAAATGGTTAATTTCGTGTTAAGTGAATTTTACCTCAATTAAAAAGAAAACTGATGAAAGGAAACTTCACTTCTGGCCGTGATGGAGTAGCTGAATTAGGCTTGCTTTTCCCACACCAATAAGTATAAAACTGAAAAAATTTATAAAATATATATATAATATACATATAAAAGATATAAAATAAGTGCTTTCAGATACTGGGTAACAGACAGCTTAGGACTGTGATCTCTGAAAGAAAACTTGAGTAAAATGAGGCAGGTCCTATGATGGCCCAGCTTTCTCCCCGGAGACTCCAGAAAGTAGGGTCAGGAGGGGGAACCCAAACAGACAAGGCAACCTTGCTGAGTTGAGGATAACGAGATTGGAATATGGAGAGGCTGAGGCAAATGGAATTTTGGGGGCACAGTATCAGAAAAGAGGGCAACAAAGAGAAAAATCTCCAGAAATCTACATAGAGTCCCCTTGAATCTTTGGGTGAATACTAAGCTGCTAATGCATAGGGTAATACTACGTGAGGCTGGACAACAAACAACTTGTGGGGAAAGAAAAACTAAGGGAGATCTTTAAGCTAACCCAGGGTTCACCCAGCTCTGGGAAACATTCAAAGTCCAACAACAGCGGAGCACCCTCATTGAACACCCAGGTAATTTCGTAGAGAAACAAGAAGCAATGGTTTACCAGTAGGACGAAATTAACCCCAGCATAAAGGCTATCTTAGAGCAACCCTAACAAGGATTAAGTGGATTCATATGAAATTCAAGTGCCCACAAAAACAAAATTCAATAATTGTTACATGAAGACAACTAAATCCAGACACTCAGCAATGTAACGTGTAAAATGTCTATAATCTAAGCCGAGTGTGGTGGCACATGCCTGTGATCCCAGCACTTTGGGAGGCCAAGGTGGGTAAATCACCTGAGGTCAGGAGTTCAAGACCAGTCTGGCCAACATGGTGAAACCCTATCTCTGCTAAAAATACAACAATTAGCCAAGCCTGGTGAAACATGCCTATAATCCCAGCTACTTGGGAGGCTGAGGGAGGAGATTGCTTGTACTCAGGAGGTGGAGGTGGCCAGGGCTGGTCTCAGATTCCTGGGCTCAAGCAATCCTCCCACCTGGACCCCACCAAAGTGCTGGGATTACAGGCATGAGCCACTGCACCAAGCTCCATTTCATTTTTAAGCCAATGTCTTAAGTGAGCAGGTTTTAATTTTAATGAAGTCCAGTGTATCAATTCTTTCTCTTTATGGTTAATGTGTTTTCTGTTCTAAGACATCTTTTTCTTCCTCAAAGTCATGAGGTTTTTTTCTTCTAGAAAGTTTGTGGTTTTAGCTCTTAGTAGTTAGGTTAAAAACTTAAATTTTGTAAATGTTATGAGGAAAGGTTGAGGTTCTTTTTTTCCCAGATAGATACCTATTTGTTTCAATGCCATTTATTGAGAAGGTTATTCTTCCCCAGCTTTGTGGAAATCAATTGACTATATAAATGTGGGGTCATTTCTGGACTCTGGTCTTCTGCTAATCCTTTCGTCTGTCCAGTCAATTAATATACATTGTTGTGATTACTGCAGTTTTGTAAGTCTTAAAATCAGGTAGTGTATGCCCATCAGCTTTATTCTTCTTTTTGAAAATTATTTAGGCTATTCTAGATTCTTTGCCTTTCCTTATAAATTTGAAAATTGACTTGTCAATTTCTACAGCAATGCCTGCTATGATTCTGATTGGGATTGTGTTGAATCTATAGATCAATTTAGAGATAATTTTTTATTGTAACAAAATTGAATATTCCTAGCCAGGCCCAGTGGCTCACGCCTGTAATCCTAGCAGTTTGGGAGGCCAAGGGAGGCGTATCACTTGAGGCTAGGAGCTCAACGGGCAACATGGTGAAACCTCATTTTAGTCTCTTTTAAAAATATAAAAATTAGCCAGGTATGTGGCACACACCTGCAGTCTTGGGAGACTGAAGCACAAGAATTACTTGAACCCAGAGGTTGAGGCTGCATTGAGCTGAGATCGCACCACTGCACTCCACCCTGGGCGACAGAGCAACACCCTGTCTCAAAAAAAATGGAATATTCCAGTACATTAATGTATAATATCTTTCTATGTAGTTATTCTTTATTTTTTTCTCTGCATTGGCTTGTGGTTTTCAGTGTACACATCTTGAATCACTAAGTATTTCTTTTTCTTTTCTTTCTTGAATCCCTTGAACACCTCCCAAGTTCAAGGGATTCTAGTGCCTCAGCCTCCTGAGTAGCTGGGACTACAGGTGTGCACCACCACACCCAGCTAAGGTTTTTTCTGCTTTTTTTTTTTTTTTTTTTTTTTTTTAAATAAAGATGGGATTTCACCATGTTGCCCAGGCTGGTCTCAAACTCCTGACCTCAAGTGATCTGCCTGCCTTGACCTCCCAAAGTGCTGGGATTACAGGCATGAGCCACCATGCCCAGCCAATATTTCATGCTTTTATGCTGTTGTACATGTTATTTTAAATTTCATTTTCCAATTGTTTATTCTTAGTGTATAGAAGCACAATTAATTCTTGTACACTGACCATGTATTCTGACCTTGCTAAATTATCTTATGAATTCTCTTATCTTGTAATATACATATCTTAGGAATTCCTACATTTACAATCACGTTGTTTGCAGAAAAAAAGAACAGCCTTACTTCTTTTACAGTCTCTACGCATTTTACATAGTTTTTCTTGCTTTATTCATTAGGTTTTTGTTGTAGTTGTTGTTTGAGACAGGGTTTCATTCTACCACCCAGGCTGGAGTGGCAAGATCTGCTCACTGCAGCCTCAATCTCCCAGACTTAAGCAGTCCTCCCCGATGCTCACTTTAGTCTCCTGAATAGCTGAAACTACAGGCGCTCACCACCATGCCTGGCTAATTTTTGTATTTTGTGTAGAGGCTGGATTCACCACTTACCCATGCTGGTCTCAAACTCCTCAGCTCAAGCCTTCTGCCCTCCTTGGCCTCCCAAAGTGTTAAGATTACAGCCATGAGCCACCACACCTGGCCTTTGTCTTCTTTTACAATGTTGAATAAAAGTGGTAAGAGGAGACATCCTTGCCTTTTTCCCATTCTTAAGGAAAACGTATTTAGTCTTTTATCACTCATTGTTATATCTGCAGTGGGTTTGTTATTTATAGGTACTTTACCAGATTGTGGAAATTCTCTTCTATTTCTGATTTGCTGAAAGTGTAAATTTTTTTCAAATGCTTTTTCTGCATCTATTAAGATAATCACATAGCTTTCTTTATCCCACAAATATGGTGACTTTCAATGTTAAAGCAACCTTGCATTCTGGTGTAAATCCCACTTAGTCATCATATAGTACTCTTTCTGTATATTTGTTTATGGTTTGATTTGCTTATATATGTATATGTATACATATATTTGTGTATGTGTACATACATATATGCATACATATGTATGCATATATATATGTATATAATACCAGTTTCAGATTCAGTGCCAGGATAGCTGTTTATCTGAAGAAAATCATGCCAAAAGGATTCCAACTACTCAGCTAGCCAAAAGGAAATAGAACCATTATTGGTATCATAAGGATGGCTTATTTCAGAAAAGAGATAAGGCTAAAGTTTAAATTTCTGGGAAAGATGACCTCTTCAAAAAAAATTCTATTGATTGAAAAAAGAAAAAACTAATATAGTATACAGACAGAGGAAAAGAACTAATATTTATTTTAGGCCTACAATGTGCAAAGTACTTGAACAAGTATTACAGTCCTCCCCTCAACCATATAGATATTAATCTCTCCATGCCATATTTTGCATGTGAAAAATGAAGATAAATGACTTTTCCAATAGTCCAAAGTCCCAACAGCTGGTGGAGCTGGATTCAGACCTGAATATGACTACTCCATTTGTTTTCCACTCAACAGGCTCTACTGTTCGCTAAACCAAGAGCACTGGACTTGAAATCAGAAAACATGGAGTTTAGTCCTAACCTTGCAATTTATTAGCTGTATAACCTTAGGAAAGTCACTTTACCTTTCTTGGTTTCCATTTTCTCATCTGTAAATTATGATTAATCACTGCATTCTTGTACTTCCTTTGGTATTTCTTGCAATAGAGGTTTGCTTGTAGCAAATTTTCTCCATTCACAATCTAAAATAGTTACTTCACCTTCAGTTTTGGAGAATAATTTTGCCAAATATAGAATTCTAAGTTGACAATATTTTCTTTTAATTAGTTTAAGGTTGTCATTCTTTTGACTTAGTTACTGTTTCTAATGAGAAGTTAGCAGCCATTCTTATGTTAGCGCCCCTGTACATGATATGAATTGTTTTCTCTGTTTTTAAGATTTTCTTTTAATATTTGCTTTTCAGCGATTTAACTATAATAAGCCTAAGTGTGGTTTTCTTTATATTTATCCTATATGAGGTTTGCAGAGCTTCTTGAATCTTGGGTTGACATTTCTCATCAAATTCAATTTTGTTTTCCTGCCCCATTCTCTCTCCTTGCCTTCTAGAACTCCAGTTAACATATTGTTAGACCACTTATTATTGCTCCATAGGTATTCCTGCTCTGTGTACATTTTTGCTTTTTAATTTCCTCTGCTTGAGTTTGAATAAATGAACAGACTACCCGTCTTCAAGTTCACTAATTTTTTCTTCTACAGAGCAAAGTCATTTCTAACCCCATCTAAGAATTTTTATTTCAGCTATTGTATTTATCAGTTCTTAATTTTCTATTTGGTTCTTTTTTTCTTCATATTCTCATTTGTATTTTGAAATACTCCATCTTTTCATTCATTATATTAATTTTTTTCTGTATATTATTTAACATATTTATAATAATCTTAAACCCCTTGTTGGTTAATTCTAACAGCTAGGTCACTGTCAAGTTTTCTTGTATTAACTATATTTTCTCTTAATTATGATTCACATTTTTTTGTTTCTTTTAGTGTCTTATAATTTTAAATTATATTCTTGGCACTATCTATAAAAGAACAGTAGAGGATAAGGTGTACTTTTTCTTTGTCTTCCTTATTTCTGAGACTATAAGCCTTTCCTCTGGCGATTAATGTCTGGCAATTGAATTGAGAGGATGATCATTCAGGTTCCTCCTTTAGTCATTTGAGCTGAGGCTGAGTGCAGGTTTTATTACATGGAATTAATCTGGAATCAGTCAAACCTCTAAACTCCCAAGACACTGTTTTTTTTGTTTTGTTTTTTTTTTTTTTTCCAGAAGAGTCCACTGTGTCACCCAGGCTGAAATGCAGTGGTGCAATGTCACCTCACTGCAACCTCTGCCTCCTGCACTCAAGCCATCCTCCCACCTTAGGGGTGTGTGTGTGTGTGTGTGTGTGTGTGCGTGTGTGTGCGCGCGCACGCGCGCGCGTGTGTGCGTGCAGATGGGGTTTCACCATGTTGCCCAGGCTGATATTGAACTTCTGGGCTTGAGCAACCTGAAGTGCTGGGATTACAGGCATGAACCACCTGGCCACCACTGCCTGTTTAATCCTATCAACACTTAAGCTGGCAAGAGCGTGGCTGCAGTTTCACATAGTTTAGGTTCACCTCTGTAATCAACTCTGGCAGGGCATTACTGCATAATATGTGGGACTACACAATTTCTTTGTATCTCTCCTGTCCTACTTCAGTGCTGCTTTTCTAGCAAAACTTGGGAGAAAGGGGACACAGCAGATAATTCCTGGGCTAAGTGGTTTGTTTTTCCATTTGAGATTCTTCCAGATTCCAATCTACATTCCAATTTCAACGGTTTACACCGTTAACTAAGGCTTGTCTGATTTTCCCTTGGCTGTATAAAGTCTTACCATCTGTGTCAGAGCTACTTAAATCCAGATCATGTGCTTGTCCCAGGTATAAAAGTTCCTGTGGCTCTCTGCTTATTTATGAGGGGCTATTTTTACTTTGGAATTCAGTTTACCAACGTTTATTTGCATCTACTGCTAGTCAGTAGCCCCAGAGAAATATGATTTTAATTTTGTCTAGGATGTTCTTGTTAATATCAGAGCAAAGGTCTTTTTAAGTCCTTCTATATCCTAAATGGAAGTCTTAAAATAATCAGTGAAACAAAACAGTGTAGAATATAATACGTCAGAGTACATTGCATGCAAGTATTGTTTCAGAAATGTTTGTTTCGGGGTGTGTATGTGTGCATGTGTGTGTGACCAATCACAAATTTATTTATTATGATGAGGTATGGTCAAAAAATTGTGGAAAGTGTCTGTTCTAGGGACATTAAGGACCACTTCAGTGCTAAGCAAGAAGTTCAGAGAAAAGATGCGAAGACACCAATCTTCAAAGAAAATGGTCTATAGCTAGATCAACTTAATGCACTGAAACTGTTCAGAAACCTGAAGAACCAGAAACCAAATAAATCTCTTTTCTTTATAAATTACTCAGCCTCAGGTATTCCTTTATAGCAATGCAAAATGGACTAATACAATAGCCAACAAATCTTTATGAAACAATTGGGAAAAGCCAACTGTGCAGTTTTAAACCTTTTTTAAAATGTCACAGGTACACAAAACTTGTGTTTTTATAATGCATACAAAAATATGATCATAATTTTGCCACTAAACTGGTGTAAATTTTATATATATATATATATATATAT
>NW_022437009.1:5507454-5514480 GCF_009761245.1 Sapajus apella | reverse complement strand
TTTTTTTTTTTATGGAGTCTTGCTCTGTCACCCAGGCTGGAGTGCAGTGGCACAATCTCAGCTCACTGCAACCTCCAGCTCCTGGATTCAAGTGATTCTCCTATCTCAGCCTCCCAAATAGCTGGGATTACAGGCACATGCCCATGCCTGGCTAATTTTTATATTTTTGGTAGAGACAGGATTTCACCATGTTGGCCAGGCTGACCTTGAACTCCTGCCCTCAAGTGATCCACCTGCCTCAGCCTCTCAAAGTGCAGGATATTTTTGTTAATTTTTGCTCACACGTGTGAGCCACCACACCCAGCCAATAAAATTAAACAGGTAAATATTTCATGGTGTGCAAGAGATAAAGTCTATACTCCTTAATAGGACATATAAGGTCTTTCACCCTCTGATTCAAGCTTTGACTCTTGCCACTTGCCTTACTCACCAGCTACATATATTCCAACAAGACCAAATAATCTGCAACTATTAGCAATCCAAAGTCAGAATGCTCGAGTTACAGAGTTCAAATCCCACCAGATTTGGTTCTTGGTTGTGTATCATTAGTCGAATTACTTAACACTTCTAAGCTTGTTTTCTTACCTGTAGAATGATCACAATATTACCAATACTTACTGAGCACTTAAGTGAGCCAGACACAGCTCTACTAACTTTATCCATATTAACTCATGTAATTCTTGAGTCATGTAATACCCCATGAGGTAGATACTACTGTTAATCTCATTTTACAGATAAGGCAATGAGGCACCAAGAGGTTAAGTAACTAACACATGCCTTAGCATCTTCGGCACAACAGATACAGACACTTATTTATTTTATAAGGTTGTGAGGATTAAGTATGAGATAACGTAAATAAAGTGTTTAAGACAGTAACTGGAATATAGTAACTGCTCAATAAATGACAGCTACTATAAATTTCTCTCTGAATACACCATGTACTTTCAAGATCAGTTGAAAGTTTTTCTGTGAAAGCTTCCTTAGCCCTTTCCCCAGAGTTAATTGCTCCTTCTGTGTGCTTTTTTTTTTTTCTTTTCCCCATTTATTTATTTTATTGCATTTTAGGTTTTGGGGTACATGTGAAGAACATGCAAAATTGTTGCATAGGTACACACGTGGCAGTGTGATTTGCTGCCTTCCTCCCCATCACCTACATCTGGCATTTCTCCCTCTGTGTGCTTTTATTATACCTATTTGCATATTGTTATGCTTTTCCAATTCTGAATTTACTTTGCAGCAAATACTTGTGTATGTCTTTGCCATGACCTTAAGAATCTTAACACTCATTCTTCCTGGAGATACTTAGAAAGAGAGGAAAGTCAGGGATGAGACCGAAAGGGAGATAGCATGAATAGTGATAAGTAAATGCTGCACTGCTGTCTCAGAAGACCTAGAGTAAACCTAAATCTCAGACTATCACTCCTGAACTTGTTATAGCAGAGGATGCTAAGGCTTGTGTCAGGAAAAAAAATGAACAACATAAATTCTGCTCAGGAAGATGGATGGGAACTTGCACGATTCACATTATTTGCTTTTTCCAGTTTTCTATTACATCAGCACATTATTTAAATGAAAGCCTCAATAAATTTTTAATAAAGCCCATAGGAATATATCTTGCATAAGATTCTTCATTAAATGTGACTAAAAGTATTTTTAAAACAAATAGGCCTGGTGTGGTGGCTCACGCCTATAATCCCAGCACTTTGGGAGGCCGAGGCGGGTGGATCATGAGGTCAATAGATCGAGACCATCCTGGTCAACATGGTGAAACCCCGTCTCTACTAAAAATACAAAAATTAGCTGGGCATGACGGCGCACGCCTGTAGTCCCAGCTACTCAGGAGGCTGAGGCAGGAGAATTGCTTGAACCCAGGAGGTTGCGGTGAATCGAGATTGCACCATCGCACTCCAGCCTGGGTAACAAGAGTGAAACCCCGTCTCAAAACAAAACAAAACAAAACAAATAATAAAGGACCAAACTAATAGAGAGAAAAAAAGTAAGTGTCACACAGGTTTCTACTTTTCAAACCTCTTGGTGACTGTTCTTGAATAACAAATCTTCAAAGCAAGCACATACAGGATACCAGCCTTTTATCTCATTCCTATCAGAGGAAACAGCCTTATAAGTAATGAAAAATGGTTCCCAAAATAGCAAAGAAACTTTAAAAAGCCTTGTATAGCATGTATTTTAATATTGCTCATAACACATAATATAAATTTCTCAAGCCATTATCGCACCTACTGGCAAATCAAGAAATATGTAAGATTATTTAAAAAATAAATTTAATTCTTTCACAGGTCTATCAAGTCTGTAGAGATATTTGTCATGGAAATTTTTTCAGGTTTTTTAAAATGAAAGAATGAAAAATGACAGCTGATATAGTACAGATTATATTCAGACTTAGAATAATGCTAACTTCATGACTGTGTTACATGGTTGGTTATCCACACTATTCATAAAACCTTCCAAATGACTACACTTCTTTTTCTTTGCTGTTCACTGATTGTCATGGGTACTACTGGAGGTTTTATTTGCCACAGCTACATGACCCCAGGTGTTATTCCCATAACTAACCCAATGGTAATTCCTGTTAGCTCCACCTTTAACAAATCTAAGTCCCAGCACTTATCATCTTTACTATTAACACACTAAACCAGGCCACCATCACTTCTTCCTCTCATTTTCTATTTCTACTCAGTTTTCACCTTCCCTGTTCATTCTATCTGAAATAAAACTCCTTTCTCAAAATGCTTTTCTACATCCTCACCCTGCTATATTTTCTCCATAGAATTTATCATTTATCTGAAATTCTATTACTTATTTGCTTGTTTACCTGTCTTCCTCATTGGAATGTAAAATACTTATTTGTCAATTCTATTCACATTAAATTAAGCAAGGATTTTTAGGTGAAATAAATTAAGCTTTAAAATATTTAGTAAAGCTTAATTTATTTTTAGGTGAAAATGAATATAAGTAGCATTTCTAATGCTTTTTTCACATCCTGAAGTACCATCTTGTGTACACCTGGGAGATCCTAAGTGCGTAATAAGGTATTCTAACTTACACATGCATTCGCTTTAAGGTTTACCATTTCACCTTGGTAAATGGTATTTAGGGTGAGCGCGGTGGCTCACGCCCATAATCCCAAAACTTTGGAGGGCTGAGGTGGGAGGATCACCTGAGGTTGGGAGTTTTAGACCAGCCTGGCCAAGATGGTGAAACCCCGTTTCTACTAAAAATACAAAAATTAGCCGTACATGGTGGTGCACGCCTGTAATCCCAGCTACTCAGGAGGCTGAGGCAGGAGAATTGCTTGAATCCAGAAGGCAGAGGTTGCAGTGAGCCGAGATTGCACCACTACACTCCAGCGTGGGTCACAAAGAGAGACTCCATCTCAAAAAAAAAAAAAAAGGAATGAATTCAGGGGTCTGCTAAAATAACCAGGTGGCCTAAAGTTGTAAGAATATAAAATGTAAACAATCCTTTTCTTTGTTTACTCAGGAGAAAGAAGAACTATTTCTTTTTTAATTTTTATTTTTAATTGATCAACTGCAATTATATATGTTTATGGAGTACAGTGTGATTTTTTTTTTTTTTTTTTTTAAGACAGAGTCTTGCTCTGTCACGCAGGTTGAGTGTGTGATCTCAGCTCACTGCAACCTCCGCCTCCTGGGTCCCATGATAATCCACTATTGTACAACCTGGTGACCATAGTCTCTAATATGCTTCTGGTTTCTCAAGCAGTTTAGCTGGCTTCTAAATCACTTCTTTCTACTATTAGGTAATGTTTGTGAAAGAAATGCACCACGATGGCTGCCTAATTTTTGTATTTTTGGTAGAGACAGGGTTTTGCCATGTTGGCCAGCCTGGTCTCTAATTCTTAACCTCAAGTGATCCACCTGCCTCAGCCTCCCAAAGTGCTGAGATTAAAGGTGTGAGCCACTGCACCTGACTTGTATAGCATGTATTTTAAATAATTATTACTTATTAAGTAATAATTACTTAGTGCCAAGCACTATGCTATGTATCTACTTCCATTACTATTTCTTTTTTTTTTTTTTTTTTTGAGACAGAGTCTCACTGTTATCGCCCAGGCTGGAGCGCAATGGGACCAACTTGGCTCACTGCAACCTCCACTTCCCAGGTTCAAGCAACTCTCCTGCCTCAGCCTCCCATGTAGCTGAGATTACAGGTGCCCACCACCATGCCTGACTAATTTTTGTATTTTTAGTAGAGATGGGGTTTCACCATGTTGGCCAGACTGGTCTCAAACTCCTGACCTCAGGTGATCCACCTGCCTCAGCCTTCCAAAGTGCTGGGATTACAAGTGTGGGCCACCGCGCCCAGCTATGTTTAATTCTTACAACAACCCTAACAGATAGTTACTATTACCTACAATAGTAGAAACTCTTATTACTTTGTGAACAAGGAAGTTGAAGCTGAACTGATTACCCAAACTAACACAAACCTCGTTCTTCTTTACGCCAATGTTTGTGCACTAAACCGCTATATATTATATTACTTGTTAGTTGGTAGACATAACAATAATATAAACTTATGTAACAGGATGTCAAAGGCAACTTTTCCTGTGTTCTCCAAGTTTCAGCAGGGGCCTCAAAGGCCAAAACCAAAACAATAGCAGTCAAATACCCCCAGACCTAAGAAAAGTACACGGCGTAGAAAGTGAAGTTGCCAAAAATTGGCTCTGCTGACATTATTAGTTCACTATAGTTCTCAAAGCTGTATAAGAGATGAATTACAATTCATTAAATCATGAGGATTACAAGGGACAATAGAGAGGACTTCTTTAAAGAAACTAGGTGGTATGTTTCCCTGCCTCCTATAGGGGAAGAGGGAAATACCTCTTGCCTACCCCAAAGCAGGGACTGAAACCTCAAGATAACTACTAAAAGTGCTTGACGCATATCCCCAGACTTAGGGAAGTACAGAGACACAAGGACTGGTATCTGACTCCCACCTGGGGTATAAAAAGAGCAGGGATGTAGCTAAATTTTAAAGACAGCTTAGGCACAACAGTCAAATGAAAAATTTCAGCAGAAGTTCTACAAAATGCCAGTGTAGAAAACTGCATGTAAAACTAACTTCAATAACATTAAACTTTTAGAATTACATTAATGCAATGTTAGTAACTGTCCATATAATTAAATAAAATACATCTCTTTTCCGATAATTATCCCCCCTTTTTGTTTTTGAGACTGAGTATCCCTCTTGCCCATGCTGGAGTGCAATGGCATAATCTTGGTTCACTGCAACCTCCACCTCCCAGGTATATGATTCTCCTGCCTCAGCCTCCCGTGTAGCTGGGATTACAGGCGCATACCACCACGCCAGGCTAATTTTTGTATTTTTAGTAGAGACGGGGTTTCATCATGTTGGCCAGGCTGGTCTCAAACTCATAACCTCAAGTGATCTGCCCACCTTGGCCTCCCAAAATGCTGGGATCACAGGTGTGAGGCATTGCACCCGGCTATTTTCACATAATTATCCTTTTACAAATCCCCTCCAAAGTAAAAAATAACTGTCCCAAACTAGAACTTTTTAGTTATACAAATTGCTTCAAAACAACTTTGAATGTAACCTAGTGTTTTCCTAGTGTTTTTGTTTTGTTTTGTTTTGGAGACAGGGTCTCACTCTGTTCCCAGAGGCATCGTGTGATCATGGGCTCAAGTGATCCTTCTGCCTCAGCCTTCCAAGTAGCTGGGACTACAGGTGTATGCCACCACACCTGGCTGATTTTTTAATTTTTTTTTTTCTCTACTTAAGAGACGGGGTCTCGCTGTGCTGCCAGGGCCAGTCTTGAACTCGTGGGCTCAATCCTCCTGCCTCAGCTTCCCAAAGTGTTGGTATTAGAAGGTATGAGCCAACACGCCTAGCCAACAAAACTTAGTAAGACATTGGAAAAGAAAGGCAGCAAAATCATTACTAAAGTATTCAAAGGTTGAAGAAATTTTCCAAAGGCTAAAAAGAAGCAATTAAATAAAAAGTTTTAAAAGTCACAAAGTAATACTACTTTTTAGAAATTCTGAAAATAGAGAAAACAGGGGAAAATACCTGTAAATCTAAACTACCTCCAACATGGTCACTGGGACATTTTGGCATGTTTCCTATCCTTTTTTTTTAAAAGCACATTTTTATATAGTTGCAATTACAGTGTATATATAATTATATCCTGCTTTTTTCCATTGAGTTATATAAAAAGATGCAATTTTCAAGGATTTCAGACTAGAAACATAACAGGCTTTCTTAAAAACATACATTCGTAACAATTGTACAATGTAACTTTCTATTTCATTCTAAAGCTTAAAAGCCAGAAGATGTATATCTCAAATTTTCAAATGACATTCCAAACTTATATATTATTTGCATATTTTATCTCATTTGACAATATAAGAGCAACAAAAGTAAAACTGCAGTAATATAGTTATTAAATACATCTCATATCCCTCACAGTGCCATTTAAAACATAGTAAGGGCTGGGCATGGTGGCTTACACTTGTAATCCCAGCACTTTGGGAGGCCAGGGCAGGAGGCTCACCTGAGGCCAAGAATTTGAGACCAGCCTCGGAAACACAGTGAGACCTTCCCTCTACAAAAAAAAAAAAAAAAAAAAAAAAAAGGACAAGTAGGAAAACCCATAATCCCAGATACTCAGTAGCTAAGGTAGGTGGACTGCTTCAGCCCAGGAACTAGAAGCTACAGTGAGCCATGATTGTGCCACTGCACTCCAGCCTGGAAAATGGGACAAGACTGTCTCTAAAAATAAAAAATAAAAATAAAAAGTGCCTGTAATCTCAGCATTTTGGGAGGCCGAGGTGGGTGGATCACCTGAGGTCAGGAGTTCGAGACCTGCCTGGCCAACATGGTGAACTCCCGTCTCTACTAAAAATCCAAAAATTAGCCAGGTGTGGTGGCATGTGCCTGTAATCCCAACTACTTGTGAGGCTGAGGCAGGAGAATAGCTTGAACTTGGGAGGTGGAAGTTGCAGTGAGCCGAGATCATGCCAC
>NW_022437009.1:5505579-5507354 GCF_009761245.1 Sapajus apella | reverse complement strand
GTCATTACTAGCTCTTCTCCCTGAACAATTTGGCCCTAATTAGGCAAAGCAGAGAAAGGCCAGCAGGCATACTTGCCTCATGCTAAAGAGAAAGGTAAGGAGAGCATTTGTGTAGGAGGGCTGCCTACTGTGGAGGTATCAGAGCCCAAACAAGGTAAGAAGTGCATTCTCACCAAGAGGTAGCCCAACATGGGATGTTAGAGCTTGAGCAGAATGAGGAGGGTATCCAGGCTGACAGATGGCCTGGTGTGGGTTGTCAGAGTCAGGGCAAGGTGAGAAAAGCATCCTAATGGGGAGCCAACCGGCACAGAGTATTGGCAAGTGGACCTTGGGCTTGATTTCAGCTCCTTGGCTGGGTGCCACTGTGCAATGCACAAACTACCCAATCAAATACAGCACCCTGGCTGAATACTACGCAACTATTAAAAAGGCGAGGTAGAGATCTGTATGCAGATATGCAAAATATGTCCAAAATAAAAGTGGGGGAAAAGCAAGTAGAAAAATAATTTCCAATACACTTTTTAAAAGGATATACATATGTCTACATACATACCCTCCCCACATGCATGCTCTGCAATAATATGAATTTGGATGTTAAACAATTGACTCTTATTCTCTGTCCAGCCCCCTTTTCTCAAGCGGGGGATGGGCTGGCTATAGTTCTCTTCCTCAAATTGTAGGAGGCGGGTGGTTGGGAAGTGATCATTTTTCTGACCATTTGAACTTTCTCAGTTCAGTATAGTAAACCCTTGGTATGTGTAGGGATTGGTTCCAGGATCTTCCTTGGATACCAAAACTCACAGAGGCTGAAGTCTCTTATATAAAATGGTGTAGAAATTTGCATCATAAAACCTACTTACAACTTACATCCTCCCTTTACTTATTTTTTTTTTTAAGAGGCAGAGTCTCCCAGTTGCCCAAGCTAAAGTATAGTGGCTATTCACAGACACAGTCATGGTGCACCATAGCCTCAAACTCCCAGGCTCAAGTGATTCTCCCACCTCAGCCTCCCAAGTAGCTGGGACTACAGGTCCCATGCCTGGCTATCACCACATGCTTTAAAGAATCTCAAGATTACTTATAATACCTAATACAATGTAAATGCTATGTAAATTACTATTATACTGTATTGTTCAGGAAACGATGACAAGCAAAAAAAAGTCCATACACGTTCAGTACAGATGCAACCATCCAATTTTTTCTGAATCTTTTTGATCCATGATTGGTTGAATCTACAGGTGCAAAATCTACCAATACAGAGGGCTGACTGTATATGTTCAGTTCAGTTGTACCAATAAAGTTTTTTTATCTTCACATTGGCACTTTTTTTTTTTTTTTTTTTTTTGAGGCTGGGTCTCACTTTGTCACCCAGGCTGGAGTGCAGTGGTGCTATCTTGGTTCACTGCAGCCTCCGCCTCCTGGGTTCAAGTGATTCTCTTGTCTCAGCCACCAGAGTAAGTGGGATTACTGGTGTGCACCACTATTGGCGTGCTTTTTTTTTTTTTTTTTTTTTTTTTCTGTCATGTTGCCTGGGCTAGTCTTGAACTCCTGGGCTCAAGTGATCTGCCTGCCTTGGCCTCCCAAAGTGCTGGGATTACAGGTATGAGCCACTGCACCCAGTCATCCATCAGTACTTTTTATACTATTAATATTAAACCATATTTTTTAAATGTTGTTTTTTCTTTTTTTTTTTTTTTTTTTTTTTTTTTTTTTTTTTTTTTTTTTTTTAGACCGGGTTTCACCTATGTTACCCCGGCTGGAGTGCAATGGCGCGA
>NW_022437009.1:5500701-5505479 GCF_009761245.1 Sapajus apella | reverse complement strand
AAGTGCTGGGATTACAGGCTTGAGCCACCGCGCCCGGCCAAAATGTTGTTTTTTCATTTTCCTTAAAACAAGACTCGAGGTTTTTATAAGATTGAATTTTTGGTCCCCACTTATTAAATTATGGTGGCTATGCAAGAAATTGTCAATAATGGTACCAGTGAGAGAACTTGGGGTAGGAAAACAAGTTATTTACTTTTTATTTTATAACTTTTTATAATGCTTAAAAGGTTTTATCATGTGTTTTTTGTTGTTTTTAAATGTTAAAACAGGATCTGAATGGTGGAACAATGGACCTTCTAAGTGGTATTTGTTACATTTTTCTATATTAAGAAAATAAATTAAAACCCTAATAAATTTTTTTAAATGAATACTTATGATGATATAGAGATTTCACTTCCAATAATTTATCCTAATGAAATAAATACAAATTCATAAAGATATATGTTCAAGAGGAGATTCAGAATACCATAAAACTGAGAATAAATGTCCAGTAGGTGACAAATGTACCATGGTAAATCCATACACTGAAATATTATGAAATTATAATACGCTCAAGATGTATTAAGTAAAAAAATGTTATAAAAGGTTATATAATATAAATTAACTTTAATCTGTATAAATAAATAAATGGAATTTATAGTTAATATGGATATGCACCAAAATGCTAACAATGATTATCTCTGAGTGATACAACCATGGTTGAATTTTCTTTTGGTTTATCTGTATTTTCTTTCTTTTTTAAAAAAAATTATATTTTAAATTCTGGGATACAGGTGCAGAACATGCAGGTTTGTTACATAGGTATACACTTGCCATGGTGCTTTGCTGTACCCATCAACCCATCATCTACATTAAGCATTTCTTCTAATGCTATCCTTCTGCTAGCCCCCACACTCTGACAGGCCCTGGTGTGTGATGCTCCCCTCTGTGTCCGTGTGTTCTCATTGTTCAACTTCCACTTACGAGCGAGAACATGCAGTATTTGGTTTTCTGTTCCTGGGTTGGTTTGCTGAGAATTTTTTTTTAATATTTTTTTTTTAGAAATGGGGTCTTACTATGTTGTCCAGGCTGGTCACAAACTCCTGGCCTCAAGTGATCCTTCTGCTTCAGGCTCCCAAACTGCTGGGATTACAGGAGTGAGCCACTGTGTTCAGCCTGTTATAAACGTTCTTATACGTATCTTTGATAGACAAAATCACACTTCTCTTGGGTATTATCCAGGAGTAGAAGTGCTGGGTTATAGGATAGGCATATTTTTTGGTTTTTGTTTTTGAGACAAAGTCTCACTCTATTGCCCAGCTAGAGTGCAGTCACTCAATGTTGGCTCGCTGCAACCTCCACCTCCTACATTCAAGCAATTCTCCTCCCTCAGCCTCCTGAGTAGCTGGGACTACAGGCGCATGTCACCACGCCTGGCTAACTTGTATTTTTAGTAGAGATGGGGTTTCCTCATGTTGGCCAGGCTGGTCTCGAACTCCTGATCTCAGTGATCTGCCTGCCTCAGCCTCCCAAAGTGCTGGGATTATAGACTTGAGCCACCATCCCTGGCCAAGTAAGCATATTTTTAACTTAAGTAGATGCTGTCAGAGTTTTCCAAAGAGGCTGTACTAATTTACACTCTCACCATTAATATATGAGGTTCCAGTCACTCCTTAGTCACACTGGAATTGTTAGTCTTTTTAATTTTAGCCATTCTTGTATGTAGTTCCCACTGTGATTTCTATGTCAACTTTTCAAACATTTCAAACTTGTTTGTTTGTTTCTCATCATACCATTATTTTTACTTTATTACTATACCATCACATTTTGTTTTATTTTATTTTTATTTATTTATTTTTTTGAGATGGAGTTTCTCCCTGTTGCCCAGGCTGGAGTGCCATGGCACGATCTCGGCTCACTGCTACCTCTGCTTCCCAGGCTCAAGCGATTCTCCTGCCTCAGCCTTCCGAGTAGCTGGGATTACAGGCATCTGCCACCACATCCGGCAATTTTTTATATTTTTAGTAGAAATGGTTTTCACCATGGTGACCAGGCTGGTTTTGAACTCCTGACCTCATGATCTGCCCACCTCGGCCTCCCAAAGTGCTAAGATTACAGGCATGAGCCACTGCTCCTGGCACCATCATGTTTTATTTTTAAAATTATTTTTATACATCATCATGTCCTGTTGAAATTAAGCTTTATAAACTCCAAAACATTGCTAATCAAGGATAAGTCAGTTCTCAGACATTCTAGGTTAGTCCTCATGTATCACAGATGGTGGCTTAAGTCATGAAAGTAGACAAAAGATGGTAGAAATACTATCAATGTGTGGAATCATGGAAACCAAAGGAAGAGACTCTATCAGGAAGAACAGAGTGGTCAGCAGTGACAGATACATTATCAAAAGGTCAAGTAAGATAAAAACTGGAGTATCTGTTCATCATTAGGACTTGGACAAGAGCAGGTTCAGTGGCATGGAGAAGGCTGAAGGAAAACCGGTGAATTGAGAATTAGATGAGAAAAAATAATGCAAATATCAATGGATTGTAGACAATCCATTCAAGGAGTTTATCCAAGTAGACAAGCGGATAACAGATTAGTGCTGGACAGGAATGTGACGTCCAGGAAAGCTTTCTAAACGTGTTTCTTAAACAAGTTTAATCTTGTTTAAACACCAGTGGGAAGGAGTCGCCAATGAGGAGAAAAGAAAAGAAACAAGGGTATAAAGCAAAGACCTCAAGAAGGAGAGAGAGCATGGGCCTCCAAAGGGACTTGGAGAGATTATCAGCATCTGCCAGGAAAAGGGAAAGTCTTCCACTGGAACAGAAGGTAATGATTAAAGAAAGATAAGAGTGCAGGTAGATTTCCAGGTTTAGGGGCTATACACTGATGAACTTTCCATCTGATGGCTTCTATTTTCTCTTTTAACAGCCATGGTTATTTGCTGAGAGTAAAGTGAGAGAAAAACCAAGGGTTTAAGGAGAAGGAAGAAGGTTTAAAATAAAGAGTGTGGGGGGAAAAGGTGCAAGAATACACAGGTTCCCCAAGCAGAGAGTTTTCAAAGAATTATGAAAAAAACCTTTGAGAACATTCGTCATGATTAGGGACCATAGATGAGAGGAAAACAGAACATCAGATAAAGAGTGGGAGAAAGGCTACTGAGAGGAACAAAACCAGGATAATGTGGGTCACAGAAATGAGAAGAAAAGGTTCTAAAAAGAATCGTGCAAACTAGTGTCATAAAAGTAAGGAGAATAAAAACTGAGAAAGGATCCTTGCATTTGGTAAGAGGACATTAAACAAATGGATTTTAAAGGATGGTGAAGGCAGGTAACAGCTAAAATTTTAAAAGAAAATTAGTGAAGAAATGCAGAAAGTATGAATAAAACATTTATTTGAAACTCAGAGAGATAATAAAAACAAAAAGGTGACGCAACTTCAAATGAAAAATTTTAAAGTTGGGGAAATCGGTATTTTTTCAAACTGCAGCAAAAAATAACAAAAGATATATAAATACATGGAGGAGGGAGGAGAAAGTCTGATGGAAGAAAGGTGCTAGTGCTCACAAGAGGGTCAAAAATTGGCAGTACTACTTTGCAACAGCTCTTTAGTCTTAATACAAAATGATAACTGAGGCAGAGGAGGATTGCTTGAGCCCAGAAGTTCAAGACCAGCTGAACAACATAGTGAGACCCTGTCTCTATTTTTAATTTTTTTTTTTTCACGCCCAGACTGGAGAGTGGTGGCGCGATCTCAGCTCACCATAACCTCCACCTCCCAGGCTTGAGCGATTCTCCTGCCTCAGCCTCCCGAGTAGCTGGGACTACAGGCATGCAGCCACCATGCCCGGCTAATTTTTGTATTTTTAGCAGAGACAGCAGTTCACCATGCTGGCCAGGCTGGTCTCAAGCTCCTGACCTCAAATGATCCACCCACCTCGGCCTCCCAGAGTGCTCAGATTATAGGCATAAGCCACCATGCCTGGCCTTATTTTTAAATTTTTAAAAATGATGATGGGCAATGTCATTTAATTATTCTTCAAAGTAAAAGAAGAACTAAGCTGCAGTAATTCATTCTCTTCTTGGAGTCACATTAAACTCAATTATTGATGTGATGTATTGCTTCTCAGTCTTTTGGCTAAGATCGAGTGTACTGATGTCATAGGGCACAAATGAATCTATCAGCCAAATGTTTTTCTTTAATGTTTCAGGTTTCTCTTCAGGAAAATAACAACTAAAAGTCTAGCAACAGTAATAATAACTAACAATATCTCCACATTTTATTTTCTTCAAACTTTCTTCACTGATAATGTCATCTTCAAGATGCAGTAATGGCCAGGCGCGGTGACTCATGCCTGTAATTCCAGCACTTTGGGAAGTTGTGGTGGGTAGATCGCTTGAGGTCAGGAGTTCAAGACCAGCCTGGCCAACATGGTGAAACCCCGTCTCTACTAAAAACACAAAAAATTAACCAGGTGTGGTGGCCGGTGCCTGTATTCCCAGCTACTTGGGAGGCTGAAGCAGGAGAATCACTTGAGGCAGCCAAGATCCCACCACTGCACTCCAGCCTGAGCTACAGAGAGAGACTCTGTCTCAAAGAAAAAAAAAGATTCAGTAATGATGCTTGAAAGATACAGATGCCAGACATAGACAATAGTAGCAAGTGTCATTTGTCATAAAAATGTCTTTTGGAACCCTTCAGCATACAGCTTCAAAGATAGTTCACTAGACAGCCAAAAATAGCAGTCAAATTTGCAAATTTTGTTATTCTAAAATATTGAAAAATATCTGCCCAAT
>NW_022437009.1:5341478-5500691 GCF_009761245.1 Sapajus apella | reverse complement strand
TTCCTTCCTTCCTTCCTTCCTTCCTTCCTTCCTTCCTTCCTTCCTTCCTTTCCTTCCTTCTTCCCTCCTTCTCCCTTTCTCCCTTTCTTCCCTTTTTTTTTTTGACCAAGTCTCATCCTGTTGCCCAGGATGGAGTACAGAGGCATGCTCACAGCTCACTGTAGCCTCAACCTTTGGGCCTAGGTAATCCTCCCACCTCAGCCTCCTGAGTAGCTAGGATCACAAGCACATGTCACCATGCCTGGCTAATTCTTTGTATTTTTAGTAGAGTCTGGGTTTCACCATGTTGCCTAGGCTGGTCTCAAACTCATGGAGTCAAGTGATATTCCTCCCTTGGCCTCCCAAGTGCTGGGATTACAGGAGTGAGCCACCATGCCTGGCCAAGGTTGCCTCTCAACTAGAAAAATTCTGGATTCGGCCGGGCGCGGTGGCTCAAGCCTGTAATCCCAGCACTTTGGGAGGCCGAGGCGGGTGGATCACGAGGTCAAGAGATCGAGACCATCCTGGTCAACATGGTGAAACCCCGTCTCTACTAAAACTACAAAAAATTAGCTGGGCGTGGTGGCGCGTGCCTGTAATCCCAGCTACTCAGGAGGTTGAGGCAGGAGAATTGCTTGAACCCAGGAGGCGGAGGTTGTGGTGAGCCGAGATTGCGCCATTGTACTCCAGCCTGGGTAACATGAGTGAAATTCCGTCTCAAAAAAAAAAAGAAAAATTCTGGATTCATACAATCTGCTCAGCTCCTTATCTCAACTATCAAACTTCAATACGATATAATAAACAGCTACAGTTAACTCTGAATACAAAAATATTTTAAAATATTGGTTACTCAGTAAGCTTCCTTTAATATAATTAACAACTTTCAACACATTCATGCGATTCAGAGTTTTCTGTGGATATCAAAGCTTTGTCATATATACAACAGCAGTTTCAAACAGTACTCTTAACCCTTAGAACAAAAAGGACAGAAATCGAGCCCAGCAGTGACTTGCTGGGCAGTATGTTCACCCACACCCAGCCTATTGTTTTTGCTGGAGGGAAAGGTCCAAGGAGCTTTCCTTGGAAATTCAGAAGAAAGCAAGAGGATGCCTATACTGTCAGGCGCATTGTTCTGACTTCTGGCTGTAAGTTTGTCTCTCTATAACTCCCTCCCTCCCCTTGAGTGTTGCAAGGCATTTTGAGGAGATACTCATTGAAACACAAGCATGAGGCTTGCATGGGGGGTGGACGGGGGAGGGAGCACTGTTAGCAGCAGCTTCAAACAATGCTTAAAATAACTGCTTTATATTTTCTAATCACATTTGATATTCAATTGCTCATAATCATTTAAAAGTTTTTTTTCCAGTTTAACTTCTGAGGATCAACAATTTATTTTTTAAAATTCTGTACACATACTTGTACAGCTGTGGTTAAATTTAAGCAACACAAAAAAAAATCCTCCTTATTATCTTCACTACCTAAAAGCACAGTACAAGCTGGAATATCAGTGACCCCATTGATTTGGATTAGAAAATCTGCACCAGACTATAGCCATCTTACAAGTATTGCTGAAATGTCCCATAACGGTACAGAATAGAGATATGTCATCACTAAGAAGTATAATTTTTAATTTCCAGCTGATTTAGCATCAAAAATCATGAGCACAATATCCATGAATTCTAGTTGAGTACTTTTTCAAGAGATAATGTAGCCATTTTTCGCTTATGCCACTGATACACAACTAAATGAGACAATAATCTTTCTCAGGAATGATACTTGAATAAATAGGAAACTGAGATAACTTTATCTTCTTTTTTTCTTTCTTTGAAAATACTTGAAAGGGCTTATTTAAAAGTCCAGTATGCTATATCTCCAAGAATCTTTTTAATTTTAAAGATTTTTAATTCGTATTTGCAACGCCAATTAAATTCCCAATTATCATAGGAAAATGAAAACACGGTCTGTCATTTTACTAAGGTTTTGCCCATTTGATGAAATCATGTTTTAAAGAATCTTCACTGAAAGTCTTATACTTTTTCTCAGGTGATCATTTCCCTCAACATTTTTGTTCTTCTGGATCCAGTTATTGCATATACCTCTGCATTTTTTACTTGGTTTTTTCTTCTAATTATGAAACAACAAATTTTAAAAGCAAATTGATCTAGTTTGATTTAAAAATACAATTATCACTAGATTCTTGAAAATACCACACTTGACAAATGCAAAGTTCAAAAATAAAATTTGGTTGAACGACTCACCATTTTTAACAACAGCAGATAAAATTCTCCCACACTTTGGTTAACCCTGATTTATGTCAATATAACTATACAATGACAGCTGTCACATTACACTCATGATTAAATTGACCATCACTCTAATTCAAATAATTTTCCGCTTTTGTTCCAAGTTACCCTTATAGTTTAAGTAGGGCCCAGGGAAAAGGAAATTTTCAGTAAACAGTGTTGTGGAGCGGGCTATGTCATTTCCTCACAAAGGCCCTATTATTATAGGCTTAATAGACCCTTATTTAATCAGAATATCAAAGAGTACAGAGAAATATTTAAATACAAAATTATGCTTTATATTGCTGAGTAACCAATTCAAACACATCCCACACAGCTGGGAGATTTTGTTTTTTTTACTCCAATGGGAAAAAAGACAGAGAAAACTGCAAATCCCTTTTAAGTGGCAGCAAAAATAACTCTCTCTCTCTTCCCCCCCACCAATCTGTCCTGAATTTTAACATCCCCAAACAAAAAAATCCGTAAACATGTCATTTCTATGAATTCAAACTTGAAGGAAAACAAATAATTTCTCTCCATGTCCTTTGTTGCAAATATTTATCAATGCTATGAAAACTGTGAAAGTTAGAAATTTAACTTTAAAAAGTAGAGCATAAATAATAACCTTTAAGTAATACAAATTGATTAATATTGCCTGAACTAAATGCTAAAAACTCTATTTTCACGCCACTAACCAGAAGTCTAAGACTCATAAGAAAAAGCCGGGTGTGGTGGCTTATGCCTGTAATCCCAGCACTTTGGGAGGCTGAGGCGGGCGGATCAAAAGGTCAAGAGATCGAGACCATCCTGGCCAACATGGTGAAACCCCGTCTCTACTGAAAATACAAAAATTAGCTGGGTGTCATGGCACGCGCCTGTAGACCCAGCTACTCAGGAGGCTGAGGCAGAAGAAATGCTTGAACCCAGGAGCAGAGGTTGCAGTGAGCCGAGATTGTGCCACTGCACGCCAGCCTGGCGCCTGGCAGAGACTCTGTCTCAAAAAAACAAAACAAAACAAAAATCTTGAATTTCTTCCTCAAAAACGGGCCAGGCATAGTGGCTTCATACCTGTAATCTCAGTGCTTAGGGAGGCTGAGATGGGAGGATCCCAAGCCCAGGAATTCAAGCCCAGCCTAGACAATGTATCGAGATCCCATCTGTACAAAAAGTTTTTTTAAAAATTAGCCAGCCTTGGTGGTGTGCACCTGTAGTGCTAGCTAACTGGGAGTCTGAGGTGGAGGGATCGCTTGAGCCCAGGGGTTGGAGGCTGCAGTGAGCTATAATGGTGCCATTACACTCCAGCCTGGGTGACAGAAAAAGACAAGACAGAAAAAAACAAAGAAAGAAAGACAAAAGAAAGAAAGAAAGATCTACAGCCTTCCAAGAAAAGAAAGAAAGAGAGAGAGAGAAAGAAAGAAAAGAAAGAAAGAAAGAAAGAAAGGGAGAGAGAGAATGAGAGAGAAAGAAAAGAAAAAAAAAAGAAAGAAAAGAAAAAAGGGTAAACACCTGGGATGGATAAATGTGAAAAAGTCCTTTAAGTTTTCTCTCTTATCATTTACTTAATGCTTCAGTCTTATAATTTAATATACTGTTTATGAAGTGAAGACATTGTCATGTTTTCTTTTCTTTAGGATAAAAATTATTCATTCAAGGCAAAGAAGAAAAAGAGAAAAAAATTCCATCCTGTCTAACACTTTGGGAACCAGTGCAGAATGCCCTTCAAGTTTGTCTTTTATTTCACCCAGGTTTCAATGGCCCCACTTTCACGGAAGCAAAAAGATCAATGTTTTATTGTAAATAAACTTTTTTATTCTGACTCTGTACAAGTCAATCTACTTCTCTGTATCTCAGGTTCCAAACCAATTAAGGGAATATTTTCCATTTTAATGAGAAATGGAGGATGAATGAAAATGTTTTAGTTATATGTACAAGAATTTAAAAACAGGAGGTATAATTTTGAAGAACCATGATTTTTTTCTAAACCAAGCTTACGAATTCAAGTATTTCAAAGAAGATCCCTTAGGGCTGGCAGACTACGGCCTACCTGTGGGCCAATCTGGCCCACTGCCTATTTTGGCAAGGCCTCTGCGTTAAGAGTGGCTTTTACATTTTTTAATGGTTGGGGGGGATCAAATAAGTATAACATTTTATGAAGTGAAAATTATATGAAATTCAAATTTCAGTGTCCATAAATAAAGTTTTATTGGAACACAGTACATGCCTATTCATTTAAGTGTTGTCTGTGGCTGCTTTTCGACAGAATTGGGTAGGTGTGATAGAGGCTGTATGGCACAAAAAGTATAAAATACTAATATTTACTATCTAGCTCTTTAAAGAATATTTGCTAACCCCTGCTTTAGAAGACCATACAGTTATTCTTTTCTTTTCTTCTTTTTTGAGACGGAGTTTCAGGCGTCACCCAAGCTGCAGTGCAGCAGTGCAATCTCCGCTCATTGCAACCTCTGCCTCCCGGGTTCAAGCAATTCTCCCACCTCAGCCTCCCAAGCAGCTGGGGCCTCAGGCATATGTCACCATGCCCGGCTAATTTTTAAAAATTTTTTGTAGAGATGAGGTCTCCTTATGTTGCCCAGGCTGGTCTAGAACTCCTGGGCTCAAATAATCCTCCCTCCTTGGCCTCTCAATGTGCCAATTATGGGCATGGGCACACAGTCTTTTGTTGTTTTCTAAGCTTTGTCTATGACTTCCAAGAACTAAAGATCCGGTGTTGGGATAGGAATATGCTTTCAAAGCTTTGATTAAAGGTAAACAGAAGCCAGGCACAATGGTTCATGCCTGTAATCCAAACACTGGGTAGGCTGAGGCAGAAGGAGTCCTTGTGCCCAGGACTTTAAGGCCCGCACGCGCGCGCGCGTACACACACAAACACACACACACACACACACACACACACGATATATATATATATATTTGTGTGTGTGTGTGTATATATATATTTTGGGTGAGTGTGTTGTATTGCACCATTGCACTACAGCCTGTACGTACATAAATTTTTTTTGAGCTGAAGTTTTGCTGTTGTCTCTCAGGCTTTAGCGCAATGGTGCAATCTCAGCTCACTGTAATCTCCACCTCCTGGGTTCAAGTGATTCTCCTGCCTCAGCCTCCCAAGTAGCTGGAATTATAGTCTGGCTAATTTTTGTATTTTTAGCAGAGATGAGGTTTGGTTTCACCATGTCGGACAGGTGGGTCTCGAACTTCTGACTCAAGTGACCCACCGCCTCGGCCTCCCAAAGTGCTAGGATTATAAGCATCAGGCACTGCACCTGGGCAAAAAAAATTTTTTAATTATCAGGGGGTCAGGCCAGGTACCGTGGTTCACACCTGTAATCCCAACAGTTTGGCAGGTGGATCACCTGAGGTCAGGAGTTCGAGACCAGCCTGGCCAATATGTTAAAACCCCATCTCAACTAAAAATACAAAAATTAGCCAGGTGTGGTGGTGTGTGTCTGTAGTCCCAGCTACTCAGGAGGCTAAGACAGGAGAATTGCTTGAACCCAGGAGGCAGAGGTTGCAGTGAGCCGAGATCATGCCACTGCACTCCAGCCTGGGTGACAGAACCAGGGTGTCTCAAGAAAAATAAAATAAAAAATAAAAAATAGTGGTGGTGCACGCCTATAGTCCTAGTTTAGCAGGAGATTGAAGCAGGAGGATTCCTTAAACCAAAGAGGTCCAGGCTGCAGTGAGCTATGACTGCATCACTGTATTCTAGCCAGGGTGGCAGAGCAAGACCCTGTCTCTTAAAAAAAAAAAAAAAGTAAATAAGCTATACATGCCATGCAAATAAAGAGACAGAAAAATAATTCTATAATAAAGCCAGAAGATCAATGTTCTTGTGTAGCTGTGAATTTGCAATAAAGCTTTTTAGAAAGAGAAGCGCCAATACTACTTTGGGCAATAAGGACAGTCCCTGACTTAATGATGGTTTAACTTAACGATTTTTCAACTTTATGATGACGCCAAAGCAGTATGTGCTCAGTACTCTCCTTAACTCACAACGGGGTTACGTTCAGATAAATCCATGGTAAGTTCATCATATGCTGACTAACTATATTTTCAACTTATGATGGGTTTATTGGGACATAACCCTATTAAAAACTGAGGAGTGTCTGTACTTCTGGAATAAATGAGTGAGTCCCAAATGAAATTTTAAAAGAACAGGACTCATCTGAATGTAAAAGTTGTTCAACTTTCAATTAATAGCCATTTCATTGCTTTATAATAATAATTCATGGGACAAAATTAGCATAGGTAATTAAATAATCCCTTCTACTTATATAAAACAAATCATTTATTCTTGGTCCTCTTCTCTTCTAATTCTACATTCAATTTAATCTGTTCTTACAGCTTCAATTAACACTTCCTGCTACCTCTGAAGTCTGAATCACCAATTTCAGCCTGGCTTCTGGACTCAGAGCCTCTCTTGACATCTCCACTTGAATGCTCCAAAGACAATTCAAACTCAACATGTTCAAAATGGAAACAATTATCTTCCTCCGACATTAAAAAATAAAGACCCTTCATCCAAACAGTTTTCCAAGCTAAGAAACTAAGTCGTTTGCCTTTCTGTTCACCTTCTGAGCCAATTGATTTTAAAGCCCTGTCAATTCTATGCCTTCACTATCTATCCTCTCCTCTCCATCCCTGTTACTAGTTTCCTACTTCAAGCCCTAATCCTCTCTTATCTGTGCTATTTCAATAGCAATAGTCTCCCAACTTATCTCTCTACCTTTTGCCTCTCTCCATTCAATCCAGACACCAAGCCATCTTCAGGTTATCTTTACTAAACACCTATATCTAAAATCCTTCACTAGCTCTCCCTTGTCTTTAGAATCAAGTCCAAAGTCCTTAGCATGATACTCTGGCTCTTCAGGACCTAGCACCAGAAGACATCTTTCCCCTCTTTTTCTGAATCACAACTTTTTACTTACCTAAGTCTGTAATGTTGTCTTATATCGTACTTCAAAGTATTAAAAGTACTTTTAACACTATATTTTTTAGTGAAACAGCCTGCTAAACTGAATTACTCATTTCTTTGTTCCAAATGAAGGAAACTGAATCCCACATTACCCAGAAATTTTAGTGATCCTAATGCAATTAGCAAGGAAGCTTTGCACTTTCCTTTTTTCATATTTCCAGGCACCCTCTCCTTTAGCCCAACCACCCATTTCTATACACTCTGACCTTCAGTGACAATGGGCTACAACACATTCCTCAAACATACCATATACTTTCACACTTATCCCTGGTTTTCATTCATATCTCCTGTTTCCTGACCCAATTTCAGCAAACTCCCATTCATCCTTCAAAGCCAGATTTAAATATGGTATCTTCTCTCTAATCCTCCTTCTTACCACGTGCAGAATTATTTTTCCCCATGAGTATTTCCATTAAACTCTATCTATACTTCTTTTTTTTTTTTTTCTGGCAACTCTTCAAACATACCTAAATCTATACTTCTTTATAGCTTTTATCATGCTGAAATTGCAGGGACTTATTTACATGTCTGGTTATAAGCTTCTTGAAAATAGGGAAGCATTTTCTTTTCTTGAATCTCACACTTAACTGACTGTCTGAGAACAGATATTTTTAACTTCTTAATGAAAAAAAAGCACCTCATATTGTTAAGATAATGCCATAACTGTCATTACTGAGGGACTGAGAGCTTAGAATCGACCCCATGTCATTCACCGGTAACAACAAAAAAAGGGTTCCTACATACAAACTATAATTAAATCATATCTTGGACATGACTTTTTCTAGATATTGCAATACCAGTTTACTTTTTCCTCTTTCTTTCCTCTCTTTGAGTAAGTTTTTTATCGACCTCTTTTTAAAATAGTATTAGATTTCATTTATATCTCACTCACAGAATTTGAAACTCAGTGTAGTGCAAAGGTTACAATCAGGTCCTTGGAGGGTGACTGATTTGAATCCTACCTCTGCTATCGAGGTTGTCTAATCATGACCAAGTTACTCAACCTCTCTATGCCTCTTAATGAGATAATCATAATAACGTCCCTCATGTGCTGTTGTGAGGATTAAATAAGCTAATTACATGTAAAGAATTTAGAATACTGCCTGGCACAGAGTAGGTACCAACGAATGCCAGTTGATGTTGTTATTGTTACCATCTGCTTTAAAAACAGCTTTTGCTTTTTCGGTACTCATTTTCACCCCCTTGATAGGGTGTAATCTCCTAGATGAAAGGAATTACATACTGCTCTTACATAAATATCAGCTTGTGCCTTGGGATACAATAGGCCCTCAAAAAACAATGTGAATGTAAGGTTTCAGACCTCCAAGATCAACAAATTATGAATCATAGAAAAATTTATACATGGAGTACATGTGTAAAATTCATGTTTTAAAGTAGTTTCAAAACACCCATCCTCCACTGACTTGTTGAAACATGTTTAAATAAAACTTCTAAAGCAACACCAGAAAAATTACATTCACTAGTAACTTTCCCTCTATTACTTCATTTATTTTGATCTTGGTATCCAGTGGTCTAAAATTCTTGCCTATAACTTAAGCCTCACTACAGAACCTTTAAAAGTAATATAATTTTCAGCTTTTGAAAACTGCTTATTGTCAATAAGAAAAATCAATATTCTTCCTTTATTGCTGCATTTAAAAAACGTACTACCACATTCAACACACACATACACAAACTAATGAAAGACCAAGACACATAATTACTACGTTTCCTGGTTTCTGCCTGGCAAACTCAGAACAGGCCTATAAGTATCCCCAGCAAAAGCCTCCAGATTACAAAACTGCCATTTTCTTTTTTATTTCCCATCTCCCCCTAAAATCCCTTGCACACATACCCACAGTAAAGAACAAAAACCTCTATAATAAAGGCTGCATGAAAAAATACGGCCACATATTAACTATATTCTGAAGGATTTAAATCTTCCTGTAAGCAGCCCCTCAATACACAAAAACAAAAGAAAGTCTTGATTTGGAGCAATATCCCAAGCTTACTTTAGCAGGTATCTTAAACGACAACTATTTAGCTAAGGCAAAGAAGTAGATTACTTGATTGCTACAGACTTCATGGTAAATGATTCAGCAAGTGTATAGATAACACCACTGTGCTAGTCTAGAAAATTTCATCAACCAGTGAAAAATAGAACACACTCAAACAATGGTGACTTTGTGTAAAAGGAGTTTAAACAACTTATTTACACAGTAAGCAAGGATCTAGCACTTTATCTAAAACACTGCAAGAGAATCACACGAGGCACTTCGTAGTTGCTTCACAGAATATACATGCCCCACACGCACGTTCAAATATCTAACACTGTAGAATACTCTCACTCATCTCATTTGACCCAGAGAATACCCATAGGCATGAGCTTGCCAGTTTCACAGTTACAGAAAGGGAGGCCCAGGAAGTTAATTTGACCGAGGTATCACATCTGGTTCCGTGGGTTCTGGCCCCAGACTTGAGCCTTTTGAGTCATAATCTAATCATCAGCTGCTGTACGGCCCTAGTTACTCAAATGCTCTTAAACGTTCCACTGTCAGATTTTTAAATTAAAATTCTACTTGACAACTTTGGGTATTGTGCGTATTAGATGCTGTTAAGAATCAAAACAACACACACACACACACACACACACACACACACGCGCGCGCGCGCGCGCGCAAAAAATTGTTTCGAAGTGCATCATCCCAGCTGGGCTAAGTTCAAGCTCCTGGCTAATCCTGGCGAAAGACCGCGTTTCCCCCGGACTGCGGGGCGCTGCCTCCCTCTTCCCCAGCAAAGAGCGGCGCCCGGCCGAGGGGTTCCCAAGCCCCAGACGTGAGCGGCGAGGATATCCTCAGCCAGACTCCGCCACAACCCGTGTGGCCAGGAGAGGACGTCCCAAAGCCGAGCGTCCGCTGGGCCCAACACCCTTTCGCTCCTCCGGACCGAAGAGGTGCAGAGACCGCGGGGCGCGGGGACGCCACCTCCGCCAGCCCAGCTCGCACCTTCCACGGACGCCGCCGCTGCGCCGCAGTCCCTCGCCCGACGCCCAGAGGGTGATGCCAATCGCTCCGAGCGTCCGAAGTCCCTGTCGCTTGACACCCCGCTCTAGATCACCCGACTCCTACCTGTCTGGACCTCGACGTTGCCTCTGCAGTCCGGCTGGTCTCCAGAGTCTCACTCGGGTCCGCTCCTTCCCGCCCCCGCAGGCCCCGCCAAAGGCCCCGCCCCGGCTGCTGCCCCACCCCTAACCCCTCCCAACCTGGCAAGGCTCAGTTCTTATTGGCTCCTATTCCCATCCGTCACGCTTTGCCCGCCCCCGGCACCGTCCTGACCGGAGGTGAAGGAACCTCAGTGCCTTTGCGCCTCAGATCCGCGGAATGGCTAGAACCTTGGCAGGACCTGGGTCGCAGCGACGCTGCAGTCCCAGCAGGCGGGCGACCGGACCGGCGCTACCGTCGTCCGGCTGAGCCCTCGAGCCAGAGCTCCATCGCCCTCGCCGTGCCTGCCGTCGCATCGGCCTGCAGGCGACGGCCTACATTTTACGTGAAGGTTGACTCTTCGCTACTACTCCACAAGATGAAGCCTGGCTTAATCAGGGAATCCAAACACTGCTTCCGTGGCTGACCTCGTGAGCAAACAGTTGCAGTACGGTGCCAGCTTGAAACGTCAAGAGAAGCAGATAACTCCCGCAGCACCTCAGGCTTGGAATCTCAGAACAGGGTGCCTTGATACTCCCAGTGCCTGAGGTCAGCCCCCACACCCTGTTGAGACACACATGCCTAAGCGCTCCTCCTGCAACACGTTCTTGCCCAGGTATGTGCATGGCGTTGTGCCTACTGCAAGCCGTAACCCAGTTTCACCGAGGCTGCCGGACAAGGATCAGTTGAGCCTGTTTCCCAGGCACTCGCTAACCACCCCACCCCGCCTCGCCCCGCCCCACCCAGCCAGAGCCTCCTGGGTCTGGTGACCAAACTCCTCCTACATTTGTTCACGCAGAGGTACCAATATAGAAGACTACCAGAAAGAGAGGTGTTTAGTTACGTATCACAGATGACTGTCATAAGCGAACTTAACCCAAACAATAAAGGCAGCATATCTCAAACCGTTGTGAAGCTGTGACCTGTAGGCTGTAAAACAGAAATTACATTCTCTGATGTGGGGGGCGGGGGGAGTAATGATCATACTTAAGAAAAAAAGATCATGCCCCAATAAGGAAATAAATGTGGATATTGTTTGTAGTAAATTTTGAACACTCATCTTTATGGGCTTCCCTCATCAAAAAAAAATTATTATCTAATGTATCGATTTACTTATTTATTGAGACAGGGTCGCTTTGTGTCACTAACAGCGGAGTCCAGTGGCCCAATCATAGATCACTTGAAGTCTCAACCTCCTGGGCTGGAGGAATCCTCCCACCTCAGCCTCCCAAATAGCTAGTGCTATAAAGCATGCACCACCACCCCCGGGGAAGTTTTTTTATTTTTATTTTTTTTGTAGAGACAGGGTCTCACTATGCTGCCCAGGCTGGTCTCCAGCTCCTAGGCTCAAGCAATCCTCCTGGCTCAGCCTCCCAAAGTGCTGGGATTACAGACATGAGCCACTGTACCCAGCCCAGAAATGTATTTTTTGACCTTTGCATTCAGGAAGATTATTTGGCAAAATGAGGCAGGTTGAATTCCAAGTATCACATGTGAAACCAAATTTGTAGATGGAATAATGAATTCACATGCATGTATTCTACTGCCCTCTCATGGGTAAAATGGAGATATACATGATGGTAGCTAATGCCCTTTGAAGCCTGAGAATACGGTGTTTAATGTAGCAATTTGTATTATTTTCATGATGAGGAAGCCAAAATAAAATAAAATCTGGTTCTTTAAAGGACTTACAAATACTTAACAAACAAAACTTTAGGAATCAGGAAGAGATTCTTATACCAGAGCTAGTACAAACATGCCGTCAGGGTTACACCTATGCTTACGGCTGCCTGTACAGAATGTGGAAGCTTGCAGGAATTTGCTTTTATTTTTTTTCCATTTGAAAGTTCAGGCTGGGCACAGTGGCTCACGCCTATAATCCCAGTACTTTGGGAGGCCAAGGCACGTGGATCGCTTGAGCCTAGGAGTTTGAGACCAGCCTGGGCAACATGGTGAAACCACGTCTCTACAAAAGATTCAAAAAATTAATTGGTTGGGGTGGCCTATGACTGTAGTCCTGGCTACTCGGAAGCCCGAGGTAGGAGGATCACCTAAGCCTGGGAGGTCAAGGCTGCAGTGAACTGTAACTGCACCACTGCACTGTACTCCAGCCTGGGTGATAGAACAAGACCCTATCTCAAAAAAAAAAAAAAACGTCATTAGTTTCTGAGACATTTCACAAAATTCTCTTTTTTACTTATAGCCACATACTCTATAACTTCATGCTGAGGACAACTAGAGGATAGGAATGAAATCATATTCTGTATACCTTTGGTGTTTAGAATAGTACCTGATACTTTAGCTATTTGGTCAATAATTGTTTATTGAGTAAGTTGAATGAAATATCAGCCAAGTCACTACATGCCAACACAGTTGTATGTGTGGAAGTATTATCTGTCCATTTGGAATTTCACCTGAACTTGAGTAATAGTCATGCTTCTTTTTTTTTATTTATTCTTTTTATAATTTTTAAAACTTTTTTATTCTTTTTAATTTTCTTTTTCTCTTTTTTTTTATACTGAGAAAAGTGCTTGGAAGGCATGCTGCTTAAAAGTTATATGTACATTTTACTTTAGTAAACAAAATCATGTGAAATGTACCAGTTTAGCTCGCTATACTCTTATTGTCAATCACATCCTTAAAGCTAAGAGTTCTTTTGTAAGGAAAATTCTCCCTGAGTATAATAACTCATAAGTACTGATTTTCTATATTGGGGTGCACCCTCTAGTTTTGTCTAAGAAAGCCACTATTCACTATTCACTTATACCTTGTCAAAGGACTTTTTTTTTTTTTTTTTTTTTTGTGACAGAGTCTTGCTCTGTCGCCAGACGCCAGGCTAGAGTGCAGTGGCATGATCTCGGCTCACTGCAACCTCCACCTCCCAGGTTCCAGCAATTCTCCTGCCTCAGCCTCCCTAGTAGCTGGGACTACAGGCGCGGATCACCACATCCAGCTAATTTTTGTATTTTTTAGTAGTGAGGGGGTTTCACCATGTTGGCCAGGATGGTTTTGATCTCTTGACCTCGTGATCCGCCCGCCTCGGTTCCCAAAGTGCTGGTATTACAGGCGTGAGCCACCGTGCCCGGCTGTCAAAGGACTTTTTAATGGTTCTAAGTGCCTTAAGCAAATTTCATTCTATAAACCAAAAATCTATCTCCAAAAAGTCATTTTCTTGTATTTTTGCCCAGCTTTAATGGGTATTTTGCCTGAAAGTCATAGAGACTGCAGTCAGAGAAACCTATGTTCCCACTGCTACCCTTCACCAGGTATATCCTCGTGCAGGTTATTAACCTTACTGGCTTTAGTGTACTAATTTCCCCAAAATGGAGATAATAGTATCTATTTTATAAAGGTTGTGCGAAGGATTAAATGAAATGATATCAGTGGAACATCTAATATAGTCCTTGGTTTATAGTAGGGACTGATAACAGGTAACTATTATACAATCTCTACAATGAGAATCTCACTTATATTATTATTTAGTTTACTAATTTTATTCTGTTGATTTAAGACCCTCAGCAATTAAATTGAGTTCATAACACCAGGTTTCATAGCGATAGGCCATTCGGATTTGGGCTACGTTTGTCCTCCGGATGTCATTTCCAGCAGGGCCTTCCTCAAGATAATTGTCACCCAGAAACTTTGCTTTCTCCTGTAAGAGAAAAGGATGCAGAATGATTGTTGTCTCTTTTCACCCTAGTACAGACAATAATTGCCTTCTTTACAAAAATTCCTTCTTTACCTTAGCCACTGACAAAAGAATAATAATAACAAACCATTAAAAGCACTCATCTAGTGCCTCAGTGTTCACAGTCTGCTGAGAAATCAAGTGTATTTTACTTTCCTTACCCAAAAGGCATAGGCAAGGAGATAGAATAATCCCTTCTAGTCCCTATCCATAGTAATGGCATATGATTTGTGGGACAATTTTTCTGCATGTGCTTCCCCACTACTTTTTCAGTATTCAGGTTAGCAGACCCTATACTCAGAAGGGCAGCCATTCAAGGACAGGTCTACCTCATGAGAAATTCCACACTGCAAGACACTGTTCCTTGCCACTTCACACATATCACAGGTGCTCAGCTTGAAGACTTGTGCAGCAATAGCATATTCTTCCATTAGGGGCTCCTGCAGTTAATTATTAAATGAGGAAAAAAGAGTAATGAATTAATTAATAATATGCATCCCGCTCAGAAAGAATAATCAAATACCTTGATTTGACTTTCGAATTCTGGATGGAAAACAACAGTCCAGTAAAATGTACATGTATTGCCCAGGCCCATACTATACCTTGGTAAAGTGGAATTGCATTGGGTCATCTGTAGACAGTGAGATCATTAACCCTTTTTGAAGGAAATCCAAAAAAGGATTTTTGGCATACTCTAGAAACAGGCTATTATTACTTAGCGGTGACATGGCGATGGGAATCTGGGCTAAGAAAAACAAGTACTGTAACACGGGACTCTGAAAAAGAAAAGTGAAAAAATATTTAAAGATGTTGAAAAAGGAATACAAACTAGAAACAATCTCATGGTCTGCCTTAAGCTTCAGCTTTCAACAAAATTATCACTTGTTCTTCAAGTCCCTCAATAAGGAGAATTTAGTAGTTTTTCAATGTAAATGCTATTTAGAATAAGTGTATTTAGGATACATAAATTTTCAGAAGGATTGAGTCAAACCAAATTGTTTATTCGATCTGGAATTACCTATGCTAGATGGTCTGTCTCAGGCAAAAAAACTTTGCCTTGAAACATTCTTTGCTTTCTCTCTCTACAAGAAAGCTCTGACTCTAACAAAAAAAAAAAAAAATCTTGAAGCATGCTGTAACAAGAAATCTGGCAAAAACTAGCTAAAGGTAAGCCAGGCCATCTCTGAATTATCCCTTGTCAGGATTCTAAGCTAGAAGTCAGGAGATCTGCGTTAACTTATCTCTGACAGCAACTAGCTAGGTAATCTTGAGCAAGTCCCTTGCCTTCTCTCTGTAGAATGAACTGCACTAAACTAAAAAATATTTTATGCTCTATTTGAATATGATTCCAGCGTTGATAATGACTTGTAACAGTATGGTTGGTTAAGGGAAAAAAGATTCCTCTAGCTCCAATATAAAAATTAAGAAGAGAGCTTCCAACTCACCTTTTTTAAATTCAGGCCATGAGAGATATTATCTGCGATCATGAATGCTGTCATGAGATGGGTGAGAGCTCCAGCTTCCCCACAGTGAGGTCGGAACAGAAATGTGTTCATGCCTCGTTCCCTGGGGAAATAGAACTGCTATAGGAATTGCAAGTTCTGGGTATGGAGTGATTTACAGGAAAAATCAGTAGAGAAATGAACACTCTGGAAGGAAGTAAGCCATCCAAAGAATTCAGCAAAACAGCCCCAAATCATAATCTTAATTCTTGCTAAATACAAAGTTTCTAAAGAGAGGCAGCAGAGGATAGGGGGGTAAGGAAGCAAGTCAAGTGTTGATTGCCTGGATGGAAATATCTTCAGTCTCAACAGGAAAGTTACCAATATCACCATCTCATCATTTATTCCATTCACACTTCAAGGGAGAAATGTTTCCAGAAAATCCCCCTATAATATCCCTCTACTTATTCCTTACCCAGGTATATAGAGAAGGGTAAAACGAAGTTTTATAATTAATTGCACAATGATTACTATAAATTCCTAAACTTCCAAAAAAAGGAATTGGTTAAATTATTGAAAGCATAAAAATATCAATTTTTGCCCCTAAATAAATAAACTGAAGAAAAAAGTTAAGGGAAAGAAATTTCTGATTTGGGCCAATTGAAAGCATCACAGTAATGCACTGAGGCCCTTGACCACCTTAAGTGCCAATGTATGAGGAAAAGAGCTGTGTCAAATAGGCCCTCCTAGTTCCAGTTCTCTCCTACTTACTTTCTCAGGCTGTTGAGCACCATGATGTTTGCATACATGTAGTAGGCATAGTAAGTGTAAGATGGATTCTTTTCCAATGTCCACTCCTGGGGCTTGGGACTCTTGGAGGAGAACATGTGGCCACTGTGTTTGGACTCATCATCCACACTGTCAAAGCCAGTGATCTGTTAGGAAAAGTGAGGAATGCAGTGGGTTCAGTCCAACTGCAGGGCCCCAGTCCACGCACAAACTTTCAGGTCCAAAGGCACAGACCAAACAGAAAGAGATAAGCACCAAAAATTAGTCATGACCAGGTAGGAAGGCTGGTTCATGAGCATCAGTACGAAGGCCTGAAGGGTCATGCTTACATGCTTGAGGAAGACACTGAGATTTGGGTCAGCCTGGGGGTTGATGGTGGCCTCAAACACTGGCATGAAAATATTCTCCAGCATTTTTCCAAAATGTGGAAGGAAATTCTTGGAACGGAACACATCACTAGAGGCAAGAATGAAAAGAATTTAGGAGAAAAAAGGATTTTTAGGACTGTTAGCCCCACCCAGTATGAGGGAACCAGAGGACCAAATGTCATGGACAGGAAAAGACTTGGTATATCTATCCTAGGTTCATGCTCCTCATACGTTCTTCTTGGTTACTTATAGAGAGGGATTCAGTTTGGGCTAGACATAGGAAGTAAAAATTTTTGGGTGGACCCTATGCCCCCATGTTTTTTACAAACCTTTATCATAAGAAGACTAAACCTTCACAGCTAAGTCCACATAGAGGAATATAGCAATTATGTCATAAAAGTTTCAATGATATATATATGTGTGCAGCTACAAGATAGTGAGCATGAAATGATTACCAAGAATACCTCTGATCCAATTTAACAAACTATTATACAGCATTTAATATATGCCAGCCACTCTTAGTGTCCAGAAGTATTAGCTAATGTAATCCGCATAACAACTCAATAAGTGAGGTATCGTTTTTACTTGTTTTAGAGATGATGACACCAAGGCACGATGAGGTGATATAACTTAACCCGAACTTGCACTGCTAAATGGTAGAGCCAGGATTCAAGTATGGCCACTCTGGGTCCAGAGCCTATACTCCTAACCAACCTACTGCCTCTCTGCCTATTAGACAGGAAGTATTATCCCAGTCAAAAAATTACTTTTTTGGGTTAAAAAGACAGGATGAAACTCTTGCATTGCAGCAGGTCACATGGACCACAAAGGCAGGTAGCCAGAAAATATATAAACACCTAAGTTAGATAAAAGATCAATGATACTGGACAAACCGAAAGAGAAGCCATCCCTGAAGGCGATGAATGATAGCAGGTGGTATGAAAGAGATGGCTCCCTCAACAATACCATTGATAAATACTCATTGATTGCGGAGAACTTGAGCACTTGTAGGTGAGACAATCGACAGATAGTGGTAAAGGTTCTGATAAAGCCACATCCCAGTAGAGATGAGCATGGGAAAGAATGGACTTGACACAAAGAAGACCAGGTGAAAGAAAATGTGTACCAAACTGTACATAGTTCTTATTCTATTGTAGTTTTAATCATTCTCAGCCAGATATTTATGATCCTCATAAAGCTAGAGAACTGAACTGAAATGATCTTTCTAGCTCCTGTCCGTGGTTAAGAGTGCTGCACGCAGAAAGGACACAACGAAGCATGCAGGAACCAATAGTGAGTGCCGATTTCTTTCTAGATTGGCAACACATTCCTTGTTCATGCAGGGGAGTTGAGGCAGGTGAGACAGGGCAGGCTTTAGAGTTTCTGATGGGCAGGTACATACTAGATCCTGGGGACCTGGATCATCCATGTCATGTTGGGGCAGTGGATGCGGTTGCAGACAAACCAGGAGGAGAGTTTGCTCCACTCGTCAGGACTGCGTCCATAGATAGACAGGCGGGGCTCAGCATGCTGATACTTGGCCTCCACCAGGTCTGCACCTACCTCCTGCAAAGCCAAAGGAGAAGTCCAAGACAGGGATTCCCACAAGTTCCTCTGGAGTCTAGGGAGAGGAGATTCCCATTCTATTCCCTTCAGAATCTGAAAGGGTCAGATCCTTAATAAATCTTGAAACCGCACCCTTAATTTCTCTACCTTAAGAATGGAGGTCTTTAAAAATCTTTTTTTTTTGAGACAGAGTTTCACTCTTACTACCCAGGCTGGAGTCCCTTTCCTCAAGAATCACGCCAGGTACCATAGATCTGATTGGTTGCTCCTCACCTTGATGATAGTGGCAAAATATTCCCCATTAATGTAATTGTCTGTCTTCAAGTAGAGGTCCCGTAGCTCACTTGCTCCTACAGGATTGTATTTGTCATTGAACTTATCAAAACGCTGGAAGGTCTGGCGTCCCTGAGTCAGGAAAAAAGAGCAGAAATGTATTTTTGCCAGAGCTGTCTGGACACAGGGAGCTAGAAAATAGTCAAGCAGAACTGGAGCCTGGTAGTGGGGAAGGGCATTGGGCTCCAAAAATGGAATTTGGGGCTGGGCACTGGCTCATGCCTGTAATCCTAGCACTTTGGGAGGCTAAGGCGGGTGGATCATAAGATCAGGAGATTGAGACCATCTGGCCAACATGGTGAAACCCTGTCTCTACCAAAATACAAAAAAATTAGCTGGGTGTGATGGCGCACCTGTAGTCCCAGCTACTTGGGAGGCTGTGGCAGGGAAATTGCTTGAACCGGCGAGGCAGAGATTGCATGAGCCGAGATCCTGCCACTGCCCTTCAGCCTGGTGACAGAGCAAGACTCCATCTCAAAAAAAAAAAAAAAAAAAAAAGGGAATTTTATTGGGACAGGTGACAATGAGCAAACTTAAAATTGTCAAATTGTCTGTGGTGCTTTCAGGCAGCATGGTAAGCCAAGATGGTTAAGAGGGCTCTGAGAAGGGAGGGCTTGTAGGAGAAAGACTTGAGGTTCTGAGTATTAAAGTGAAACTGACATTGCCGTTTCAACCTACAGCATGAACATCCAGAGAATCAACAGTAAGGTCATAAGGATGCATTTTTAACTTAGCAAAAAGTTCCTTTAAGGTCATATTCTTCTCTTTGGTGCTATAGACCACTCTGTCGGCATCAATTTGGTAAGACTTCTTAATAAAACGCAGCAGATGTTTCTGGTTCATGCAAGCGGCTGCATGGATATGGGTGTCCACCTGTGTGTACATTTAGAGAAAGAAAAAAACATCAATCAGCCTTAGCTATCCTACTCTGTTTAGAGGATATGGTGCTGCAAATCCCACTGTGTTGGGACAAAGCAAATAACCAGGATGTGAGCTGACGGAAGCGCTCCAGCAATAAAGAGCTCATTACAACCGTGATGTACCCATGAGAGGATGTGAAAGGTTAGGCTAGATGCAATAGTAATGCTTGCTTCTTCTGTATGGCTGTACATCCAATTTATTTCTTATGTCTGATCCACACAACATTCTTCTGGACCATTGTTCACTCCTAAAACACAGCTGGAAGTGAAGTAACTACCGTAACTTTCAGCCCCTAAGGAGAAAGGGTTGAAATTATGAAGCCATGACACAGTGATGACATTCATGAGGTGGATATTCTTATAACTAAATTTTATACACTGAAATTTCAGCAGATTTAGTCCAAAGTTGTATAGGCAACTAAGCCAGGATTTGGGCCTGAATCTCTGCTCATATATTTCCTATTCCCACTTCGTTGTAATCATTTTAATGGTCAAAACACTCCTTGGAAGTGTTTCTAGTTGGCTGGGTTTCACAATCTCTAAGCTAACTCATTTGATATTCACAATCCTCATGTGAACTGGATTGGGCAGGTGTAGTTCTCAATTTTACAAATGAGGATACTGAAATGAAAATATTTAGTCATTTCCTCCAAGGTTGTAGAGTCAGGAAGTCAAAGAAAAAGGACTAGAAGGAAGATCTTTCAAATTCTAGAATGGTCATTTTTAATGTTTTGTTGTTGTGGTGGTTGTATTTTTGTTGTCAATGATAGTTATAATTTTTATGTTAAAAATATGGCAAACCTTTCTATGGGGAAAACAATAGAAATGGCACTTAACCCTAACCCTTTAGACATAATCTGTCTGTTTTTACTAAAATCCACTGAACCTGTAGAAATCTTAGATTAATCAGAAACACACTGTTTTCTTGTGCTTCTCAAGAAATAATTGGATTGTTTTGCCCAGGAATTACCTCTGAGCAACTAAAATGTTTACCTTCCTGCAGTTATAAAAATCTCGGTGGGGGTTGTTTTTCAGCTCCTTTAACTCGTCCATCTCGTTGAGCATCTGATGGACCTGGAACTTGGAGGAAAGGAACTTCAGGCGCCGGTGGGTGTAGGTCTTACTGTGGAAAATAAAATTACATAATTCCAAAAAGTTGCAGACATTCAAGAAAAACAGTCACAATTTTGAAACTATCAGGACCTTTATCATTTATATTGAAGCAAACTTTTCTGCTTACTCTGTGGTTAATCTCACTGAGAAGTAGTGGGCTCCAAGGGCTTAATCTTTTCAACAATGTTGGGCATAATGATGAGGGAGAACCTGGAAAGGTATCTTAAAAATCAGTGGAGAGAGTGTTCAAAGTCAAAGGTCCTGGCTTTGGGGTCGGCAGATTCGTGTGTGAATCCTGGCTCAGCCAGTTGTGTCACTTTAGGTAAGTTACTTAACTCCTCAAAGTCTCAGCTCATAAAACTGGAATTATGAAAATAACCACTTCACAGAGCAAGCGTAAGGAATAAAAGGAACAATGTACATGAAGGGTTTAATACAGTGTTTGAACATAGTACCCATTTAGTACTTAGTTAGTCTTACTATCAGTAGTAGTAGTACTAGTTGTTTAGGTCTCGCTAAATACTTACACAGGTCCTTGAGCAATTAAAGCAAGTAAAAAATTCATATCATCTAAGAAGGTGTCCAGATTTGGATAAGGAAGTGGCTTAGGCTCATCTTTGCTGGCTGCTGCTTCATTAGGATAGACGTACACTACACCATCCTTCATTTTGAGGTGATAGCCCAGGTTTTCAGGAAGGTTGTCTGTTTGGAAAGGATCTTCTCCCTTCTTCACAGGAGGAGTAAAGACTTTTCAATCAAACACAGAATAATATATTAGCACATAGGATGAACTACCACATAAAAATAACTGAAATCTGAAATACTGCAACATCTCATTAGCTTGGAATCTGGCACTTAAGTTGTAATTGTCTGGAATTAAGCTAACCTTTATTTTTGCATTATTTTTCAAAGGTAACTAAATTAATAATATAAAATGACTATAAAAGTAATATGTTGACCAGACGTGGTGGCTCATGCCTGTGAATCCCAGTACTTTGGGAAGCCAAGGTGGGCAGATCGCCTGAGGTCGGGAGTTCAAGACCAGCCTGACCAATAGGGTGAAACCTTGTCTCTACTAAAAATACAAAAATTAGCGGGGCTGTGGTGGCATGAGCCTGTAATCTCAGCTACTCAGGAGGCTGAGGTGGGAGAATCACTTGAAGCCGGGAGAGGTACGTTGCAGTGAGCAGAGATCATGCCCCTGCACTCCAGCCTGGGTGACAGAAGGAGATCCTGTCTCAAAAAAACAAAAAGAAAACAATATATTATCTAGTGTAAGGAAACAAAAAGAAAACAATATATTATCTAGTGTAAGGATGATTTTCAAGTTCTTTGGAAGTACTGTTTACATAAAGTAACCAATGTAGTGCTTATAAACAATCTTAATTATTTACTGAAGTTGGTCATCAAAGGCTTTCTGTTTAGAGCATATTATTAGCTTTTAGATAATAACATAAAAATAAAAGTCAAACTACAGTTAAAAAATAAATTTGGATCTTTACCTTATTTAAGCCAATCTTTTTTATTAGCTTAATTTAGAGTATTTTTTGAAATAGGCTTTTAAAATCAGTTTTGGGTTCACAGTAAAATTGAGTAAAAAACGCAGTTTTCAGGCGGGGCGTGGTGCCTCATGCCTGTAATCCCAACCCTTTGGGAGGCCAAGGAAGGTGGGTAATTTGAGGTCAGGAGTTTGAGATCAGCGTAACCAACATGGTGAAACCCCATCTCCACTAAAAATACAAAAATTAGCCAGGTGTGATGTTGTGCTGCATGCCTGTAGTCCCAGCTACTTGAGAGGATGAGGTAGGAGAATCTCTTGAACCCGGGAGGTGGAGGTTGCAGTGAGTGAGTTTGTGCCACTGCACTCCAGCCTGGGTGACAGAGCGAGACTCCATCTCAAAAAAAAAAAAAAAAAAGAAAAGAAAAAAGAAAATGCAGTTGCCCTACACTTCCTGCATCCACAGACACACACACAGCCACTCCCCACTCTGAACATCCTACATCAGAGGGTCCATTTGTTATAACAGATGAATCTACATGATCACATTATAATCATCCAAAGTCCCTAGTGCACATTAGGGTTCACGCAAAGCCTACGGGTTTTGGCAAATGTATACTGACATGTATCCATCCTTACAGTATCATACAGAATAGTTTCACTGCCCTAAGAATCCCCTGTGCTCCACCTAAAGTGGTCTTAATGTAAGAAGAGGTATAAAATAAATTATTATTTTAAGAGTTATAATTCTTATGAGAATTTTTTTTTCACCTTTTAAAGCACATAAAATTTCTGCTAAAGGAATTGAGAAGAGATTAAGTGAATGTGTTTCCTTCTTTCCACAGCTAGTAATTTCAGCCTAAGGAAGCCATGAACACATTTCACATTGTCAGAGCCTTTAAGAATTCACCCTTTTACTTTCAACAAGTATGCTCATGTGTGCCTTTTTACTGCTGTGCCCAAGGAAGGCATCGGAAAGTCTCCTGTTTGCAAGTGATGCCTGCAGCAGCCAAAGTGAGGAAAATAGCATAGGAAAAAATAAAAAACAGTCTGCACATTTCCTATTCAAAATTTGGAGATAAGGAACCGAAGAGAAGTGAAACAGCATGTTGCTACATCAAATATTAATTTTGAAATCTTTATACTCAAGGTTTAATAGTGAGATAAAGTGTAATTCTGGGGAAATAAAGACAAGACAAACAAACTAAATGTCAATATTATAGAGGATGGGTAAACTACTGTTGTGAGTTACCAAAGTGGAGACATGTTTAATATGATTTTAATATTAAAAGGAATTACAGAGACGAAGTTGTAGAACTGGAGATCTTTAATAATATGACAATTTGGAACTTCAAAAATATTAAACATTTGCCTCTTCATAAATTTTAGTTCTCGGATTGTAATCCTAAAATTGTAAGACAATTACAGAAAGATGTGTATATAAAGATGCATATTGTACCCTTGCTAGAAACAAGTTTTTAAAAGTTGGAAATTTAATTGCCTAAAAATAGGAATTGTCAATTATGATCCAGTTATACAATTGAAATCTGTAAAATTATTTAAATCTTATTATTGAAAGATATGTATTTAACTTTCTACAAGGTAGAAAGTAAAAACTGAGATAAGTAAATAAAATGCTATGGAAAGTCAGAACATGCAGTTTACTTCTGTCCAGAAGGCGAGAAATGATAGTATTCGGGCTGCCTCTTGAAAGACAAGGTTGCCTCTGGATTCTTGGACATGTGTTGAATAAATGAGGGGAAGGACAGCCTGGGCACAGGGAAGCATAGCAGCAATCCAGGAGCAGGAAAGTGTTGAACTATACAGAGAATGAGAAATATTTCTAACCAGAACACAGAGTATAAAGAGTAGAGAAAGTAAGTTTAGAAATAGGTTGAGTGTGCAAGTTCAAAAATAAACAGGCTGGGTGTGGTGGCTCATGCCTGTAATTGCAGCACTTTGGGAGGCTGAGGCAGGCAGATCACTTGAGGCCAGGAGTTCGAGACCAGCCTGGCCAATATGGCAAAACCCTGTCTCTACAAAAAATACAAAAATTAGCCAGGCATAGTGGTGCACGTCATTAATCCCAGCTGAAGGAATGTGTTGTTTTTTTTGGTGGGGGGTTTATGAGGGGCCATAGTTTTTAGGACAGAAACTTTCCAATGCCATGCCCCCCTTCCAATTTTTTTATTCAGGAGATTTAACAGTTTATATTTGAATTTTGCCGGTATGGGAAGAAACTAAGAGTTAATTAGTTTATCGGAAGTTTTAAGGAACTTTTTTTATTGGCCCAGGGTCTTAGAGAAGGTGGGAGTTTCTTTCAGGTTAAAAGTTCTCTTTTTCCACACCCCTTTGGACTTTATGTTTGGGTTCCCTTTCACAAGCACTTCCTTTGTGGAAGCTATTTTTTTCTCTTCTGGATTTCCCCTTTTGTGGAAGCCTGTTTTTCCCTCCTAAACTTCATTTTTCTTTCCTTCCACTTAGTGTGGAAGCTGCTTTTCTTTCCTGGATTTTATTTTTTTGGATTCTTTCTCTTAGTGTGAGAGTTAGCTGTTTCTTTATCTCTCCTTCTCCAGTTTCTCTCTCTCTTTAAATAAATTGCTTTCTACAAACGCTTTTTTAAGTCTGGCGTTTACTGCGCACTGAGCTGTGGTCCCCTCTCTCATTCTTAAGAGGGCAGGAGACCAAGAACCTGGAGAAACGTCCTCTCAGGTAAGCTAAGGGCACCCTAAACCCCTAAACCCCAACATAACATTTTGGCGAGCCAGCCAGGAGAGGGGTACAGCCAGGCAGGGCTGTGGAGAACTGGAGCAGCAGCGCCTCAGAGGAACAACCCAGCCCATCTTAAGCTGCACAGCCCAGCCAAAATTAAAAGCGCAGTTTTTTTTCCCTCTAAGCTCTCTCTGTGTCTCTCTCTCCTTCCCTCTCTCAGCGGCTTTTCTGGGCAAAAACCTGCGGAAGGTGGAATAGGCAAACACTCTCTGCATGTACCAGGGGCAAAACCAGGCGTGTGCAACCAGGCCAGGAGAAAAGCTGCAGGGCGGGGCAGCCAGGTGCAAAGGCTCTAAGCAAAGCAACAGCCCTTAGAAAAGCAAAGCGGCAAAGGTGGTGGTGGCGGGGGGGGGGGGGCAGCATAAAACCGAAAAACCCAGCTGTTAAAAACCGCAGTCAGGAACGGCACAAGGGAACTTCCCCATGGCATTTGCCTGCCAGCCACAGGTCCTTGTGTGGGCAGCGGCTGGAAAAGTGGCCCAGGGTGTGCACATAGTCCCGGCAACATGGCAAATGGAACACCGCAGGGGCGGGGGCAGGCCTTCCCCTCCAGCACATAGCAGGGCGGTGCAGCTGCCTGGCTTTTAACCCGCAAGCAGCTTTTTTCTTCTGTCAGTGCTGAGGGAAAAGAAGCGGCTGCTGGCTGTCAGCCCTAGCCAGCTTTCAGCAGGCCACACCGCCTAAGGGTGCAGCGTTCTCATTCAAAATATGGCTTAAAAAAGCTTTCTGCCTTCCCTTAATGTAAGTGGCTTGTTAGCATAGTTGGTTAAGGTGTAGAGCTGACACCTGCCATGTTACTGGTTCAAATCCCTGGTGAAGCCAGTCTTAAATTGGTAAAGCCTTTCGGAAAAATTCAAAAGCTAAAGGCTATGGGACTTTGTGTTTAGTGAATAATTTGTCTTGCTTGGGATTGGCTCTCTCTTTGGCAAAACTTTTCCATCTAAAAAATCAGTTAAACCGGTTCCCGGCCCCAGATAGTCAATTGCGGGTCTCACAACCTTAAACACATTTTCTTACAATGGAAAATGGGTTAGGGGAAAAAAAGGTCCGGGTCCTGAGGGTATTGTTCCAGCCTCAGCCATGCCCGGCCGCCTTCTTTAAATTGTGTGCTCTAATAGTTCCGCCCTAAAAGTTTACCCTTCTAGGGCAGCTTTATAAATTGGCCTGCAAAAATTAAACATTTGCTGGAAAATACTGGTACCCATCTCTTAAGCCTCACTGGCCTGGTTCAAGGACTCATTGGTATGAACCACTCAACCCAACAGCCCTTCAAGCCTCTATGGTGGTCACTGAAGGTCATGCAAACAGTAAGTTCTATACAATGGTAGGTCATAATTCAAATCCAGTATATGAAAGGCCCTCTAATAAAATAAATCATGCATCTTGAGCACACAAAATTTTGGGGTACTAACTGAAAAACGTTTCATTTCGGTACCCTTAGGTACTTTACCTAAGAAACACCTTAGGTCAAAGTGGCTGTAATTTCTTTAACTGGGGGTGCAGGCATCCCTTGTGTTCAATTTCAAATGGATGCTTATATTCCCAAGCTCAAGTCCCCATTAAAGAGTATACTGGAAAGTTAAAACCAATTAAACACACAGTCTTTAAAAAAAAAAAAGCAGCTCATTTTTCTCTAACAAACAGCGTGGCCAAATTATCCTCTGCCGCGTAAAAAACCTAGCCCCTAAAGGGAAGGAAAAAAATCCAACAGCTTTCCTTAAGCAATTGTGGAAGGCCTTAAAAAAGTACACCCACTGTCACCAAACTCCATTAAAAATCAGTTAATACTAAAGGACAAGTCTATTAGCCAGCAGCAAATATCAGGAAAAAGCTTCAAAAGCTGACTTTGGAACCAAAACGAAGTCTAAAATCATTACTAAACCAGGCAACCTCAGTGTTTTATAATAAAAAGCAAGAAAAACAGGATAAAAGGAACAGGAAAAATTAAAAAAAAAAAAAAGGCAGCCTTAGTCACGGCTCTCAGGCAAGCAAACCCCAGGGGCTCAAATAAGGGAAAGGCTTAGATTAGCCACCAGTCTAGCAAAACTTGTTACTAGTGTGGTCTAAAGGAACATTTTATAAAAAATTGTCCCCAGGGGAATAAACCACCATCTCATCCTTGCCTGTGCCAAGGGAATCCCTAAAAAGCACACTGTCCCAGGGGATAAAGGTTCCCAGGGCCTAAGTTGTCTAACCAAATAACCCAATGGCAGGACTAACGGTGCCTAAAGCAAGTGCCAGCACAAGCCATCACCCTCACAAAGCCCCAGGTAAAGCTAACCATAAAAGTCCAGGAAGTTAATCTTCTCCTGGACACTGGCATGGTCTTCTCAGTATTTCTCTCCTGCCCTGGAAACTTAGTGCTTGTTAATTCTCTCCCCTCAAACTCTGCCTCTCTAGGCCCATCTTGGAAAAAACCATTTTTGGTCATTCTGTCTACCCCAATGGCAGTTAAGGTGGTGAAAATTAACTCATAAATTCATCACATTGAGCTAAAGCCTTGGACACCTCCTAAAAAAAGTCATAAATCCTCCATTCCCTAGCCTAAAGTTCCAGAAAACAGCCCTTCATATCCCTGCAAGCCATTAAAAAATCTACATCTGCTTTTCCAACAAAATCCCCAGGAAAGTAACCACGCATACGTCTAATTTATATCCTGGCATTAACAGGGCTATAACCCTCAACTTTGCTATCTCTCAAACTCCAAGTATCCTTTTCATAGTGGAAAGAAAATCTGTCTCTTTCTAGAAAAAATGCTGCTATTTTGTAAACCAGTTAATTGTTGTTTTAAACACAGAACTTGAAAATCAATCAAACACAGGGCTAAGAACCTTCCAGAAACAGTATTGTAAGACTTGTTTAACAACTGACTGCCCTGGCTCTATTCTCTCCTAGGCTTGTGTATAACCATTCTATATTTGTTGGCGTCTGGGCCTCTCATCTTTAACCACCTTGTCACATTTGTTTCTTATAAAACCATAAGGTCACAAATAATCCTGCCACTGGAGCCTCGGATGTCCTTGGCTTGTAAGCTCTATTGTAAACCTCTAAATCAACCTGCACCCTTAAAAGGCTCCCCTCTGAATAAAAACCTCAACTGCAGGGCCCCTTCTACACCCCATTTCAGCAGAAAGTAGTTAAAAAGCAATCTACGTCCGCGTTCCAACAGAAGTTGGGCTTTCTTGTTCAAAGCGGGGAATGAGGGAATGTGTTCTCTTTCCAGGTCCATGAAGGGGCGTAGTTTCTAGGGCAAAAACTTCCCAATGCCATGCCCCACTCCCATCTCTCTCCATCAGGAAGATTTAACAGTTTATGTTTGAATTTCGCAGGTGTAGGAAGAAACTAAGAGTCAATCACTCCAGTGAAAGTTCTAAGGAACTCCTTTCATTGGCCCTGGGTCTTAGAGAAGGTGGGGGTTCCTCCCAGGCTAAAAGTCCCCTTCTTCCTCACCCCTTCAGACTCCATGTTTGGGTCCCCTTCCAGGAACACTCCCTGTGTGGAAGCCGTCTTTCTCTCTCCTGGATTTTCCCTCTCGAGTCCCCTTCCACACTCTCTCATGGAAGCCTGTCTTCCCCTCCTAAACTCCATCTCTCTCTGTTCCCTTCCACTCAGTGTGGAAGCTGCTTTCCTCTCCTGGATTCCATCTTTCTGGATTCTCTCACTCAGTGTGAGAGTTAGCTGTTTCTTTCTCTCTCCCTCTCCTGTTTCTCTCTGTCTTTTAATAAATCACTTTCAACAAACGCTTTTAAGTCCGGCATTTACTGCGCACTGCGCTGTGGTCCCCTCTCTCATTCTTAAGAGGGCAGGAGACCAAAAACCTGAAAAAAACACCTCTTAGGAAAGCCAAGGGCACCCTAAACCCCTAAACCCCAATATAACCCAGGCGGCTGAGGCAGGAGAATTGCTTGAACCCAGGAGATGGACGTTGCAGTGAGCTGAGGTGGGGCTGCAGCACTCCAGCCTGGGCAACAGAATAAGACTCTATCTAAAAAAAAAAAACCAAAAAAAAAAAAACAAAAACAAATAAAATGTAGTTAGGAGGCCAGAGGGCGTGGGCCTCAAATGCCAAGCTAAATACTGAACTTTGCTTTGTAGATTTCAAGGAGCAGCTAAAGGTTCTTGTCAGGAGAAGGATGTGCTCTGATCTGTGTTTTAAAAATTAGCACCAAAGTAAAGATGAACCAAAAGAGAGTAAGACTAAAATTTAGCAGAGTAGTTAAAATGCTCTTGCAGCAATCTGGGCAAGGAGAAGGATAAGTCTGAATGAGGGTTTAGGGAGTGATGAAGAGAAAAGGTTCAGAGAGATGTTGTACAGACTGAAGCCAGTGGTTGGACACGTGAGGAAATGGGGCCACAGATGACTATTACTATGACATTTTTAGACTGAATTACTTATAATCTAGGGGCATATTTTACATTTAATATTTAGCAGTTTGAATGAAAGATATATTTCATACATTATGTAAGGGAATTGTTACCTGGATAGAAGCTCTCATTTGCTACCCAAGCCTGGCCGTCGATGTTCCGCAAGTATTTGGATGGGGTTTTAGGGAACCTCTGAAACGACTTCTGCATGTATTTCTCCCGTATGCATAGTGCCCGATATAGACCTTTGCAAACAATTTCAAAATCTTCAACTGTAACCTGCCAAAAAAATAATATCAGCATATCAGAGTGAATCCCATGAGAAGCTGAGAAGTGGGTGACGCTTATCCTTGGCACCTCCCAGCTCTCCTGTGTGTAACAGCCCATTCTGAGCCTCACCACTCACCTGGCTGCTTCTTAATTGACTTGACACCTGAATCTCCCTCCCAGAGCAGGTCCTGAAGCTTTTCTAGCTTTTTTGTCTCTACCGAACTTACTTGTCCTACAAGTTTTCCCCTTATAATCTTGTATTCGTTTGTTTTTGGGTTTTGCTACATAGAAGGGATTATCTAGCTAATAGGATTAAAAGAATCCATTTTAACGTGGTATATAATTTCTTCCTTCCAAGTACATGCGGAGATTTTAAGTACAAGACAATACCTCAACTGAAACACCATTTGACTCAAATTGTGAGAATTCAAACCACTTGTTGGTCAGTGAGGGAAATATTTTAGGATGAATATGGGGTCATAAATCTCTCAAACTCATGCATTGCCTTCTTCACCTACCATGGATCAGAAACTCACTCTGTGAAAAGTTAGTCTTTTAGACGGTTTTATTTATTTATTTTTATTTATTTATTTATTTTTAAAGACGAGGTTTCACTATGTTGGTCAGGCTGGTCTTGAACTCCCGACCTCAGGTGATCCACCTGCCTTGGCCTCCAAAGTGCTTGGATTACAGGCGTGAGCCACCACGCCCGGCCAGATGGTTTTAAAGATAATTTTATTTCTGGGTACAAATGGAGAGATTCTAGAGTAAAGCTTTATTAGGGCTGCTGGAAATTTCCCTGCGCCCACCCCCAACTCCTGGCTCGGCCAGGCATGCCCAAGTAGTTATAACTTAACACCACTGAATGCTCATTATCAGAACCCGCAGACTTTTACGCTTGTCCCCAGTAGTTTAAGTTCCAGATATTGATCCTGAATGAGTTTAACTATTTTAAAGACCTGCTGATCTTGGCCCAAAGAGTCTGGCACAGGTGCTAGGTCTGGGGGTCTGCTTCCATGCTTCCATTGGCTCATTGTCACCTAATGGGCCACTAGTCTATCAGGTCCTCAAGAATGAGAGCTGAGTCTTAAGCACCTTCATGTTCTCAGCACTTAGCACACAATGCCTAGCACAGAATAGATGCTCAATAAAGACTGATGAAACTGAAGCTAGTGTTTATTAGGGATTAATGATCTTGGGAGCTGAGCTCTGATTTCCCGTTTGCCTCTCTGTTTAAATTACAAGGATGAAGACTAATTTGGGTACAGACTACAACCAGGAAGAGCACAGACTGTTGCTCACCAGCCCAGCCACATTCAGCCAACAGGTACAGCAACATACTTTGCTTTTCCCAGACTCCAGGTCAAGGTTTCAGGGGCCCTCCAGTTTTCACAGGAGGAGAAGCTACTCCTTGACTTCCGTATATTTCGTTCATCCTCCTAACGTCCTTCTTTTTACTCTTGTTTTCATTTCCATCAAGCAACCGGGTATGTAGTTTATCTCCACATTTTTTATTTTTTTTTATTTTTTTGAGACAGAGTTTCGCTCTTGTTACCCAGGCTGGAGTGCAATGGTGCAATCTCGGCTCACCGCAACCTCCGCCTCCTGGGTTCAGGCAATTCTCCTGCTTCAACTTCCTGAGTAGCTGGGATTATAGGCACGCACCACCATGCCCAGCTAATTTTTTGTATTTTTAGTAGAGACGGGGTTTCACCATGTTGACCAGGATGGTCTCGATCTCTTGACCTCGTGATCCACCCGCCTCGGCCTCCCAAAGTGCTGGGATTACAGACTTGAGCCACCGCGCCCGGCCCTATCTCCACATTTTTATGTTATTTTGAATTCTCGAGTTCTCCAAACTCTGTATCCCCTGTACTCATCTCTATTAGGCATATTTTTTTTAGTTATTTAGTGTCTAAACCCCTGCCATTTAGTGAGCACCCATGTTATTCAGAAAATGATGAACGAGAATGAGGTGCATTTAATTGCTCTGTCACTTTTAAGTATCTTAGGACTGACCCTAAGTGGGTCAGTTATATGAGAAGGGGGCTCAGCACTGGTCATTAAAACTATATTTGGAGCATCAACTGATGGCTGCACAGCAGTTTCACCAATATGATGCTGATTCTGCAAGTCCGTGTGGCAGAGATTTATTAATTGACCAACTGTTCTGGATGAGACAAGAAGGTCAAGTTGTTTGTGACATGAGTTTACTATCCCTGTGGCATACTGGAGTCTGTTCCAAATAATGATCTACTGTGTAAGCATCTGTAGTGAAATTGGAGAGTTCAGCTCATCAAAAAACAATAGCCTTATTCTAACCTCTCTCTCATCTTCCTTCTTTTCTCTTATTCCTTCTTTTTTCTCTTCCCTCTCTCTTTCTCTGGATCTGTTTTCTTTGGTTGCTTTATGCCACCTGCAACCCTTCTCACTATCCTAGGTCTGCTGGGGTCCTTTTTCCCCCAGAAACCCCCGTGACTCCCAGAGGCTCCCTTTTCTGATTTATGATACCATCAGTGAGACCTGATCACACTACTGCTCTCTTTGGTCCTTTGCCAAATTCTGCCCATTGTATTCTGTAACATACACACTGCATTCTACTCCATATTCTCCACGTGCTATTAAATAAGACAGAGGAGAAATTATGTGGGATGATAAAAACAACATAGAAATATAAGACATACCATATTAGTATTTGAAATGCAATAATGAAGTGTAACAAAGGACAGATGAGCGAACACCTCCATCAACAAGAAGGAGAAGAAGGTAAGGAGCTAGAACAGTCAAGCTGAATGGTCTCCTGGTTGCTAAGTCTGAGTGGCAAGGAGCAACTCACCCCAGAGGCGTAGTCACCAGTGATCTGCACTCTCTGAAAATCAGGCACAGTCTGGTATGTTGGAGATGAAATGTATTCATCAATGTGGGACAGTTTGGTGGCAGATGTTTCACTTAGTGGAATGGACAAATTAACAGTCTTCCGTCCTTGGAAACGCTTTTTTCTGGGTTCGAAATTGAAAATAGTTAATTTTATCTTCATCAGGTGGTTTATTATGATAGATGGATGTTTCCCTATACAATTTTATTCTGAGGACAAAAAGTTAAAATGTGGTTGGGTATCAGAAACAGGATTCACGCACAGTGAGAGGAAAAAATCACTGAAGACAAATGACAGTGTGCCCCTCTCCCTGGTCTACCTTGGGACGGCCTTAGCGATCCTACTAGAAGGGCTTCACCATGACAGCCTTCTTCCCAGGCAGTGCACTCCCGGCAGAACAGGCAGTCTAGGTGCACTTCCCAAGCAGTGCACTCCCGGCAGAACGGGCAGTCTAGGTGCTGGAGAAGACACGGGCTGTGTCAGCTACTACCTGTATCATTTTATTCATGTTCCTTAAATATGGATAAAGGAGCTCCCATCTACCCACCTGGAAAAAATGGTGCAAAAATGACCACCTTATAGGAATTCTATGAGATTTAATGTATACAAAATGCCTAGCACAGTACCTGGAACTTATAAGGTGCTTAACATTATTTTCTCAAATCAACAAGTATTTACTGAGTCTGACCCACATTTACTGCTTTGACCAAGTCCGATGTTAAGTCCTATGGGGGATACCAAAAGAGGTGGACTGCTGTTCTTTCCTTAAAAATGTAAAACCAAGAGAAAGACACAGAATGGTCTTCTTCCCCTTGAAGCTGGTTGGATGGGTGGGGGCTGCAAGGAGAGGGTTTCAGCGAAGTGGTTAGTATAGGTTTGAGGTTTGAGAACTAAAGTGTGGCTGCTAGTGAATCCTAGAGTGGTTCAAATAAAGGAAAATAGAGTTGGCGGAGAAGGAATTTCGAAGACTGCTTGGGGGAGGCAGCAAGTATGTATTGTAGACATAAGATGGGCAGGGCATGAGGGCTGAAGTGGAGAGCAGTATTCCCAAGGCCAGGAGGTGGTCATACTGGCTGTAGGACAGGATTCTTGTCAGGGAGCATAACATTAAGTTTGGCCTCATCGGCAGATGAAGGCTCTTGAGTCCCAGTTTATATAACCATTGTGTGTAAATTGAATATGTTCACAGCAGCCATTTGCCCACTTTGGTTTGAAATAATTCTATGGTATCTCGAAGTCCTCTTGCTTAGATGGGTAGGGAGGCTTCAATCAAGGGAGATGCGAATGAGATAGGAGATGCACTGCTTTCTTCTTTTTTCATCATTGGCACCTCCTTACTCTACTCATTCTAGGATGTACAATGTGCAGGGAAAAGGAATTTTTTTTTTTTTTTTTTGAGACAGAGTCTCGCTGTGTCACCCAGGCTGGAGTGCAGTGGGGCAATCTTAGCTCATTGCAATTCCACCTCCCAGGTTCAAGCGATTCTCCTGCCTCAGCCTTCTGGGTAGCTGGGACTATAGGTGCACGCTACCATGCCTCACTAATTTTTGCATTTTTAGTAGAGATAGGGTTTCACCATGTTGACCAGGCTGGTCTCAAATTCCTAACGTCAAGTGATCTGCCCACCTTGGCCTCCCAAAGTGCTGGGATTACTGTGTGAGTCACTGTGCTCATCCTTAGGAATTTCTAACTCTGGCAGAGTTCTTCCTCTGAGTTGAACCATCATTCGGCTAAATTGAACCATATGGTCCCTAGCAGATCCCCCTCCTGAGGTGCCAGTATACTAAGCATTCTCCTTACACCACTTACCTCCTGGCTTCTGTAGAAGTGGACAGAGTGTCCAGATGGAATATGTGTGCTTGCATCTCACGAAGAGAAATTGGACAGATCTCTTCCACATCAAAGGGGGAAATTTCCTGACGACCTCCTTCATCTTTGACTTCAGAGGCGAACACTTTTTCAGCAAAGCTGCGCATGGCATCATCAATTTCTAAAAGAGGTTTTCACATATTAGTGTTCAAGCCTCTTTTCAAAAGTCATTTGAGACTGTCTACTGTGTGTTAGGCATGGGGCAAGGGCTGTGCTGCATGCATGGCTCCCCTGCTTTCCAACCAGGGGCCCTGAAACACCATAGAGCTCAGTGCCTGCTCTCCTTTTAGTGGGTTTCTGTGTGGGTACCTTGAAAATATGCTCTCAGAAACATGGGTCAGATTCTCACAGCACATTGCGGAACAGTCCTAAAGATGGTCCTAAAGATGAGACTGGGGTCTTATAGGACTGCACCCCATGGAAGATCTCCTGTTTCTGGCAAGGCTAAATTTGATTTCATAGTTTGAACCATGCAGCACAGTTCTTTCCATTAGGTTGGTGGAGATTTTCTGATGGTTTCAAAGATGTGGATAAGGTTTTTGGTCCTTGGAGTTTTTCTTGTTAAGGAGAACCAGTGATTCCAGTGATCTAAGTAGTTCTGAGAAATAAATGTGTACTTCAGGGCCTTTATTCTGCTTAAGACAGATACTGTGTTTCTCTCACACATCAAACTTTGCTTTTTTCAAATCCAGACAACTTGGTGATATGCTGCTGTGTGCAGGGAGGGGACCACTAACATTTACTACCTAGTGCTGGCAGTCCCATTTCTTGTGGACCTGGGCCTCAATAATAAATGACCATCGGAAGGCCAATTTTACCTGTGCATACTCTAATTTTCCCATTCATTTTTTTCCCCTTGAGATGGAATCTCACTCTGTCATCAGGCTGGAGTGCAGTGGAGCAATCTCAGCTCACTGCAACCTCTGCCTCCCAGGTTCAAGCAATTCTCCTGCCTCTGCCTCCCAAGTAGCTGGGACTATACGCACATGCCACTATGCCCAGCTAATTTTTGTATTTTTAATAGAGACAGGGTTTCACCATGTTGGCCGGGATGGTCTCAATCTCTTGACCTTGTGATCTACCTACCTTGGCCTCTCAAAGTGCTGGGATTACAGGCATGAGCCACCATGCCCAGCTTTCCCATTTTTAAAATGGGGAAAGACGATGCTTCTTAGTTTGGCAATGACTACCCTAAGACCCTCAAGATATAAGAAAACCAGTGTCTCTGGGCACTGTAGCTCATGCCTGTAATCCCAGCACTTTGGGAGGCCAAGAAGGGTGGATCACTTGATGTGAGGAGTTCAAGACCAGCCTGGCCAACATGGTGAAACCCCTCTCTACTAAAAAGATGAAAATCCCAGCTACTCAGGAGGCTGAGGCAGGAGAATCACTTGAACCCAGACCATGCCACTATACTCCAGCCTGGGAGAAGACCATGCCACTACACTCCAGCGTGGGAGACAGAGCGAAACTGTATCAAAAAAGAAAGGAAAGGAAAGGAAAGGAAAGAGAGGAGAGGGGAGGGGAGGGGAGGGGAGGGGAGGGGAGGGGAGGGGAGGGGAAAGAAAAGAAAACCAGTGTCATCATATAGGATGGTGATAGCCACCAAGTATCTGCCTTTCTGTTAAATTCCACTATGTTCTCCACATTCTCAGTGTTTTCTGTCTGAATAGTCATGACCTCTAATACTTTTCTTGGCATTTCCAGAGAAGAGCTGGTAGCAATAATGACAATGGCAAATAGGTAACTAATTGGAGCAACAGAAGAAGACAGAAACATTCCCAACAGGATGATGGAGCAAACTGTATGCAGAGAGAAAGATGCCCCCACCCATTAATGTCTATACAGGCCTGCAAAAGTCCATATTTTCTATTCTAAATTAAGTAGATGTCATGTGCTGAAGCTCCTTGCTGTGCACTTACCACCTCCTACATCTTCCTTTATCTCTGTTTCTTTATCTGTAAAGTGGGAATACTAATACCTACCCAATCTTGCTGGCAAGGCTGTTGTGACACAAAGTGAAATAATGTATGTGGAAATGCCTTAAGGAAAATAAAGCACCAGGTTATATTGAATGATGTAATTTGTAGCATTGGTCAAACAGATATTTGGTGTGTAGGGTTAGCTTGGGCTATGAATGAGAAGATAAATGATACGACTTAGTACATGATAAAATGTACATTGGAGATGATAGTAACTAACTCATAACTTCACCAACAATACCAGTTCAGCCAGTTTTTAAAACCTGGTTTGTTAAGCAAAGTTAACAGCAAAGCCCATTATAGTGGCCCAACTTCATGCATTTATCTGCCTCGTCAAACTCAAACACCTGAAACCAAAAAGCATCTTTGGATGCTATGAGTAGTTCTTTGGCAAGCACCATGATCCATGAAGAAACAAATGGAACACCAGGTAAATGCATTCGATGGCCTGAGAATGCCTCCACACCCTACTGCCCATTGATCCCCAGAAATAATCTCACTTCTCCCTGAGCATCACGAGCAAGCACATGCATCTCAAGGGAGAGTGGCAAGCAGAAGTTGGAAGAGGCTGCATGCATCATGAAAGGCAAATGGAAATATAACTGTTGGTTATGAAGATGAGAATGAGGATGATGGTGCAACTGGTCAATAATGCTGGAGGCCTCAGGAAGGACAGTGTGGAAATAGACGTTCAGAAACCGAATCCTACTTGCTAGACTCTTACAGAACAAGCATTCATCGTCTGGGATTGCACATTTCTATTTGTTTCATATTTTAAAACAGTATTGTTTTTACTAAGATTGTATCTCTCTAAGCCACTGTAGACAGTTGCAAAGTAGAAACTTTACTCTTGAGAAGTAGCTTACATGACGACCAGAAGTTATATGGTTGATATTTCCTTCCACTGAATCAGCCACTTGATTTGACTTCATGTAACTACAACTGAAATTTGATCCTAATTCAAGAGCTCTACCTTAAAAAAAAAAAAACCAAAAAACTTTGAGGAGTGAGTCTGGCATGGTGACTCACACCTGTAATCCCAGCACTTTGAGAGGCTGAGGTGGGAGGATTGCTTGAGGCCAGGAGTTTGAGATTTTGGAGGCTGGGCAACACAGCGAGAACCCTATCTCCACAAAAAACATTTTTCAAAAATTAGCCAAGCGTGGTGACATATGCCTGTAGTCCCAGCTACTCAGGAGGCTGAGGTAGGAGGATCATTTGAGGCCAGGAGGTTGAGGCTTCAGTGAGCCATGTTTGCACCATTGCACTCCAGCCTGGGCAACAGGGTGAGAACTTATCTCAAAAAACAAACAAACAAGAAACTTCAGGGAGTGATGTTTATTATAGAAAGGAAAGAGGGAAACATATTTCAAAAGGTAAGGTGATAGGCTGGGTGCGGTGGCTCACGCCTCTAATCGCAGCACTTTGGGAGGCTGAGGTGGGCAGATCACCTGAGGTCAGAAGTTCAAGACCAGCCTGGCCAACATGGTGAAACCCTGTCTCTACTAAAAATACCAAATTAGCTGGGTGTGGTGGCACGTGCCTGTAATCCCAGCTACTTGGGAGGCTGAGGTAGGAGAATCACTTGAACCTGGGAAGCGGAGGTTGCAGTGAGCCAAGATCATGCCACTGCACTCCAGCCTGGGTGACAGAGCAAGACTCTGTCTCAAAAAAAAAAAAGAAAATGAAAAAAGAAAATGTGTCTGTGATAGCAGGGTGGCCTTGGGCAAGCCACATAATCACTGGGAGCCTCAGTGTTCATCATCATAAAGGGGAATGTTAATAATAATAATGTCAACTTCAGGGAACTGTTATGAAGATTACACAAACATACTTTAAAAACTAGGCAACACTGTCCAGAAGTTGGAGATTATTATTTTTAACACAGGAAGTGGAAGACTCTTGAGGAGTATCATGCTTGCTTCTTCACCCAACAGGTCCAGAAAGCATGCTTGTTTTTCAGCAGTGCTTTATTGCTGTGTAGGAAAGACAAGGTTGTAGGCCTTTCATCTGCCACATTTCATCTCCAGAGGAATTCAGAGGCAGACCTACTATCAGTCAGCAAAAGGACAAGTCTAATTTGAGATTGAGGGGAATATACAACTAAAGCTATAGTTTTATCTAAAATAGGTTTTTAAGGCCGGGCACGGTGGCTCATGCCTGTAATCCTAGCACTTTGGGAGGCAGAGGCAGATGGATCATTTGAGGTCAGAAGTTCTAGACCAGCCTAGCCAACATGGCGACACCTTATCTCTACTAAAAATACAAAAATTAGCTGGGCGTGGTGGTGGGCACCTGTAATCCCAGCCACTCGGGAGGCTGAGGAAGGAGAACCACTTGAACCCATAAGGCAGAGGTTGCGGTGAGCCGAGATGGTGCCACTGCACTCCAGCCTGGACAACACAGCGAGACCCCCATCATTTAAAATTAATTAATTAATTAATTAAATAGGTTTTTATTTTATCTGGTCACAAAAATTCACAAGAATTTTTTCGTTGTTGTTGTTGCACTGGAGTTGGTTTACTAAGGCAAGACTCGATAGGCCCCTTTGGCGAATCGGTCTTTTATTTCAAAATTTTAAACAGGTTGGGTGTGGTGGCTGACGCCTGTAATCCCAGCACTTTGGGAGGCTGAGGTGGGCAGATCACTTGAGGTCAGGAGTTCAAGACCAGCCTGGCCAAGATGGTGAAACCCTGTCTCTACTAAAAATACAAAAATTAGCCAGGTGTGGTGGTGCGCGCCTGTAATCTCAGCTACTTGGGAGGCTGAGGCAAGATAATCACTTGAAACTGAGAGGCAGAGGTTGCGATGAGCCGAGGTTGTGCCTCTGCACAACCTGGGTGACACAGCAAGACTCCATCTCAAAAAATAAGTAAATAAATAAAATAGATAAATAAAAGTAAGCACCTCATGAGGTTTTCTTTTTTTAAAATTATATGTATATATAAAATCTTTATATATGCACTGGAATCCAGAAAGGCCATGAGCTGCTTTGCCATGCTGTGGGATATCTATGGTCATTATTAATTTTTGTTGACTTTCAAGGCTGTTATTTAATAAACACTGCTGAAAAATAGCCATGTTCCTGAATTAAGGAACAGTTTCATTTTTTAAATTGATACTCTGACAAATGGCAGCAAAAGTAATGCAATACTCACGTTTCTCTTCAGCTGTATGAAGTAAAATAAAAAAAGATAAAATATGCAAACAACTTTCTGAAATCACGGTGGCTATTAATCAGTGCTTTGGGATAGATGCATGTAAATTGCTGTTATTTCTGCTCATCCTTCCAGCTTCTCTACATTTTGCTGCCATCAGAAACCTTGGGAATATGGTCATTATACCGCTCTTCATTTTCTTTTCTCTTCCATTATGTCTCTTAACATTTTTAAGTATACTTTTTAAAAGGCACTCTCTGTAAAATATGATTTTGTAAAATATCTGATAAAGAAAAATGGGAATGCTCATATGATGTTGGTAGCCATAAACGTAAAACAGCTCATTTGGTAAACAATTTAGTAACATCTACCAAATAATCATTTCTGAGAAGCTATCCTATGGAAATAATCCATAAACATGGAAAAAGTTTCAGGCGTCAATGTTATTATCAGAACATATTTATATGTATATAAACTATAACGAATCTAAGGGAATAGTTAATAGAATATTTATGCAGTCTTTTAAAATGGTTTTTAGGAATAGTTTGGGATATCATGGTAAAGTGGATAAGTTGTAAAGTTAAACCAAAACATTATCCTGCCAAAAGATTACATGTGCAATATAACAGTGTCTTTTTAAAAAATTCTTTAATTTTACACAGAAAAGAGATTGAAAAGAAAAAACATTAAAATATTAAGAGTAGATATCTTTGGATAATGGAATGTGCCGATGTTTTAAATTACCCAGCTTTTGGCTGGGTCCGGTGGCTAACAGCACTTTGGGAGGCCGAGGCGGGTAGATTGCTTGAGCCCAGGAGTTTGAGGCCAGCCGGGGCAACGTAGCGAAACCCTGTCTCTGCAAAAAAAAATCCAGAAACTAGCTCGGCATGGTGGCACGCACCTGCAGTACCAGCTACTAGGGAGACTGAGGTGGGAGGGTCGCCAGAGCCCAGAAGTTTGGGGCTGCAGTGAGCCATGATCGTGCCACTGCATTCCATTACTGAATTTCCTAACTTTCAAAATGAGTGTTTATTTTATTTTTTCAGCACAATTTCTATTTCACCTAAAACGTGTATTGCTTTTATCATTTAAAAATTATAACATTATTATTTAAAAAATTTATCCCGTGTACAAACCTGGACTGCAGAAAGCTATTCTCATGAACCATGAGAATAAACAGATTGGGTTATTTTTGTCATGTTCGTGATTTTTACCTCGTACCATAGACAGAGCCATTGTGTGGGAGCCGTCTCAACTATGGCAGCACACCGTTTGCTTTGACTAGCAGAGTAGATAATAAATATCTCATGCATTTCTCTACCGGGATCATCAAAGATGCTACATACATAGTAACAGTTTTAGAAGCTTACTCACATCCCAAAACTAAAAACAAAAAACCCTTGAAAATATTTTGTGTTTTCCTGAAATGTATTTTAAAGTTATCAAAAACCCTAAATAAAGAATGATCGAAGCTTATAAGATAGCTAAAGGAACAGTTGCATATGAGTAAGAAAACAACTGAGCTCTCCGCTTTATACACCTACCTGCGAGTTTGAACAGAGGCATTGTTGCTGAGCTCCTTGATTCTGGGATAGCACAGTGGAAAGGAAGAGAGAGGAGACTGTGGGATGACTGACTGGCACTATAAAATATCCTGACATTCATTTTATTATTTCGCTTTGCCCCCTGAAATTTGACCCTTCTCTGCTAAGTGGAGAGAGATGAGCTTTGGACCTATTTATAACTTCAGCCATTTGATAGTGAAAAACAGGTGAAGCTTTCAGTCTTTACTTTGGGATTAGAAGATGCGGGCTAAAAACTGCATTTCAGTACTCTCTAAATCTTCCTACAGACCGGATCTTTGGCAAGTGTAGTACACGAAGTGACCACCGATGATGATTTCCCACCCTAGTGAAACACGGTGAAGTCTGTCCGGTTTCTGAAGCTAGGATCCTCAGAGTTTCACATCACGAGAGCAGCTTTCTGTGGTTGGTGAACATGCTGGTACATTCATCAGACTCTCAACAGACACACACACGCGTGCACGCGCAGGAATGCATGTTTTCATTAGAAATATATCTGACTTAGCGGAAATTCAATTGACAATTTAATGAATTAAGTGATGAATTAACTTCAAGTCTTTTTTTTTTTTTTTTTTTTTTTGAGACGGAGTTTCACTCTTGTTACCCAGGCTGGAGTGCAATGGCGCGATCTCGGCTCACCGCAACCTCCGCCTCCTGGGTTCAGGCAATTCTCCTGCCTCAGCCTCCTGAGTAGCTGGGATTACAGGCACGCGCCACCATGCCCAGCTAATTTTTTGTATTTTTAGTAGAGACGGGGTTTCACCATGTTGGCCAGGATGGTCTCGATCTCTTGACCTCGTGATCCACCCGCCTCGGCCTCCCACAGTGCTGGGATTACAGGCTTGAGCCACCGCGCCCGGCCTACTTCAAGTCTTACAGAAACTCAACTGTCCTCTAGAGTGCTCAGTTACCACTTCTCTACCTGTTGTTGTAAGAACAATAGCTTTGTTTTTTATAACATTTTATAGTATGTAAAACGCTTTGCAAACATTATCTATTTGATACTAATTACAATCCTTTAAGGCAAATAATACCTTATTCCTGTTTCCCAAATAAGAAAACTGGGGCTCTGACAGGTATCTTGCCCAAAGTCATTCTGTTCATTATAAATGGCAAAGCCAAGGCTATCTGGACCCAAATCTCATGCTCTTCCCACAGTAACACACGGTCTTATTATGACTAAATATTTGATGGCTACTGCCAGGTAAAGAAAGCACACTGCTAGACTCTGTGGAAATTTTTAATTATAACAGCTTATATTGAAGACCAGCTTGGCACTTCCGATTAGCAACAGAATTATGGGCATAAACCAAATGATCTTTTTACTGTTAACTATTTCTTTTTGAAAACTGGGACAAGCCTTCTTGTTGGCAAAACTTAACAATATTTTAGTGGTTTGCCTGTAGCCAACCTCTCAATCAGTAATATTTGAACACATTACAAAGGTATTACTGAACCAAAATGCTTGTTCATTTCTTTCCAACTCTTTTATTGTGAAATTTTCTCCTGAATTTCCCAACAGTATCTATAAATTGATATATCCAAACCAAGCATCTTCCTCCACAAACCTGCTTCTCCTTCAGTATTTCCTATCTTTATGTAAGTGACAGTCTCCAATTTTCTCATTCCAATTGTGTAAATACCTTTGTTGCCTACCCAGAGGTCATTTTCCCTATCTTTCTTACAAACGAAAACTTACTTGGTTTGAGCATTGTTTTAACACAACCATTGTTTTAACACAAATGGTGAGCAGGACAAGAGCCACATGAAGAATACCTGAACAGAAAGAATCATGGTCCCTGATGGCATCCTGAAGCCACCATATTAGTCCAGAACTTCCCATATATAGAATTCTAGTTTAATTTAAAAATAATTTTTTTTTTTTTTGAGACGGAGTTTCACTCTTGTTACCCAGGCTGGAGTGCAATGGCGTGATCTCGGCTCACCGCAGCCTCCGCCTCCTGGGTTCAGGCAATTATCCTGCCTCAGCCTCCTGAGTAGCTGGGATTACAGGCACGTGCCACCATGCCCAGCTAATTTTTTATATATATTTTTTTAGTAGAGACAGGGTTTCATCATGTTGACCAGGATGGTCTCGATCTCTTGACTTCGTGATCCACCTGCCTCGGCCTCCCAAAGTGCTGGGATTACAGGCTTGAGCCACCGCGCCCGGCCTTAAAAATAATTTTTAAGAGACAGGGTCTCACTATGCTGCTCAGACCAGGGTGTAGTGGTTATTCACAGGTGGGATCCTACTACTGACCAGCACAGGAAATTTGACCTGCTCTGTTTCAGACCTGGGCTGGTTCACTCTTCCTTATGCAACTTGGTGGTCTCCCGCTCCCGCGAGGTCACCCTGTTGATGCTGAAATTAGTGTGGACACTTGATCAGCATAGATTACTACAACCCAGAACTCCTGGACTCAAGTGATCCTCCTGCCTGAGCCTCCTAAGTAGCTGAGACTACAAGCATGCATCACCATGCCCAGCCAGACCTCTTTATACATAAGAAAAATAAATTTGTTTTAGTCACTGATTAGTCAGTTTTTTTTTGGTTATTGGAAGCCAATGTAATTCTACCTGGTAAGTCATAAGTTGCCTCAAAGTTGGTTAATTGCAATAGATTTCTAACTATTTCCTCTGCCGCCAATCCATATTGCATAATTCTACCATGTTAAATCTTCTGAAAAACCACTCGATCATTATATTCTCAGTTCAAATACATTCAGTGACTTTTTTTTTTTGGAGATGGAGTCTCGCTGTCGCCCAGGCTAGAGTAAAGTGGGGTGATCCTGGCTCACGGCAACCTCCGCCTCCTGGGTTCAAGCGATTCTCCTGCCTCAGCCTCCTGAGTAGCAGGGATTACAGGCACACGCCACCATGCCTGGCTAAACCTTGTATTTTTAGTAGAGACAGGGTTTCACCATGTTGGCCAGACTGGTCTTGACTCCTAATCTCAAGTGATCCGCTCGCCTCGGCCTCCCAAAGTGCTGGGATTACAGGTGTAAGCCACCGAGCCCGGCCTCAATCTCATAATTCTTACTGACGAAGGATACCTAATTTGACTCCATCTGAATTTAAACCCAGTTGTTATATATTCTTTTGCTGCCAGTTTAAAATTGGAGTACATTTTCTTAACTTCTGAAGCTCCTTCTGTGCATGTTCCATCATGTGAACTAGATTTTCATGATATATTTTCCAGGCATTACATCCATGCTGTGACAGTAGTTCCACATTCTTGATTTGAACTGCCTGATGCTCTAACTGGGCCATAGAATTGTTTATACATTGTTGCCATGCAGTAATGTCATCTTTCTCTTTCTTGATTTCTTTCTTTCTTTCTTTCCTTTCTTTCTTTCTCTTTCTTTTTCTTTCCTTCTTTCTTTCTTCTTTTTTCTTTCTTTCTTTTTTTTTTTGAGACAGAGTTCTGCTCTGTTGCCCAGGCTGGAGTGCAGTGGCTTTATCTCACCTTACTGTAAGCTCCACCTCCCGTGCTCAAGTGGTTCTCCTGCCTCAGCCTCCTGAACAGCTGGGACTACAGGCATGGGCCACCACAGCTGGCTAGTTTGTGTATTTTTAGTAGATGGGGTTTCGCCATGTTGGCCAGGCTGGTCTTGAATTCCGGACCTCAGGTGATCTGCCTGCCTTGGCCTCCCGAAGTGCTGAGATTACTAACGTGAGCCACCATGCCCGGCCCCAGTAATGTCATTTTTCTGACTCAGGGAAGGGGCTGGAAGCACATATCATTTCATACTGAGCAGTTCAGTCGGTTGTCGAGCAGCCAGTCTTTCATATTCATTTCTCATTATGTTAGTTTCAAAAGCAGAATAATCTGAGACTGTCACATAACTCAGGTAGCTTTTAATAGGCTGGTATCTGCAAGTTTCTTTCTCCACCAGCACTGCGGCCACTTCCTGGAAACCAATAGCTTATAACCTTGATCAAAATACCACAGTGCATCCACCACAACGTCTCTGGCCACCAAACCTATGCCTGCCATTCTGGGAAACTTAGGTTTGCCTGTATTTTCTGGGTACCACATATTTTAAAGACAGAATTATCAAATCACAAATTAGATATGGGGTTCAAGGGAAAAGGAATTTTGAGACCAAATTTCAAGTTTCCTTGTGGGTGATTTGTAGGAGAGTAATGTCATTCACTAAGATGCTGAGCACAAGAGGATAAATAAGATTAAGGCCAAAGCCAATGCATTCGACTCAACTCATCGAAGTGGAAATATCCAGTAGGCAGTTGGATGTTTGGCTCTGGAGCTCAGGAAGCAATCCTAAAGTGGAGATAGATTTGAGAGTCACCAGCAATGATGTTGGTTAAAACTCTGATAATAAATTACATCACTTTGAGAGAATGTGTGATGAGAAAAGAACAGAGGGCCACAGGTGGATTCTTTTTTTTTTTTCCTCCGGTTTCCTGATACTTGACCTAGTTTTCTCTCTCTCTCTTTTTTTTTTTTTTTTTTTTTTTTTTTTTCAGTTGAGATGGAGTCTTGCTCTGTAGCCTAGGCTGGAGTGCAGTGGCCCAATCTTGGCCCACTGCAACCTCTGCTTCTGGGTTCAAGCCATTCTCCTGCCTCCTCCTCCTGAGTAACTGGGATTACAAGCACCCACCACCACTCCCAGCTAATTTTTGTATTTTTAGTAGAGACAAGGTTTCGCCATGTTGGCCAGCCTAGTCTCAAACTCCTGACCTCAGGTGATCTGCCCACCTCAGCCTCCCAAAGTGCTGGGATTACAGGTGTGAGTTGGATTCTTAAGGATAACCAATACTTAAGGGTTGGTTGTAGAAAGAAGAGATCACAAAAAGAAAGGTGAAATGAAAGGGGAGGAAGGAGAACCAGGAAAAATTGTATCACGGAGACTACTGGAGAAAAGCATTCTGAAATTGAGTCACAGGGTTAAATGCTGTAAGGCTTCATGAGAGGAAAGAAAGCAGTCTATAGGCTTTGGCAGTTGGAAGGTTGGTGATGACTGTTGGCTCAATTCAGGTCCTCCAAAAAGATGCTCAGACAAGATTAGACATGCAAGACATTTATTGGGATAAAACCTGTGAATGATAAAGGGGAAAGAGCAGGAGTATGGAAAGAATGCCTTCAGATCATGATGTGATGCAGGTCTGACATGTGTGAGAGGAGAGAGGGGGAAAAAAGCCACAGAGAGTAGCCTGAGAACATCTTAGGCAAATGGTGAGTTCCCCAACAAAGATTGCCAGTATGGGAGTCCTGTTGCTGTGGTTTGAATGTGTCCCCCAAAACTTCATGTGTTGGAAACTTTATCCCCAATGCAATGGTGTCGGGAGGTGGGGCCTAATAAGAGGTGATTGGGTCATGAGGCCAGAGTCTTTATGAATGGATTCATGTCATTATTGTGGGAGTGGGTTGTTATAAAGTGAGTCTGACCTCTGGTGCCTTTCCCTCTGTCTTTTGGTCTCTTCTGCCTCATGCTTTTTTGCAGTGAGATGACTCATCAGATGCCAGTGTTATGTTCTTAGACTTCCCAGCCTCCAGAACTGTAAGCCAAATAAAGTTTTATTGTTTATAAATTACCCAGTCTGTGGTATTCTGTTATAGTAGCAGAAATGGACTGAAACAATTGCATAGGACAAATTTGGCCCAATTTTAGTATCTCACTGTGTTGTCATTGATTCTGGGATGGGCAGGGTGGGTATTCAACATGACCTCATGTTTACAAATAAAGAGGTGTGGCAACTGTAAGCTGTCAGCCAGCCGTGCTCCATGAGACAGGTTCAAGAGCATCTTGTCCCACCTCCATGGCCGCCACAGTTGGAGAAGTTTGAGAAGACTCATGGGAATGGAGGTCTGATGGTTCTGACTGGAAGAGTGAATGGGAGGTGAAGAAGTGGAGACTCTTCTTCCCTAATGATGTTGTCAGACAGAGAATAGAAGGAGAAAACACAATGATAGAGGAAAACTAGGGTCAAGGGAGCATATTTATAGGATTTGGGGAACAAAGCAAAAGTAGATGGTGGGGAAACAAACATAAAGAAAGTGGAAACTAATGGTAGAACAAGTTTCCAGTTCTGGAGGACATGGGAGGAGGTGGAAGCAAGACCCAGGTGAAGAGAGAGGGGAGATCTTTTTTCTTTGAATCTGGAGTGGTGGAGGGGAGAAGGATGCAGACAGAGGTACTCTGAAATGGGGGAGTAAGCTTGGGGTATTCAAATCCTGCATTATTTTTTAGATTCTGGATTTATTGAGTAAATGAGTGAATATAAAGTTGTAAACATGTGGTTATGTCTGGCAAAAACTTTGTAGGTTTAAGTAATGAGGAAGAGTGCAGAACAAATATTAAGTCTTCACTACCACATTAAAAATGAGAAGATCTTAAGAGAGGGATTTTTCTTTTTGGGAATTCCACCTGATGCAGGTTAAAAATATAATTGATTTTACTATGAAGAGTTTCTAAAAATGCATATATTCTAACATTTTATTTATTTATTTGAGACAGTTTTTGCTCTGTTGTCCAGGTTGGAGTGCAATGGTGCGATCTCAGCTCACTGCAACCTCTGCCTCCTGGGTTCAAGTGATTCTCTTGTCTCAGCCTCCCGAGTAGCTGGGATTACAGGTGTCCACCACCACATATGGCTAATTTTTGTATTTTTAGTAGAGATGGGGTTTCAACATGTTAGCCAGGCTGGTCTCGAACTTTTGACCTCAGATGAGACACCCACCTTGGCCTCCCAAAGTGCTAGGATTACAGGCATGAGCCACCATGCCCAGCGTATTGTAACATTTAATGCTTTAAAAATAATCCACAGTTTATCTATTTTTATTTTCTCATACAATTTAAAGTGAATTTTATTATTAATAAAGGACCAATTTCTTGATTAAAATTCAGGGCTTACTACTGCATATGGGGAAGCAGGCACCTTTATATGTAGTTGGTGTAAGTGTAAGATTTTAGCTTTTCTGAAAATAAATTTGGCAATATATTTGTCAAAAACCCTAAAGAATGTGCTTATCCAACAATTTTATTTTTATGACTTTCTTAAGAAAATTTTTATGTAAGTAATCAAAAATGTACTTCAAGAATAAAGTAGCTAAACCTTTATAATAATCAAAAAGTAGGAAAAACCCACACGTCGACCATAAAAGATTGAATAAAATCTTTGGTATAACCATAAAATAAAATGCCATACAATAAAATGATATAGAATAATACATATTAACATGAAAAACATTCACAAAATTTTATTAGTGAATATTACAATGATGTATAGTATAATCTTTGTAAAAAAACGTATTAATTTACATATCACTACAGTTTACACTCACATTCTTTCTGGGTAGTGTGATGACGGTGATTTTTACTTTTTTCTTTGGGCTTATTTACATTTTCTACTATGAACAAGCATTATTTCTATCATAAGGAAACAAACTGAATTTAAAGCAAAACAAAAACAAAAATCTCAATCATATCATCATCTGCAGCCTTCAAGGAAAATGCCCAGAAATTCCCTCTAATGGGAAAAGTCTACCTACTTATTTTTTCTCTAAGCATGCTTTTCTTCAGGCACCAGAATATAAGATAAACTAGGCTCATTTAATTCTATCTTTTAGTTTTTAGCAAAAATATTGTTTTCTACGTCTTTTAAAATGATTGGTGTGTGAATATTTCAGCTATATGATGGACCACATCAGTTGGAGCTAATCTAGGGACTTAACCATTGTTTATGATGTTATTTTAGTGGAAAACATTCTAAGATCCAAGTATCAAATTTACAAAGGTACTTTTTAAATAGGAGATTTCTTGTAGTTCATGGAGTTGGAGGTACCGGAGGCTCTGTGGGAAGCAGATGACGCTGTACAGGAATGAGCTGCACACAGATTACCGTGCCTGGATCCTTACTGTCCAGAAAGCCCTTGCTTCCATTCCGCTACAGCAGGTCTCCCTCCCTGCTGTGAAACTTGCTGGGGCCCCCACCTCTTTCCAACCTGTGCTCCATCCCACGACCCTCAATGCCTCAATGCCCACGGTAATTTGTGGTTCAGAAGACAGCATACCAAAGGGTTCTGTGGGACTGAGGGTGACAGTCGGTTAACTGCCAGCCCAATTTTTTTGTTACATTGCTTCAGTGGGAGCAGTTCTGAGTTCATTACAACTTCCAGTTTAGGAACAGAACTGGAACATAGTTGCCAGCAGCAACTATAGGTTTTGTCATCCTGTTAGAGGTATATAACAATTCCTTTATACCTAAGGCATGCATTTTGGTTTGGAGCATAACCAAACCTGTTGAATTTCATGGTACTTTACTGCATTCAGTCTCATTTTCCTGTCAGTAATAATTTCCCATACATGCCTAAAAATAAAGAAGTCAGATTTATAAGACACATCCTTTTCCGTGAGACAAACTGACTTTATTTCCTGTCTCTGGAATGGAACTGAAATTCAGCAATTTGCTGTAAACAAAACAAGCTGTACTTCGGCAGTGTACTATGTTCTGTTAGAGAGAGGGAGGCACACCATGGGGTCCCTGCAATAAAAACAGTGGTAGAAACTGTTCTAAGTTGTTTCCTGTTGATGTTGTGTTTTTACTATATATTAACTTACTTAATTTTCACAATGGTCTTTTGAAGAACTATTATTGCTTCCATGTTACAGTTGAAAAACTTCAGTTATAGAGAGGTTGACTTGCTCAAGGTCATACAACTAATAAGTAGTAGAAGTGGCATTCAAGCCAAGGTATTCTGGCTCCAGAGTGGGGGCTCTTCGGTACTGTGTTATACCCATCTATTATGTAGAGTGCAATGAACGTGATTGTGTCTATAAGAATACTGGGATCTGGACTAGACATGAGGATGTGATCTGGTGATTTGCAGTTTGATAGATGGCTGTGAAAGTAGACTGGTGAAGTGGTTTTTATGCTTTTCCTTATGAAATATTTTTTAAACTAAATCTTTTCTTCCCCCTACCAGAGACAGGATCTCACTCTGTGGGTCAAGCTGGAATGCAGTGGTAGTGGTGCCATCATAGCTACTGCATCCTCAAACTCCTGGGCTCAAGTGATCCTCCTGCCTCAGTTTCCTGAATAGCTAAGACTACAACAGGTGTGGCACTAGCTAAGATTTAAAACATCGTAGAGACAGGGTCTTGCTATGTTGCCCAGGCTGTTCTTCAACTCCTGGCCTCAAGTGATCCTCCCACCTTGGCCTCTCAAAATGCTGAGATTCCAAGCGTGAGCCACCATGTCCAGCCTCAAACTAAATCTTGAATGAAACCTGAAAATGAAAATGATGAACGTGGAATTAATCTGGTGTGAAACTTGTTGGGAACTCCCACTTCTTCTCAACCTGCTCTTCACCCTACCTCCTCCTCCTTCCTTGAAGTTGGGGGACAAGGGAGGAGGAGAACCATAGCCATTCAGCCTCTCTTTGGTCTCCTTTATACTCCAAAGGCTTTGAGCAGCATGGTTTAAAAACTACTAGTGGCCAGGCATGGTGGCTCATGCCTGTAATCTCAACACTTTGGAAGGCCAAGGGAAGCAGTTTGCTTCAACTTAGAAGTTGGAGACCACCTTCGACTACGTGGCAAAAACCCATCTCTATAAAAAGTACAAAAAAAAAAAAAAAAGCCAGGTGTGGTGGTGCACCGGTAGTCCCAGCTAATCAGGAAGCTCACATGAGAGGACTGCTTGAGGATCCTGGGAGGTGGAGGTTGCAGTGAGCTGAGATGGAGTCTCTGAAACTCCAGCCTGGGCAATAGAGCCAGATCCCATCTCAAAGCAAAACGAAACGAAACAAAACAAACAACAAAACTACTAGTGAATCAAACAGAGCAGATTCTGGAAAACAGGAGACCTGGGTTTGAATTTTAGATAAAATCAATACATTTTTAGGGGATTCAGTTTTCTCATCAGTAAAATGGAGATGATTCCTACTTGATATGGTTGTGAAGGATTAAATAAGGTATGCAAAAGCACGAAGCAATATATAAATATTAGTTTCTGTTTTTTGTTTTGTTTTGAGACAGGGTCTCACTCTGTCATTGGTGTGCAGTGACACGATCTCAGCTCACCACAACCTCCGCCTCCCAGGCCTGAGATTCTCCTACCTCAGCCTCCCCAGTAGCTGGAATTGCAGGCATGCACCACCAGGTCTGGCTAAGTTTTTGTATTTTTAGTAAAGATGGGGGTTTCACCATGTTGGCCAGGCTTGTCTCGAACTCCTGACCTCAAAAGATTCACCTGCCTTGGCCTCCAAACTGTTGGGATTACAGGCATGAGCCACTGCACCCGGCCTGGTTTGTTTCTACATAGCCTTGATTTGGAAAGGAGAGGCCCAAGTGGCAATGAGATGTCAGACAGTATATGCTGCATCCTGGTAGCCAAGAGGACTTGCAGAAAAATCAGGGAAGGTGACCATGGGCAGTGTCCAGAGGTCAGCAGCTAGAACACTGAAGTTAAACAAGTTATGTCAGAGTAAGCACTGTCCTTCAACTTTGAAACAATCACCAAATTGCAATTAAGAAATTTTGTTTTAGAGGTTTCTGGGGAGACCCAGTAGAATATAAAACATTCATAAGGAACCAGTATCTGTCAAAATCACTGCTGTATGCCCAGAGCAGTACAGGGACTAGGTGCGTAAATAAATTAGGAGGGTGTCATGAGGAAAATGTACCAAATTACTGTAACAAAAACATTTTGTTAGTGCTTGTGGCTATGCCTTACCGGGGATCCAAATGTAGTTCTCTTAGAGTAACACAGGTCTTGGTAATTTCATTTCATATGCCATACTAGTTTCATTTTGGACTTTAACAGTAAATGTCAAACTCCTCAACTTCACAGGCAAAACAAGCATACACTTACAAGATCTCTCGATCTAACTTTCAACATGTCTTTACACTTCATACCATTGATGTACAGAAATATTCCTATCAGGAATGTTGGGTCTGTTGTAAATGTGAATTGATTTACAAGAAAATATTTTAAAATCATGTGCAAGTTTTCTTTCAGACTTAATTATAATCCACACATTTCAAGCTCCTACGGAACTATCAATAGCGCCAATTGTACCATGTCCGCAGCATCCATTCTGAAAGATTGCTTTTCATGACCTGGGTATTTCAGGCTGCTGCAAATAAAGGAGACTGCTAGTAGACAACTGCTAGCTACAGCCACACCCTCCCGTATCAGGCACGTAGCTGCCTCTATCTTTAGAAACGTTGAGTCACAATATTGCAGGTGCTACCCATTTTTACTTCATATGGCTTCTACAAGTTGATGGTAATCTGAATTTATAGTAGTTAAGAGACTAAGTTCATTCCTCCCCTCCATTCCCCACTTCCACTCCCGAAACACCAGTAGTTTTTAATAGACTTGGTGCAACTCTGAAGTAAATAATGTGGTAGAATACAACTGCAAATAATGGTCAAGTCTAGGTTCATGAATCTGAACCCTCTTATGTTCCTTTTGCCACTGGAAAGAGTATTTATATCTATTTTGGATGTTCCTGAAGTTCCAGCTTTCTATTAAGGTGAAGGGCCACATTTCACTGCCCAGTGAATTTTAAAAGCATTACAAAGCACACCCTTCCCTTTTGGAAACTGGACATTTGGAAACTCTATGCTCTTGAGTCATGGAGCTGGACATCCTCAGGCAGTTTTGCAAAATGATCACTAGCAAGGCCTCTTGGCCCCTTCTCATGTATTTATGGATATCAAATAACTCATGCAACTATGTTGGCCTTTCAATGACCTTGAGTATTGCTTATGAGAACAGAAACCTTAATAGCACAGAGATGCACAGTACCTTCTCATCATTTGTTTCTGTAGCTTTATTTTGCTGAACAGAACAGCAGTTCTCATCGGAAAACATCTCTTCCTCTTTTCAATTAGAGAATCAAATATTAGAACAAATTTTTGTAAAATGTATATGAAAAAAACAGAATTATGGACTTTGTATCTCTCTCCCAAACTATTACCTAGGCCTCTATATGAGGTGACAGTTTGAAAGATACAAAGTTCATAATTCTGTTTTTCATATACATTTTACAATTAAAATATTTATACTTTCTAGTCGTTCTAACTAGAAAAAATACTTTACTTGTCATTTAAAATTGGTTTTCCCAAGCTTACTTCAGCCACATGTTAATGACCTACCTTCCCTGCCTCCTTTTTAAGAAAAAAAAAGTGAAAACAAATTTTGATAAGTCTTTGGTAGAGTAAACCAAGGTCTTCAAAATTATAATATTCCAGTTAATTGAAAATGCCTAGATATGATATTATTCTTTTTAAAATCTCCTTAAGGTTGGGCAATCTGATAGATCCTAATTCAACTCTCCGATTTTGCAAGTGAAGTAAAATTAATTTATAAGATTTTGGGCCAGTAAAATTATATTGGGCCTCAAGTTCTGTAGTCTCTAGCTTCAATGCGCTTCCAACTACAGCAAGATTACTAGATTGTTCAGTAATGCAAAAACAAGACAAAAGAGCTCCAATGGCATCTTAATGTATGCATATCTGACAAATATCTATGAAATCACCCCCAAGGTAATACTTTAAAGTAGGTTTTTATATATTTTATATGATAAAATGAGGAACTCAGATACTCCAACACTTCTAAATGTCACATCCAAAAGTTTGAAATTAATATTAGCATTCTATAAAGGTATTTCAGTGAAAATAAGAATTATGACTAAGCCAAGAACTTCCAGTTTTTATTTTTTAAACATCATTTAACAAGAAAAACATTCAACCAAATTAAAAAGAATTAGATTGGATTAATTTACAATAAAATAATCAACTTAAAATATCAGCCCTTCCATTTAGGGCCAAGGAGGCCAATGGTTCCTGTTTAAACAGCAGAATTGCACAATTATTTTTACTTATATTTAATGGCACACAAAAATAAAAGTTTTACCACTTCCACTGACACCCTCCATTCCCTCCAGAGTAGAATTCATACAATTGCATCTTAGGTCAGAACTCAGGCTTTTAAAAATTATCTTGGCTGGGCACAGTGGCTCACGCCTGTAATCCCAGCACTTTGGGAGACCAAGGCGGGTGGATCACAAGGTCAGGAGTTCGAGACCAGCCTGACCAACATGGTGAAACCCCATGTCTACTAAAAATACAAAAATTAGCCGGGCGTGGTGGCACGTGCCTGTAATCCCAGCTACTCAGGAGGCTGAGGCAGGAGAATCGCTTGAACCTGGGAGGCAGAGGTTTCAGTGAGCTGAGGTTGCGCCACTGCACTCCAGCCTGGGTGACAGAGCGAGACTCAGTCTCAAAAAAAAATCATCTTACATTTTGAAATATAATACAACTACTCTGATAACAAGAATACTTTTAAAACAATTCTTACAGAAAACAAATACCTTAGATAATTGTGTGGCACATTAGACTGCTCAAAGAAACAGCAAAGATGAAAAATAATGTACAAGAATTATAGTCCCTTGTTTATAGAAACCATCCAAATAAAATATTTTCCCTAATTTTCCTTGCTTCTTATAATTTATTAGCAGAGATGAATTACAAGAAGCAGAATGCACCATTTTTTGGTTCTTGGTTGTAGCTGCCAGCTTAGTTCATGACTATAAATATAAAGCAAATATGATTATGCTCACAATTTCCGGAGTGGGAAAAAACCCAGATAGCTCTAAAATGTTTCTCTATCCTTGCTTTCAAGTCATGACAAAAAAATTCACAGCAGTTTAAAGGATGGTGAAAGACTAAACATAGGGCCCACTACAATATTCATTTTACCTATTACACTCCTATAGTAAAAACTGTAGTAAGTATGATATTATATTTAAGTAACATTCTATAGTAGGCTGTTGGAGCAAATACAGCATTTAACAGGTTCATTTACAGACCAGGCATGGTAGCCTTTAGACAGAACATCTTATTTTCACACTCTTGAACATGTAACCTTTAAAAAAACCAAAAGGAACAAGTAATTTATGACAGCTGGCCAGGCACTTAATTTGGGGAAAGAGAAGGATTTTGAGGTAAACTAGAATTATTTTCAGCAATCACAAACATGGCCTAAAAACTACTTTTTACACCACACTGAAGTTATTCAGCTTTTAAGTTTGTCACTCCTTTATGCCAAAATTCACACTTAGGTCTAACTTTTTTTTTTTTTTTTGACGAGTCTCGCTTTGTCACCCAGGCTGGAGTGCAGTGGCACGATCTCTGTTCACTGCAACCTCCACCTTCCGGGTTCAAGCGATTCTCCTGCCTCAGCCTCTCAAGTAGCTGGGACTACAGGCGCTGGCCACCGTGCCTGGCTAATTGTAACTTCTTAAAAAGCTATTCAAGGAACATACTCAAGTCTGAATTTTGGCCCCATTTAGAAACTTCTGTGCTTAGAACATACTTGAGAAAACTGTAAGTACATACATACAAAGGCTCTTTATTGGCACAAGCGCCCAAGATGAGTAACTATCTTTCTCCCTAATTTGACATCAAATTTAAAAGGTTTTTAAGGAAAAAAAATCAAACTGCCAGTCACAGAAAAAAAACAACAACAAAAAACTGTTACGAAAATTAGAGTAACACTGCCCCAGAAGGAGCAGAAACAGAAAAGTAGAATTTCCGTTTACAAATGACAGTACTGTGAAAGCTCCCAGAATTAGCAGTAAGGAGCACAACTCTCCAGGTAAGTTATATTCTGGGCACAGAATATGTTTCTTCTTTTTTGAATTTCAAGGTAATATGACATTTGCTTAATAAATGAAAATTCATAATATAGAAGATGGAGGACCTCAATAAGCATTTAGATATTAGAAGACAGGAACAAAGTGGCCATTTTGGAATTAGTCTTTTATCAAAAGTTATCCAATCCTATTTTTCATGAGAATTACCAGGGTATTATCTGCAAATGAAAATGGCAAACCTCCAAATCCTCATAACTATCAATTAATTATATCTTCCATTCCTGTCTCAACAATTTCAACTTCCTGTTTTGAACAAACTCATCAGCTCAGATTTATCAACATCTTGTTTTTAAACCATTCAAAGAACATTATGAATAAAGAAAATTTAAAACATTTTTCAGCTGAGACATCCTCATTCTCAAATGAGAATATCGGTTTAATTTAGAGTTTCTACATGGCTAAAAGAAAAAAAAAAAAAAGATTTAAATACATGATACCAAGTTTTCCAGTCACGGTAAAGGGCTTATGCTAACTGACCTCTTCTTTCCTTGCAGGACTAACTGCAGGCATCCAGCAAAATTACTAGCTGGAGTTACTGCTGCAATGAGCAAATGTAGAAGAATTTCTTTCTCTGTGATGCTAACTGGAGTTTTCAAGTTTTGAAACTATGACCCTGGTCCATTAGCACCGTGCTTTACTCAACTGCAATAATCAAGCCCCTATTGCTGTGGGGGGAGGTACAGAAGGTAGGGTGAGAAGGGGATTGAGGGCAATTATATACATCATTAAGATACCATGATATACAGTGAAAATGTAATTTGTTAATACACTATATTTGAGGTTTGAAAATCACCGGTCACAGCTATTAAATAACAATGCACCAAAGTTTTACAATATTTGAACACCTGCAAATGAAGAGCTTTCTGGTATGACCCAAATTTGAATACAAATAGAAATTCATTGAATATTAGGCTTATCAGTAAGCTAGAGGAAACAAATACATTTTATAGGTAGTAACCTATGGAAACAGTGGAGATTAGGTAAAAATTAAGTGAAATTATTCATACGCTTTCAGTTTCATCTTTCTCCTGGGAAAGCCCCAAAACAGGGCTCTGGAAAACCAACTTTATACATGTACAAAATGGCATCTGCTCTCATATAGATATAGCTTTCCCTCAATGGTAGATAAGTCACAGACATATCTCAGACATTCATTTTCATGCATAAAGATTTTTGAGACATCGATTCCACTGAAATATTATAAAGGAAGTCTACAAACCACTTCTATAAAAAGGCACTTCACTGTGAAAGTTGGATTTAATTACATGAAATCTGAGAAGACTAGGAGAGACTCAAAATTCAGTTTCATTTTTGTATTTATGAATCTAGAGCAGATGCCAGTTTAGAGAATACAGCCGATAACATTAAAAACAAACAGCAATAATAACTATATTCTTGGCAAAACAGTAATTTATGACATTTCTCCAAAAATTAGCATAGTTCTAAGTTCAACAGTAAAAAGAAAAAAAAATCACCAGCAGTTGCTACCTTAGAGCTCAAGACACTGTTTTCAATAGAATTTCACGTTTGCAGTTTGGTTCTCTGTTTCAGACATGAACTGCTTTTCAGATGAAATGCCTGCAGTGGCAGAAGTGTGTTTGTGTTATGGAATAACCCAGGGCAGAAAAGTAACAGGGAGTAACAAGAGGTGCATTTCTCTGGTCAGACAGCCAAGTGAGGAGGTAGTTATTCTGAGAACTTTTCAAATAGAGAATATTGTACTAAACTACTGAGAGTTGGGGAAGTAGCAGGAGCTTCTCTGTGAGACTAAAGATAGCGACAGGAATACTTCTCCTCCAGGGAAGTCAGGACCAGGGCGTCAGTGCAGCTGAAATAAAAATGAAATTTGTGTAAGTGACACGTTCAGAGTATAAGAAAAACAAGTATACAAAATTACAGGAATAAGATACATTTCCAAACTACCTTGAAAGTGGCTCTTTTCTGATAGAACTTTAAAAGTATCTGTAAGAAAGGAACAAAAACCATGTCATTATTATCTAGTCTCAAAGTAGCGATCCTTCAAATTCCTGGTCACTGCCAGGAATAGGTAAGTCCGCATTTCATAATGCCTTATAATTTCTAATGTTATCAAAAATACAAAGATACCTGTAGAATAATTAAATGTTTTACATACTTTAGACCTCAGTACTTTCAGAGAGTGCCGTAAGGAAAATACGCAGAAGAGCATAGGCAGAAACTCAAATGACATACAGACAATAACACTAACACTCCTCCAAACTGCCCAAATACTAAGATTTATAATTACGCCGAAAAGCCATATGCTCACCTTGTTACATCACCACACAGGGCAATCCCATACAACCCTGAGTCCCATCATCACTGCTGTTGAGTTTTTTCATTCGGTACTGGCGTATCTCTCTCACCAGTGTGTAAAAAGCATCTTCAACACCCTATAAAAAGAACAAATGAAAAACAACAACAACAACAACAACAACAAACAACGAGAGAGACTGCTCAACGGACACAATCCAAAGTGTAAGCTCTCTCGCATTTGTACCTCCTCATGTGGACATAAGATTCCAATTACTAAATGAATAGCTGATAAAATAAAATATGGTGATTTAAGGAAGAGAACACTAAATTTCACGTTCCTATTGAATCACATGAACAGGCTGATATAAAAATGGCACATTTTGTCAAATAAACACTCAGGCAAAGGAAAAGGGTAATGTGAGACATAAGGAACAGAACTACCAGATCTAAAGACTCCATTCAGGAGGCTTTAGCCCTAAACAGGGGCTGGTGTTGACAGAGAAAGAACTAATGTTTATCAATATTTTTAGTCAAGGATCTTCAGTAGAAATATCTGTGGATGTTAATGCAGGAGTAAACATGCCATACTAGAATATTACTAAGTTCATTTTGGGTTTAAACAAGTGATCAGAAAAAGAACACTATTAAAACATGCCTAACAACAGGCCAGGTGCTGTAATCCCACATCTGCAATCCCAGCACTTTGGGAGCCCCAGGTGGGAAGATCGCTTGAGGCCAGGAGTTCAAGATCAGCTTGGGCAACATGGTAAAACCCCGTTTCCACTAAAAATACCAAAATTAGCCGGGCATGGTGGTATGCACCTGTAGTCCCAGCTACTTGGGAGGCTAAGGCAGGAGAATCGCTTGAACCCAAGACTCGCCTAAAAAAAAAAAAAAGAAAAAAAATGCGTAACAACAAAGAATACGAATGTGGATCACATCTCCGTCAGAGTTAATCAACTGATGTTCTCTGCCTAGAGCAAACCCTTGCACAAGTGCTGAATGCTACACCATACCTGTCTGGTTTTGGCTGAGGTTTCAATGAATGGAATCCCGTAACTCTTGGCCAGTTCGTGGGCTTGTTTTGTATCAACTGTCCTTGTTGGCAAATCACACTTGTTTCCCACTAGCACCATAGGTACATCATCCGAGTCTTTTACTCGCTTAATCTGCTCCCTGTAAAAAGGGATATGTTATCAGAACATAAAAGAAACAAGATTAGTCTGGGAGAAGTGGCTCATTCCTATAATCCCAGCACTTTGGGAGGCTGAGGAGGGCAGATGGCTTGAACCCAGGATTTGGACTAGCCTGGGCAACATGGCAAAATCCAGTCTCTACAAAAAATATAAAAATTAACTGAGTGTGGTGGCACATGCCTATGGTCCCAGCTAATTGGGAGACCGAGGTGGGAGGATCACCTGGACCCAGAAAGGTCAAGGCTGCAGTGAGCCATGATTGTTCCACTGCACTCCAGCCTCGGCAGCAGGAAAAAAAGTAAGAAAAGAAAGTGAAGAAAAGAAAAGGGAAGAAAGAAAAGGAAAGAAAGGAAGGAAGACAGGAAGGCAGGCAGGAAGGCAGACAAGATTTCAGAAAGGAATGGCTACAGCAAACTAGCAAATATTATGTAGCTCTATTATCTTCTAATAGTTTCACTTTTTCCTGCTTGAGACTTGATGCAGCAGCCGTCAGGAAGCCATAAGTACAAGTTCACCTTCTACTGGGAGTAGATGGGTATTTTATCCTGATACCTGCCCTAGTTAGGCTCCTGGATTCTCCCAAAGCACTAGGCTCTGGATTTAATTGGCAGCTAGAAATCACTCCTTAAATTAAGGTCTGAAGTATAAAAAGTAAAGCTCACTACTGCTAAATAACTAGGCATGATAGTATTTAATGGAAGACAGTCTATCACTTTTCAATATGGGTGGTGCTCAAACATTTTCCTCGAACAAATTGTACATGAAGCTGGGCATGGTGACTCCCCTAGTCTTAGCACTTTGGGGGGCTGAGGTGGGAGGATCGCTTGACCTAGGAGTCTGAGACCAACCTGGGCAACATGGTGAAACCTTGCTTCTACAAAAAATATAAAAATTAGCTGGCTATAGTGGTATGTGTGCCCATGGTCCCAGCTGCTCGGGAAGCTGAGGTAGGAGGATCCCTTGATCCGTGAGAGGTTGAGCCCTGAGAGTGTCATGCCACTGCACTCCAGCTTGGGCAACAGAGCAAGACTCTGTCTCAAAAAAACTAAAACAAGCTGGGCGCGGTGGTTCATGCCTGTAATCCCAGCATTCTGGGAGGCTGAGGCAGGGGGACTACTTGAGGTCAGGAGTTCGAGACCAGCCTGGCCAACATGGTGAAACCCCATCTCTACAAAAATATAAAAAAAAAGAAAAAAAAAATTAGCTAGGCCTGATGGTGGACACCTGTAATTCTGGCTCCTCAGGAGGCTGAGGCAGGAGAATCTCTTGAACCCGGGAGGTGGAGGTTATGGTGAGCTACTGCACTCCAGCCTGGGCAAGAGCAAAACTCCATTTCAAAAAAAGAAAAACTAAAATAAAACACTGTAGCTGGAAGTCCAAGCTATAAAATAGAAAACACAAGAAGTACTCTTAGTAAAGGGAGGCCGAAGCATCGAGAACTCCTGACTGACAGCACTGCCTTTGATGACATGTAAGACACACAGCAGGGAAACTATTGGTTTAGACTGTCTTGACCAACATGATCCAACAGAGCTTTCTGTGATAATGGAAATGGTCTATATCTGTACTGTTCAACATGGTAGCCACTAGTAGCTACTGGGCATTTGGTGGTTAAGAAACTAATTTTTAAATTTTACTTAATTAACTGTAAATAACCACTTACTGCACAGTATTGTTCTATATTCTACTTTTGGATTACCCACTAAGTCCGGTATCTGAACTGCAGTCTATTGGCTATTTGCAAAGCTGTGCCTGATGGCAGTAGCCTGTATTAACAAATAAGACAGCCTTAAGTACCCGGACCATGCCACTGTTAGGTTACTACTGATTTTTACATTAAACAAGCCTCTTTGAGGATCCATAGGAAAATTTCCTTCTAGTAGCAGTATAATTCTGCTTCTTCTGATCAACTGACTGCTTTCAGCATACAAATACTGAGTCTTTCAGCTGGCTACTTCCCTTTCACAACAGTGACCAAATTTGTAGTCCACCTTTAGAAAGTCATTGGAGCTTCATAGAAGCACAATCGCAGAATATACTCACTCCTAAATGTGTTTTATTTCCTTTACCCTTATTTTTTGTCTCACTTAAGCCTATTTTTCATTAATTTTATCTTGCTTTACTATATGCATTTTAATAAGATGTTTTAAATACTCTTTGGTTTAAGGTAAGGCACACAGAAAAATGAATAAATGCCTTGTAAGAAAAAAATGACTTCTAGAAATTCAACAAACATTATTAGATGCATGCCAAGTGTGGGAACTTTATTAAGTATTACTATTACTTTTAGACAGAAAAGATGAGAAGTTCAACAGGTTAGGAAAAGAACATTTGAATTCAGTTTTGGACCAATCTGCTTTTTGAAAGCAGACATCTTCACATGGATGGAAAATAAGCCAGGACTCAAGCCTTTAGGCAGAACATTTAAGTAGCATTTACTGTGTGCCAGGTACTATTCTGAATGATCTGCATATTTATTAAAACTCTAATCTTCACAACAACTCTATGAAGTAGTATTATTATCTCCATATTACAGGTAAGGAAAGCCACATAGCCCCAAAGTCACATCACTAATAAACAGAGCTAGGCTTCAATCCAGGTAGAGTTGCTATATATAACCATTATATCATTCTGTTTAAGAACACTGTGCTAAGAAAAAGGGGCTCTGGGTTTTTGGTCCTGGCTCTGCTACTAATAACAATCCTGACTCCAAAACCTAACAAACCATCTTCCGAGCTATTTCTGATTCTGTAAAATAAGAATATTGTACTAGAATGTTTATGGTCCAATCTAGCTTTGAAACTTTATGGTTCTATAGACAAAGTCTGTCTTTATGTTCCTTTGCTTTGGCTTCATTTTTATGTATTCATTCGCCTTTTGCTTTTTCCTATCATCTTTTTTTCTTTTTTTTTGGAGACAGGGTCTTGCTCTGTTGGCCAGGCTGGAGTGTGGTGGAGTGATGATGCCTCGACCTCCTGAGCTCACACGATCCTCCCACCTCTGCCTCCTGAGTAGCTGCCACCATGTCTGACTAGTTTGTTTAATTTTTATTTGTGTAGAGGACAGGGTCTTGCTCTGTTGTCCAGGCTGGTTTCCAACTCCTGGTCTCAAAGTGATTCTTCCACCTTGGCCCCCCCATGTACTTGTCAGTACATGGAAAGTACTGACATTCCATGTGTGAGCCACTGTGCCTGGCCCATCTTTTCCATTACATACTGAAAGATGGTTCTTGGAGATGTTTTCCTTTCTGAAATTCCTTTGTGATCTCTAATTACAACAACTATAGTTCCGAACCGTTCCCAATAGCAGGCTTCACTTATTATTAAACATTATAGGAAGAGTATATTATGTAAAATAAATTCCAGTATTAACTTCCAGTAATTACTCTAGATTCTCAATGTCAAACAACCTAAAACCAACTCTTGCCATAATTAAAAAGCTCCATCTTCCCTAGTGTGGTATCCTCATTTCCCTATAAAGCTTCGGAACACAAAGATCATCCTTTCAGAGAAAATAATGCTCCTAGTACCTGTAGAGGTTAATGTCCGCAAATGACTTGCTGTTATTGATGGCAAATACACAGAGGAAGCCTTCGCCTGTCCTCATGTATTGGTCTCTCATGGCACTGTACTCTTCTTGTCCAGCTGTATCCAGTATGTCCAACAGACAGGTTTCACCATCTATTACCACCTGTTTTCTGTAAGAATCCTGGGGGTGTGGAGAGTAAGGGGGCGGGAGGGGAAGGAGGTTCAATATTTATTTAAAAGCCACAAGGAATGCAATGTATTTGCCAAGGTTAAATATGTTTCTAACTATTCAAGCCCATTTCTGCCTAGCTGGTTTGTCCCTCAAATTGCTATTATATAATCACAAACAAAAAGTATCCCATGTCACCCTAGGTAAAACAACAACAACAACAACAAAACCATCAAATTCTATATGCCTGAAGAAAAGAAATATAGTTACTCTGTTCCTGGAAAAGATTAAAAAAACAAGGTAACTCAAATGACAACTCTGCTGCAGCCAGCAGGCTACAGATTAAGAACCTAGTGTATTTCACTAAGCAAGGAACTGGACTGTTTTATTTGTGCTGTTTAAGAAATCTAAACAAAACCTCTGCCAATTAGAACCTGGCCCTATATACATTATTTGTGTTTATGACTAAATATACAAATACCTTTTGTTTCAGAGAAGGTTATAACACCAAATATTTTTTTTTCTCATGCAGATGTACCTTTGGGAAGTATTCCTGGATCAAATTCTTAAAGGTTGCAAACAAAGTATAGTTATAATTAATCTCAGGAAGACAGACATGAATAGATCATATAAAAAATTTTTTCATTTTGGTTTTAAGGCAACAGGCCTTTTATTTGTATTTTAATAATGTCATCACACTTGGAGAACTCTGGAGTATTAGAAGTGCTCTATACTGTTACCTGGGTGGTGGCCAAACGAGTATATAAAAATGCAAAAAGCACTGGGCTGTAGACCTAAGACTTATGTATTTTACTTATGTAAATTGCTCAATAAATAAAACAGAAAATACTTTTAAAAGTTATTAAAATATTAAATATTTAATATAAAATATTAAAGCTGTTAAGCCTGAAATAAAGATTTTGCCAAGGATTAGCAACCAATTTTTTTTTATAGTGGCTATATTAGAGTTAGTTTGCATCAATTAAACACTAGCAGCCAGATGGTAGGGAGGCCCAGTGTTAATTAAAATAATCTCTAAAGTTAGACATTTCTAAACTGAACAAAATGACAAAATCCTTTATTTAAACAGCCTTAGACGCCACTTACTGAAGACAATTTGTACCATGAACTCTCACAGTAACAAGAGAATACCTAGGTACTATTACATAGTCCTTTACCATTCATATATAACTTAAACATATTTAATTTTCCATAACATCCCTGAGTGGTAGACAGGACAGGTTTATAGTAATTTAATACATGACGAAAATTAGGCTGAGAGAGATTCATTTGCTTAATAACACACAAGTAAATTAACTGGAAACAGAGACCCAAATCCTAGGTATAAAGACTAAAAATCTCAAGTTCTTGTGACTCCAATCATCTGGTCTCAGCTGCTTCAACTAGCTAATAAATAAAAATTGAAGAACACTCAGATCTCTGAATCCTTTATCTCCATCCTATTATCTCCTATACAGACAGTCTCGCTACTATGGCCTGTGTTTCTCATGTAATAGAGATGTCATATACGAAGAAACTCATGAATGAACTCAACACTGAATTTGCAATAGTTTACGTAACTCTTAAAAACTGAAAACGTTTTAGAAACTTCAGCAGCTAATAAAAATGAACTGTTCTCTATAAACACGGAAAGCTTATTGCATATCTGAATGCAGTACCCAAAACAACTTTTTACTTTCTCTCCTTTTATTCTTTTAATGAAGAATATGGGTAAAGATGATCCGATAAGTGAGAGACAGGGTCAGGTCAGCGGGCTACCACTGGGCCTCACCTCTATGGTGGGATCATATTCATCTACAAAGTGGTTCTGGATTAGCTGGATTGTCAGTGCGCTTTTCCCAACACCACCTGCTCCAACCACCACCAGTTTGTACTCAGTCATTTCACACCAGCAAGAACCTGTTGGAAACCAGCAATCAGGGTTAATTGACGAGCCACAGTCACAATACTTTAAAGCTTTCTATAATCAATGGAAACAAAAACCTGAGCGTGACCTTCCATTTGGTTCTTAAAGTGATTCGGGAACACAAAAACACCAAACTAATTAACATCGGCCTCACATTTCTGGAGTACAGTCTTCCAGCAACCCCCACCCTTGGCTATTTTTCAAGTCCTTGGGCCCCGCCCTCAGCCTAAGCTATGGAAATCCCCCTTCCTATTACTCCTGTAAGCCTTTTCAGCTCTAGCGGGCAGCCTACAGGCCGTAACTCCCTTTCATTCTCCCTTCGTCTCCAAAGATCTCCCCACGCAGGCACCAAATGGAAGGACCCCCGCCCAAGGCCTTTGTCTCCAGATGATAAGATTTTGCTCAATTCCTGGCATCAGCGAAACGCCTGAACATTCCACAACTCAAAGCCGAACACTATGCATGCGAGAACCTTACCTCAAGCTCTACTGCCTCTGCTTTGGACAGACTTAGGACCACAGCTAGGAAAAATGTTGGAGACCCCGGAACCGCCATGAACAGCCCCCACCAGGGAGCGGCACTTCCGGCCCCGCCCGCTACGTAATCAGTCGGCGCCCCAGGCGCCTGAGTCCCCGCCCTGGCCACGTGGGCCTCCGAACCAGGAGTCACGCGGCAGGCCGCACCCAGACCCGCCCCTCCCACACGGGACGTTTCAATAATGAAAGCGCTAGGTGCTAGTGTCTCAAAAATCAGTAAAACTTTATTCGCTTCCATTCTTTCGCCATTAACAGAAAACTGGAGAAAGCAAAAATGTTTTGTGTTTACAAAGATAAACGGCCTCTTTACCCAGAGATCAAAACCTCAAACGACAAGGGGGAAGATAAAAGAGCCCTCCCCCACATCCCCTGAGCTGACCCTTGTCTTCTTAGACAAAGCCTTCAGTCCACTGGCCAGGGACCCTGTATATGGCCAATTCAAGAAGAGGGCCAAGAAATCAGACCCATCTATTCCCGTGATATAAAGTTGAACAGAAGCTACACCAAGGGTCAAGTGTCTGTATTTCACAGGACACAGTAACCAGGCGGCTACTTATAAAAAAAACAAGATTCATTTCAGGCACAACTTTTTTATTTTTTTTTGTTTTGTTTTTAAATCAGTAAAAGAAACTGGGTCCTAGAAGCTGCAGTGATCTAAGCAGCAGCAAGTTTGTGCATTCATTTTTTTTTGTTTTTGTTTAAATATGTTTAAATTATCACACTGCTGGCACTCCTCATTTGCATGAAATTCTGCACCATACTTACTTATTGTAGTAAAGTTACCCCCCATCCCAGGAAAAAAAAATACTACTCTGGAAGATAATTTTCACTGAAATATAACCAAACTTCTTTAAGTGGATTGTGACAAGATTATAAATGATATGAAAAATAACATTTCAAAATTTGGCCATTAACTTTAAGAAATGGTTTGCCTATACAAATTTTTGTAATTTTTAAAAGATAATATATTCTACCCTCATATGGTCCTCAGAATTAAAGCATAATGAACAGGAAGGAAAAGGAAAAGAATGCAACTGAGTGCTAAGGCAGAACATCTTGCCAGAAGTAATTAATGAAGGTAGAGTATAAAATGAATATCAAGTGCAGAATTTCACAGGGCCAACAAGATATAACAGTCTATATTTTTCACTTACACAGGCGAAGTGGATTTTGCAATTAACAGTTGCGTTAAATGCACCAAATAAAGCTCCTAAAATTGATACTATAAGGCGCCACCTTAAGTTTTCCAGGCTGCAACTGTGCATTATTTTAAAATGGTTTTCTTAAATTTATTTATTTATTTTTTAAACATAACACGAGGAAGGTGTTAAAACTGGTGTAATAGCTCAATAGAATAAGTATTCCAGATTTCGGGAGGGATGAAGAGGGAGATATTCAGAACCCTTCACCAGATTCCCCCCAACTTGATCATAGTGGATTAATGATGTGCTTTGTGGATGTGGTTAGTCAATGACACCAGCTTGACGGATCTTTCTTTCTGCACCAAACCCCTGTGGGGGGAAAAAAAATCCTGCAGTTAATGATTTTAGTACACAACAATCACGGTACATTCACTATTCCCAAATGAAACTACAAAAGCGTTATTTTTAATCAACTTATGCACTACTAATTCTTTCCTTGAGAAAATCCATAGTAAGCCCTTCTGACCCATTACCTAAACTATCTTCAAAGTATCAAGAAAAGAAAATGGGCTTTTAAGCAACCATTAGGTTAGGGGCTGAATCAATGTGTAGAAAGTCCTAAACTAGTTATAAGCAATATGGAAGTCTCCTTGCTTAAGTTTCCTGACCTATTATTTAAATAGAACCACATATTATATGTTGGTCTATCATTTGGCCTCCCCTACAAGCCTTGTATGGGCTCATACCATTGAATTATCTGGTCCCCTTGGCTGACGAAGAACCATTAGGCGAGGAGCACTGGCATCATCCAGGGTGATGTTCTTCAAACGATTGACCAACCGATCAGGTCGAGGAGCTGCAACAGCCTTGGGGCCCTCACTGTAATGAAGTCAAAAGATGAGAAGAAACCACACTTGGTGGGCAGATAGCAAGCACTTGCAAAGGAGTGTGTTTTCTATCTAACTGCCCAAATGACTCACTTTTAATGACAGGACTCTCGCCTCATCTACCTAGCTGGAAAGACAAGACAGACAAGTTTGTTTATATATTATTTTCCCCAACTCAATGTTCCAACTTAATAGGAATGGAAGGAATCATTTGCAGACCCTAGACTTGAATGGAATCGGACTGACCAGTTCCACAGATGCATTAAAAAACAAGGTAGCAGATGTGGTAGCTAACACCTACAATCCCAGCACTTTGAGAGGGCAGGGCAGGAGGAACACCTGAGCCCAGAACTTTGACATCAGCCTGGGCAAAACAGAGGGACCATGTCTCTACAAAAAAATAAAATTGGGAGGGACCATGTCTCTACAAAAAATAAAATTGGCTGGGTGTGGTGGCGCATGCTTGTAGTCCCAGCTACTCGGGACGCTGACATGGTAAAATTGCTCAGGCCCAGGGGGTTGAGGTTGCAATGAGTTGTGATGGTGCCACTGCACTCCAGCCTGGTTAACAGAGTGAGACTGTCTCTGGAGTGGGCGGTGAGGGGTGGGGGGGTGATGAAGCAAAGTGGCATTATGAGTCAGGATGGTTAAACTATTAGAATTTTAAGCACCATATAACCAGAAATGACTTAATGGAAGAAAAGGAATTTGGAAAAAAATTTTAAAAACATGTACTACAAAATCTTTTTATATTAGACTAGAAGTAGGAAGTATCAAGAAATAAAAAATGGCAGAAGAGAGGATAAAACAAGGCAAAGAAAAGTAAAGTAATGTGACGAACAGAGACTACAGAAGTCGAGATACTCCAGGGTAGTTACTAATCAAACCACAATAACAAAACTCACCAGACTCGCCAAACATTACAGGCGCTGCACTTGCCAGTGCGCTGATTAAGAATCACTGAGAACTCCACCTCATCTCCTGCCTGTAGCTCAATGCCATCCTGAACTTCTTTCACATGGAAAAAGAGCTTCTTGCTATCTCCTACTTCATAGTTAATGAAGCCAAACTGAAAAAAAAAAAAAAAGGAAGTAGCTAAAAAAGAGAAGACATGCCACACTTCACTCTGAATGAGGCACAATGCTTGTCCCTATTATCTTAAGGATGTATAAAACATGGTATTAACGTTGATACTGCAATCCAGCTGCCTGTGGTAAAACTTGTCAGGGAAGAAATGTATCTTTGAAATCAGTGCCATTTATCATAAACTTGACCCAAACAAATAAAAGTTCCTTCATATATTATGAACTAAGCTTTCTGAATTAAGCAAACTCATCAGGAAGCTGTTACTTCAACATATACATTGGTTTGATCTCTTCTAGAATTAAGCTGGGTTATAGTATTCTATGAAGCAGCCATACAAAATGCTATATTCCCTGTACTGATGAAAAACATTGAGAACTCAAATTTCCCTGAGATCTCAGTAATAAGACTAAGCTTGTTTGCCCGAAGCTTGTTTTTTCAGTACTTGTCAACATGATTTCTGTGTTTATGCAAAAGAAGCTCAAAGCAAAAGTGTACAAACCTATATAGTTAGTCCTTCTATTCTGGAAATCTCACCCCAAACTTATTTTTCCCATTGTGTAATATCAGTTACTAACACCACTCTTACTTTCGCATTGCTAATATAGTCACTTTTTCTTTGTGTAGTTTTCTGTTTTTATTAAGCTACCTCAAATGACTGAAAAAAAAAGCTAAAGTAGAAATAAAAAACAAATCAATGTTGATGATTTCCCCTTGGCTAAAAAAATTTCAACGTTTTGGTTACCAACTCATAGAAGGATCAAATTCAGATGCAGAGATGCTGGCACTTACCTGATCTTTCACACATTCCACTGTGGCCCTACGCAGGGGTGTGATGTTGTAAGCCATAGTTTGTGCATTTTGGCCTAGGACACACAATTGGAACTTGACGCTCTCCCCTTTCTGCAGGCAATCCCCTTTGTTGGCCATCCCAACGATGCCAAATGGATAGACCTCACCTTTCATATTCCCTGTAGGAAAAGAACAGGTACAAAGTCTAAAAGCTATTATTTCACAACAGTCCTCTGCTGATGATCCTAGGAAGTTTATGTTACCTAAAAACAATATATATTTTTAATACTTGGAAGTTTCACCTTAAAGCTTAAATGAAATCCCAAATCTTAAATACTACCATGGAACCAAATGAGAACATAACAGCTCATCAGTAGTTTACTAGCTAATGAATAATTTTAAACTGGATTCATAAATTAAAAGAAAAATCATACTGTCATTTACAATCCCATTACCTAAGTTTTAAGCACTATGGGTTGCTAATGTCCACAAGAGTATCTTCTTCCCAAGTTCACAATATGAGCCAACCAGCCAAAAATATTTTTGTCCCATAATCAGCCAGTAAACTAGGCAGGCATAGGCAAAAACAATCTAGATAAATCTCTTTGACACTCCATCTCCTTTTTTTGTTCCAATTCTGGCTCCCTCAAACTAATAGGTTCCTTTTTCCAGATCAGAGATCGAAAAGCTTTTTCCTAAAGGGCCAGATAGTACATACTTTAGGTTTGTAAGTCATCCTGTCTAGCCAACTCTGCTGTTGTAGTGAGAAAGCAACCAAAAACTATATATAAACAAATGCTTGTGGCTGCGTTTCAAAGAAAACTATCACAAAAAAAGGCCACTGTATATGCTGAGCCCTGCCTCAAAGTATAAAGTTGCCTGGAGGCCAGTGCAGGCTACAGATAAAAACTATGCCAAAGAATTCAGCTGCCTAATTCAGCATCCAAGCAAATGTGTTCAGTCAACAAAGGGAAAACATGAGGAAAAACAGGTGGGAACTGGAAGCTTCAGAAACACTTTTAAACCTCCTCTTGATGTTTACAAGTGAAGAATTTTTGTTGTTGTTAAGACAGGGTCTCGCTCTGTTGCCTAGGCTGGAGTGCAGTGTTGTAATCATGGCTCACTGCAGCCTTGACTTCCTGGGCTTAGGTAACCCTCCCACCTCAGCTCCCAAGTTGCTGGGACTACAGGCACGCACCACCATGACTGACTAATTTTTTTTTGTAGAACAGGGTTTTGTCATGTTGCCTAGGCTGGTCTCAAACTACTGGGCTCAAGTGATCTGCCCACCTTGGCTTCCCAAAGTGTTGGGTTTACAGGTGTGAGCTACCACACCTGGCCATTTTTTTTTTTGAGATGCAGTCGTGCTGTATTGCCCAGGCTGGAGTTCAGTGGCATGATCTCAGCTTACTGCAACTTCTGCCTCCTGGGTGCAACCTCCAGAGTAGCTGGGAATCATAGACAACCACCACAATATCTGGCTAATGTTTTTATTTTTAGTAGAGATAGGGTTTTGCCATGTTGGCCAGGCTGGTCTCAAATTCCTGATCTCAGGTAATCCACCCACCTTGGCTTCCCAAACTGTTGGGATTACAGGCATGAGCTTCTGCACCTGGCCTCAGCCATTTTTTTTTATTTTAAATACAGGAACCAAAAAATTTTGAGGAGATAATCTGAAGAGATCAAGTCATGAGGAAGAGTGATTAGGGGAAGCTGGTCTGACCTCATGGAATAACAATTATTACCACTTATGATGCACATACTGATTCTTAATTTATAGAACCTTCTAAGATTGACAGTATTACCATCATAAAGATGAAGAAAATGAGCCAGTAAAGATTTGTCTAAGATTATATGCCAGAACGATGTACAGATCTAGGTCTGCCCAACTTCAAAGTCTTATACTGAGTTACAGCTGTGTTCCTAAATAAGAGAGCTAGTTTTTACCAAATTGGAAAATGTGATCTGAGTCCCAGGCTTAAAGATGCCTAAAAAGTTTTCTTTTCCACAAAATCCTTGCTTTGGACTATATCCCACAGTCAGTGCTGAAGATTAAGTGGACTGGGAAGTAGGGATAAGGAAGGAAGTAAAAGCAGCACGTTAGGAGGAGATGGAAGGGCAATTTGATACAGTATCACGAGTTAAAGTTAGTAGCCCATACTCCCATGGCCTTTTTAGGGGTGTGACTTCATGACATTTGTTTAAAAGACTCACTTGTATTGCCAATTCCTATTTAGAGGTGGGGGAGCAGTGGTTTTACATAAAACAGAAATTCTAAGTATCCTATGTGGTAAAGGAATAGGTTATCAAGGTTTATTTCCTTCTCCCAAATGACTTGCTATTCACCACTTTATGTTTGGTGACTCTCAGATGATACAAAGACTTATTCTCTTTGTAAACCTAGCCATCATCTTTGGCTGAAATAGTCAAACCCTCTTACCTACTCCACCATCATGTAATTCTGCTATCCTAATCATCATCTGCAGAGTTCTCCGTTTCTATCGTGAATTTATGCATACAGATCACAAGAAGTTGGTGTACTGGAACTCTGGAAATTCTTCAAGATGGGGCGCAGGGGTGGGGGTGAACAAGTAGAAGGCAGAAAATGAAAGGAACCCTGACCTAGAGATGAGAAGTAGGATCCTCACAGAATTATCGCTATTAAGAAACAGCTATGTACATCTGTGTAGTGTGGGGGAAAAAAAAGAAACAGATAAGCTTTTATGCAAGCAAAAATACAGAATTAAATGGTTACTGATTTAAATCCTGGTGAATAGAGGACACTGAGTATTTGATTATCATACACTCAACATTAAATGTTTTGGTATGAGACTTTGTTCTTAAGTCTATCTCAATATAACTCATAATTACTTAGGTATCAGTCATATGTTCACAAAACAGTTATTTTTTTTCACTAAACCCAGACTGACCTCATTTTCAAGGGGCATAAAAATAAAAAGCAAGCATGAGAGAGAAGTCACTTTTCCTTAATTCAGTTTTAAAGAAACCTGAAAACAACTGCAAGGAGCACCTATTTTAAAACTTTACAGGTGCTCATCTGAAGTTATGGCAAATTTCAAACAACCTGATAGTGATGATCCTTACCCTCCTCCACAATCTCAATCATTCCTTGGTACTCAGTCTGTGTTGGATCAACACTCCTCAGGGGGCGAATGACTTTCCCAGAGTAAATGGTGGGATCAGCTTCCTCAGTAATGCCATTCACTACAAAACAAAGGCATGTGCATCCTTCAATTTTATTTCATCTCTACTGTACAGAAAGACAAGCAAGCAAAAAATAACAGCACAAATGTTAACGGGGTAGGTTGGCTGCCTGCTATTGAAATGGGGTAGGGAACCCGAAGCCAAGTTCTATTTCTAGAACAGCTGCTTGACCTTAAATACGTCTAAAGTACCATCAAAATGCCTGATTTTCCTAAATAAACTTGTTTAAGGAATTAAGAAGTATTCATAAATAAAACATGCCTTGCTCTCTTACTTTTCCCAGATGCCTTTCCTGGTCTCTAAGTTGGAAATCCCAATGCTTATATACTGTCCTATCTTTATTTACACGTATTATTGTCTTACTAAACATCATATATAATATTTTACTCCTCGTCTGCTCCATATTTTCCACCAAAAAATAATGTCAATGAATGCAGGGATGTATCTGATTTCTTCACTGCTGTATCCCCAGTGTCTAAGACATAACACACACTTAAGAGTTTAGATGAGAGCCAAAAATAAGTTGCAGGTCTTTTAGAGATCCTAAATTACAATAATTTTCTTCCCATTATTTTATTTGTTTATTTTTTTTGAGACGGAGTTTCTTTCTTGTTACCCAGGCTGGAGTGCAATGGCACGATCTCGGCTCACTGCAGCCTCCACCTCCTGGGTTCAGGCAATTCTCCTGCCTCAGCCTCCTGAGTAGCTGGGATTACAGGCACGCGCCACCATGCCCAGCTAATTTTTGTAGTTTTAGTAGAGACGGGGTTTCACCGTGTTGACCAGGATGGTCTCGATCTCTTGACCTCGTGATCCACCCGCCTCGGCCTCCCAAAGTGCTGGGATTACAGGCTTGAGCCACCGCGCCCGGCCTCTTCCCATTATTTTTCACATTTAGATTCATTGTTCTCCAAAACAGTCTTCTAGGAAAATGCCTCTTTTCCCTACTCCATGGAGATTTATATGAATCTTGGGTTAATTTTTTCTTTTTTTGAGACAAAGTCTTGCTCTGTCACCCAGGTTGGAGTGCAGTGGTATGATCATGGCTCACTGCAGCCTCAACCTACCAGCACAAGTGACCCTCCCACCTCAGCTTCCCAAGTAACTGTGACTACAAGCATCTAGTACCACAACTGGCTATCCTGGGGTTATTTCTTAAAAGACATCAATGAATTAATATAAAGCAAATTACCTAAAATATCTAGGCCAGTCCTTCTCAAACTTCAGTGTATGCCAGAAACACCTAAAGGACTTATTAAAACAGATTGCCCACCCACAGAGTTTCAGTGGGTATGGGATAGAGTCAGATAATCTTTTTTTTTTGAGATCGAAGTTTCACTCTTGTTGCCCAGGCTGGAGTGCAATGGCGCAATCCTGGCTCACCGCAACCCCCATCTCCTGGGTTCAAGAGATTCTCCTACCTCAGCCGTCCAGCAGCTGAGATTACAGGCATATGCCAACATGCCCAGCTAACTTTTCTTGTATCTTTAGTAGAGAAGGGGTTTCTCCATGTTTGTCAGGCTGGTCTCATATGCCCGACCTCAGGTGATCCACCCACCTTGGCCTCCCCAAAGAGCTGGGATTACAGGCCTGAGCCACCAGCCCGGCAAGAACGTGTATTTCTAACAAGCAACCAGTGACGCTGCTGTTCTGGGGAACCACACATGAGAATGACTGATGTAGAACAATTAGGCCTCATCTCCTCTCCGTCTACTACCCCATTCTTTATCTCCCACTTAAAAGCCTTGGCTGAATAAGTCACAATGTATTACCTGAGTGTGTTTTGTTCACTTTTTCTGCACTGACTTTGTTGCCTTTGCCTTTGGACAAGCTATACTCGACCATGTCCCCCAGTTCCAGGCTATCAACATCACCAGAGAACTCACTAAGGACAAAGGAAATAACATTTACTAAACATTATCACAAACATCAACAAACCTTTATTTTACAGTAACAGTCATGGCTTGACATGCTTACTTATGTTAGACACCATTTTAAGTACTTTCTATGTATTGACTCTTTTAATCCTCAACAATGCCCCATGAAGAGGTAACATTATTCCCAACTTTAAGATAATGAAACTAAGATACCAAAAGGTTAATTTGATAAAAATTACACAGGTACTAAGTGGCAGGGCCTGGATTCAAAAACTAAACTGTCTGGTTCTAAGAGCCCTTACTTTTGTTTTGAGACAGAGTCTCATTCAATTGCCTAGGCTGGATGGAGTACAGTGGTGCGATCTCAGCTCACTGCAGCCTCCACCTCCCAGGATCAAGTGATCCTCCCACCTCAGCCTCCTGAGTTGGTGGGACTACAGGTATGCACCACCATGCCAGACTAATTTTTGTATTTTTGTAGAGATGGGGGTTTCACCATGTTGCCCAGGTTGGCCTTGAACTCCTGTCTACCTGCTTCAGCCCACAAAAGTGCTGGGATTATAGGCATGAGCCACCATACCCAGCCAGACCCCTTACTCTCGACCACTATACTGTATTATATACCACTATACTATGGTACCAACACAAAAAATAAAGCGGCACAGGCTTTTTCTATTTCTTTTGGCCACATGCTCTGTGTATAGAGATCAGTGATTAACTTTAGTTTTTATCTTGCCATAATTCTACCAATATAAAATCTGGGACCCAACAAGTATAATCAATCAATACTACATGTTTTTTATTCCAACATCAAAGAATGGATAGTAAGCTAGCCATAAGTTCCTAAAAGTCACACCTTACCTGTAATGGAAAAAGATTTCCTTATCATGATTGGCTGTTTCAATAAATCCAAAATTATCTTTCAGAGTTGCCACATAACCCAAGAGCCTCTTGGAGTTAGAATTACGACCTAAAAGTCGCACACAAGTTGCAACCTGCTGTCCAGGCCTCTGTTTGTCACTAACACTAAATTCAACCTGTGAAAATTAAGGATGCTCATTAACACCATATCACTTCCACGCCAATATCCTTAACTCAGAAAAGACATATAACTCCCCCAGAGCATGCTTTTCATTCCAAATATCCTTTGTAACTACGTTAATGGAATTGATTTCCACCAAAACATTTAGGTCTCATCTCACTTTTCACAAAGGATCAGTTTTGTCCTTCAGTCTATTTTCCTTATAGAGTCTTAATTTCTTTAGAGGGCTATCCAAAAACCAAACATATATGAGAAAAAAAAATGAACAGCAATGTAAAATCTTTGGTGCTTTTACTTTGATAATGTTTCAGTAGTAAGTGTTTTAACTTTCTTACCAATAATAATTTCATTTAAGCAAACAGATTTAAACATGTTTATCTAATGTTTGAACAGCTAGATTAACAAAGCTTTGATTAACAAAGAGCTTGACAGACCCTGTGTTAATAAGCTGCTTTCAAATAGAAAGACATTCATGTATTTCTTTTAAACACAAAATATGTCAGCAAAACTTGATAAAACTGGAAGAACCCATCCTGCAAAATTTATGACTAAGATGATAACCCTTAACCCTCTCTCAAATGAGCGGAATTATCTTGCCTTATCTCCTATTTGAGGAGAAGTAGATCCTTCCACATCCTTGGCTTGAAAAGCAATAGTCAGTTTCACCCCACAGTCATCATAAGCAATAATGCCATCTTCAGCCTCCTAAAGAGATATTTGAAAATACAATAAAAACAATCTCAAGAACAAAAACCAACAGAAGCAACTATAGTTCTTACAGATTCTTGAGCCAAAGGATTGGTACAGCTGTAAAAATGTCCTATTCCAAGGTTTTCTAATAACAGGTTATTCATATGAATAAAAGGTGGTCTTGTCTTAAGACTAGCTCAATCTGCTGTAATTTTTAATTGGTCTTCAGTCTTAATCTAATTTTTACAACTGAGGAGAAATCGCATATTAAAAATGTTTAACACAGCTGTGCTCCTCATAGCCAATCAGAAATTAAACTGGGTGTGTTACATCCGATGAGGTGGAATTTCTGTAAGGCAAGTTTTCCCAAAGAAGCTGAAGTAACCTCTTTTAGTAGCACACAGCACCTTGCATAGTATTTAACATATAATCTCAATCAATATACTTATCAATGTATGAGAATCTGGTCTATGATATAGTACATTTCGAGCACTTGACATAAAGGAGGTGATTAAAAATTATACCAGTATTTATTTCAACAATAACTTTTTTAAAAGTACCAGACTTTGAAGAGAAGCAACACTTAAATCGTCTTACATGTATGAACAATTAACTCTTTAAAAGTCTAAGGGCTGGTCTGAAGGTAGTGAGTTATCTTAATTGATTGCTTAGTAAGTTACAGATCAAACCTCCTTGTTCTACTCTTTCTCCCCTTCTCACTAGCGCACTTGACTAAAAAAAAAAATTTAAAAATAAGTCTAAGAAAGTTCAGGTGTGTCATATGGAATCATACAGTAAATAATGACAGTGTATAGCAACTACATAACTTACACTGATTTTATGATTTCAAGATTTCTATGGAGATAATGCCCACATCCCTACTCTAGCCCTGACTTCCTTCCTAAGTTCCAGTCCTCATTACAAACTATGACATATTCAAAAGCAATTCATTTTCCTCTTCTACCATATTCCTTCTGTAACTGCTATATAACAATTATTTATTGAACACTTACAACATTACCAGGTATGATGTATCATCAAATTAATCTTACATCAAAATCACTTCTGTGGTTTCTCTTTTCCCTCATTTTACAAATTGGAAAAATCTGAGGAATTAAGTAAACCTTACCAAGGTTACAAAAGCCAACACAAAATAATCTAGAGGATTTGAGTTTGGTTAAGAACAGTAAGCAGTGAATTCAGGTCTGACTTCAATGTCATCAACTTTTCCACAAATCAGCCAAACTCAAAAGCTTATGGTTCACCTTTTGCTCTCAACCCTCTCTATCCACCAACCTCAGCATCCAGTCAACAGCTAACAATATACTATACATCAAATATATTAAATAGAAATAGGAGAATCCCTGCCCTGAGGGAGTCCAGTCCAGCAGAGACAGATTCATAAACAGGTAAGTGTTATATACTGTAAGAAGGATTTACTAAGGTGCTGTTATAGCTTCTTGGCCTTTTGACTAAGATCGAGTGTATTACCGTACTGCTGGACTAAGTAAAAAACAATAGAAGAGCAGGGAGAGTCTCACACAAAGGCTGTCTTCATGAAGGCAGTTTTGCCAGACACATCTGGGAAGCAGAGCATTCCAAGAATTGAAAGCTCTTAAAAATAAGCCCCACTGAAGTGTATTTTTATTTTTGTTAATAGTATAGTCTGCCACATGTGAAATTCGTATTATGAGCTAGGTACTTTGAGGGCTTTTTAAACTATTACACAATCATTTTTGAAATTTAAAAACTGAAGCTCAGAGGTGAAATAATTTCCCAAGCTACAATAAGTGATAAGCAAGATACCAGCCTTGCTCTTTCTGGCTAATAGTAATTATTAAATTACAACATGACTTTCCAGTATCTCTCATCTCTGTGCCTAGTTCAAGGACTACCTTAACTATCCAAGTAATTGCATAATAATCCTTTTCATTTTTTGTCTTTCTCCACACCATCTAGGCTTCATATAACTGCCATTATTCTCCTGAAGTATATACCTGATGTCACTATCCAAAAGAAATCTTTTCCTTGAAGTACAGAACAAAGTTTAAGTCTAAATTTTTTTTTTTTTTGGAGACAAGAGTCTCACACTGTTAAACCAGGCTGGAGTGCAGTGGCATGATCTTGGCTCACTGCAACCTCTGCCTCCCAGGTTCAATTGATTCTCCTTGCCTCAGCCTCCCAAGGAGCTGGGATTACAGGTGCCTGCCACCACTCCCGGCTAATTTTTTTGTATTTTTAGTAGAGATGGGGTTTTACCACATTGGCCAGGCTGGTCTCGAACTCCTGATCTCATGATCCACCTACCTCGGCCTCCCAAAGTGCTGGGATTACAAGTGGTGAGCCACCATGCCTGGCCAAGGTCTAAATTCTTTAAAGCAGTAATCAATACCTTCCCAGTCTAGCTAGACCCTGATTTTTCATCCTTATTTCTCTGAACCTCCCTCACCAACAAAAACCCACACACAAAACAAAACAAAAAATCCTGTCAGACTACTCATTGCTTCCTAAGGAAACCCTGAAATTTTCTCATCTGTACTTTTACTCTGTGAAGAATGCTCTTTCCTATCTCCATCTATTAAAAATGTCAATACCTTAGTGAAACCATCTCATAATTTTTACTACAGCACTCTCGCTGGCGTTTAATAGCAACATTTTATATTCTGTATGAATTACTTGTTTCTATACAACTCTCAATTTGTTATTAACTTGAAAGGACAAATCATCTTAGCCATCTTCAGATTTCCTATTCAGTGGATTTTTCAATATATGAAGTTCAAATATGTGAACTGAGGCTACCCAACTTTGAAAGTTTTAAACTGCTTGGAAGATGCTACCATCATTTTATATAAGTGGTTCTCTACTGGGGGTGACTTGCCCCCCATGGGACATTTGGCAATGCTTGGAGACATTTTTGGCTGTCACAGTGGGAGGCAGGGAAAAGAGGTCAGGATACTGACTTCCAGTGGGTACAGGCCAGAAATGCTGCTAAACATCCCACCCCCACAGTAAAGAATCTGTCCATCCCAAAATGTCAGTAATGCTGAGGTTAAGAAACCTTCCTTTAGTTGTTAATATGACAGAAAATTATGAAAGAGACAAACTCGACTCATAATAAATGTAATTCATTACTATGTGCCTTTCATTAAAGCAGAAGAGGAATAGAGAGCTACAAAAATCATCTGGATTATGCAAAACCTACCTTCTCTTTGCCTTTATTTGGGCTAGTGGTTTTAGGATTGGAAAAAGTGGCTTCTTTTTCTACTGTGCCCAGAAAACGGTGATCTGAATGGGAATGAAACGAAACCGTGCCCTTGGGAAGTTTTTTAATCCTAATAGCATGATTTCTTTGAGCAGAGAGCATATCCTAAAAATGATAAAACAAAATTAGCTTTAAATTGAAAAAGAAAGCATCAAGAAACACTTCCCAACTTTTCTCAAAAACAACTCACAGGAACCACAGTAAACTCTACTTCATCTGCAATATGGAGCTGGTTCCCATCCAGAATTTCACTGAAGTGGAAGAACATACGAACATCACGATCCACACACTTGATGAAACCAAAACCATCTCTCATGGCAGCAATCACACCCTGAAATCCAAATAATATTTTCACTGGCTGTGAATCTTGTCAAGTAAGGCAACATTCAACTTTAAATGCACCATCAAGTTAAATTCATTTCTCTGATGTGACACAAATACTGTTTCCACATTTGAACTGTTCGCACTTAAGTACAAACTCACTGCTTTCAATAAACTAACAACCTGAGCAATTTTCTAAGACTCCCCAATTGTTACTTCCTGGCAAATATGCACTGGAAAAAATTACATTTGAATGTAAACACATGAACACAATGAATTTCATAAAAGCCCAAGACTATTGACAATTTCCAGAAACTTCAATAATTTACAGACCCATAATTCCAAAGTAAACAAAGGCAATTCTCTAGTTTCTACCTCAAAAATTGCATGAGTTTAGGCACAGGAAGGAGTTAAGATTTACATCTGAAAAATAAAATATAGGAAATCTTTTCTCCGGTTTTTTTTTTCCTTCTTACTAAATTATCAGCTTTGTAAGGACACTGTATCAAGAGGACCTGGAGCATGGTCAGTACTCATGTTTAACGAAACAATGAATAAATTATCAATCTGTGATTGTATTACATACCACATATTTGCTCACTGCAGAACTGATTATTCTGTAAGTTTTAAATATGGCCTAAACAATAATCTAACATTTAATCCTTGCTAAGTCCTGATGGTAGCCAAGTTACATTTTCCATACTGTAAAGCAGAACAGATCTTGCCCTCAAAAAGATTTAAAAAAAATAAAAAAAAAAATCACACATTCAGACCTCCATACTTTTAAAGTTAAATACACTGTGTCAAGTACAATCAGTTCTTCAAAGGCAAAGGTTGAAAAAAATCTCAAATTTTCAATGTACCTAGTTCCACTGACAACACTCAGTTATAGTGTAGATAGTATGATTCCAAACATAACTAAATGTAAATTTTGTCTGAGAAAGTGAGTTCATAAAAACTGAGTTCATAAAACATGTTTGGGAAGTAATTCTGGTTGGTATACGCCACTCCTGGACATAAACTCTTTAAAAATAACTTGCAAAGTTCTGCCAAATCAAAACCTTTTTGACTTTGGTTTAACTGCAAACTTGTCCAACCTGTGGCCAAGGACAGCTCTGAATGTGGCCCAACACAAATTTTTAAGCCTTTTTAAAACATGATCAGATATTCTTGTGATTTATTTATTTTTGAGACAGTCTCCCCGTCTGTCGCCCAGGCTGGAGTGCAATGGCGTGGTCTTGGCTCACTGCAAGGGATTACAGGCACCCACCACCACACCCGACTAATTTTTGTGTTTTTGGCAGAGTGAGTTTTGCCATGTTGGCCAGGCTGGTCTCGAACTCCTGACCTCAAGTGATCCGCCCAACTCGGCCTCCCAAACTGCTGGGATTCCAGGTGTGACTCATCTCACCTGGCCATGATTTTTCTTTTTAAAACTCACTGGTGTTATTGTATTTTATGTGTGTTCTAGTGTCTAGATCTTTTGGCTTCCTTGGACTACAATGGAGGAAGAATTGTGTTTCCTAAAATCTTAAGCCACCACTGATTAACACCTTAGGAAACAGTCTGGGAAAATCTACTTTCTACAATGATGAACTTCAATTTTCTTACTCTTCATACTGAGGGCCAGAGAATCACTGACTCTGAAGAGTTCCATTCAAAAAAAATTTTCACATATATTCCCAAGATAACTGCCAGAGATAACCCAGACTGACTAAAATATCTATGGTTCTTAATCACCTTTCATTATGGTCATTTAACTTAAGAAAAATTTTAATTTAGCAGTATTAACTTAAATATAACATGGTTCTGGCATATTAGATACATATCTAGTAATAACCAACACTTACCATTTCTCGGGCTTCATTAGTGAACTGAAATGTATTTGACAGAACTTCTATATTGGTTGCCCGTTCTAATTTGTCACGTCGGTCTGTTGAAATATTAAACCTAACATGATCACCCTCCAGCAGGGTCACCTTGGATTTCGTATCTTTGTCTCCAAAGGGAAGTTCTTTAGGGATCACAAAGTCAACTTTGATGCGTCCTGGCAATGGGTCATTCTGATGAGAAGGAAAAACGATTTTAGCTGGAGATTTCTCATCCTTCCTAGTTCTAAGTCAAACAAGAAGAACACATAGTAAACCACGTTATTTGTAACAGATAGTTTCCTGAAGCAAAAAAAGGTGTTGACAACGTTAAGTCCCATGTGAAAGTTTCATGTTCTATGGTCACATGAATCAACCATCAAATCACAACATTGCAGTTAAGACCCTACACTCTGATACCAAAAGGTTTTAAAGAATTTTTTCAGCAATGACACCACTTGTGTCCTCACTTTCCCCACAAAAGAATCAAACTGGAGGGGTGGAGCAGGGGCAGAGGGGGGAACAAATGTACACCTGAACTGCAGTCTAATCCAATCAGATGCTTTCCAATTTAACTAGCATTTTCTCATCACCCAGTTCAAAAAAAAAAAAATATTCGTGGATATATAAATCAGTGGTTTCGCTTTTATACATAACAAGAAGTACTCAGTTGTTCTATGATCACAGTATATTAACTGAATAGGGTAAAATTTCAGTATATCACACCACATTACTCTTTTATTTTTATTTTTTTATTGCATTTTAGGTTTTGGGGTACACGTGGAGAACATGCAAGATTGTTGCATAGGTAAACACATGGCAGTGTGATTTGCTGCCTTCCTCCCCTTCACCTATATCTGGCATCTCTCCCCATGCTATCTCTCCCCAACCCCCACTGTCCCTCCTCTATTTCCCCGCAACAGACCCCAGTGTGTAGTGCTCCCCTCCCTGTGTCCATGTGTTCTCATTGTTCAACACCTGCCTATGAGTGAGAACATGCAGTGTTTGATTTTCTGCTCTTGTGTCAGTTTGCTGAGAATGATGGTTTCCAGGTTCATCCATGTCCCTACAAAGGACATGAACTCATCGCTTTTGATGGTTACATAATATTCCATGCACACCACATTATTCTATTACTACTGAGGCAAAACAGGACTCTCCTGAAAAAGATTATTTACCTGGTTTTTACTGGGTACTTTTGGGATAACTTTGGTTACAGTTCCTTCAAAATGTTCAATGCTGATATCTTCAAAAATGACTGTTCCTTGAGGCAATAGTCTGACATCTGTTGCAACCTCTTTACCCTAAAACAGAAGGGGTTGGAGGTGGTAGGGGGTGGGGGCGGGACAGGGAGAGGAAGAATCACGTAATTTTAAGTGTTTCTTAAAAACATAACCACCTCTGATCTTAAAAGGCCAAAAAGATCAAGTTAGCTGACTATCTTACATTTCTGTCCTTGATTGTGAATTCCACGTCATCACCAGGCTGTAAAGTTTCTAAGTCACCCTTAAATTCACTATAGTGAAAGAATATCTCTTTTACAACATCACCTCTTTCAATAAAGCCAAATGCCTCCTGAAGCAAAACAAAAAACCAACATTATTATCACTGAGTGTACAAATTTATGATTACAACTTAAAACCAATAATTTTTGTAAAATTCTACCATAGTCACAATAATATAATTTGGTACAATCTAATATTATCAATTAAACAGCCAATTTTAAAGAACAGAATGTTATTAGCAACCAATGAATTTTAAGAGACTACTTTTGAGGTTAACAGTGAAATATTTTTAAAGGGTAAAGACAAAAAAGACAAAAAAAAAAAAAAAAAAAAAAAAGTCTTGAGTTTAAGTACAACACAAAGTGGCCAAAGAAAAACTCAACACTTACCTTCATGGCACAAACTACTCCCTGACAGCGGGCTTGTTTCTTTTTTAACAGCATAATGTTGCGAGCACTTACAGCACCAGTACTAGGAAAAAAAAAAAATAACTTCAAGGAGGAGGAATGAAACAGGGGTTAAAAAATATATTGGCTTGCTTAGATATGAATCTAGACAAACTAGTTTCCTGGGGCTTCAAGAATTCTATCATCACTAAGAATAAATACAAGGTTTATGACATTTGATTATTTTCATATGGCTTCATATGCAAAGGACTTCAACTCCCTAGCTGCCTACATTCGGCAAATATATAAGTAATTTTTCTCTGGGACTGTTGTTGGAAGATTTGTTTTTATAGACTTACACATGGGTGCATGATCTTCTACTCTGTTTTTCTATTTCAACAAAAGAACTGAAAGCCATAAAGCAAATGTTACCAAAGGTGGGGAATACTAAAATTTTAGAAATTTAGAATTTACAGAGTTTGCTAAATTTAGTAGCTATTTTATTAATTATGAGTAAACAGCCCTATTTTCAGTGAGTGCTAAATTTAGTAGCTATCTCATTATTTCCGCGTAAACAGCCATAAAAATTGAATAAATGAAATGATTTTAAGAGAATTTGCTATACTTTAAAAAATAATGATATTCACCTCCACTGGAGAATGGAAACGAGACACCACATGCTGCTTTTATACCCTCATCTTTGTGCAGCAGCAATGTAAATTCAATTTTGTTTTTAAGATAGCATAGACTATTTAAGACACAATGGTACTGTTACTCTAAATGTTTTCAGAGACCTATATACACCAAGCAATTACCTTCCCTTAATTTTTCATGGACAAATAACCCAAAATGTGCTTTCCCCCCACCCCCCAAAAATGTAACAGTCTAACAAAGACACCCAGAAAAGTCTGCCTGCTTTTATAACTTACTGTAGTGAAAAGGCTTTAGAGTCAGATGGGAATTTAAATGTCTGCTATTTAAAAGCAGCATGAATGTCGACAGGTAACTTTGTGAGAACTTATATCTCATTTTACAGATGAAGAAACTAACCAGGTAAGGCTGTTCTGAGGATTAACAGCTATATAAATTCAGGCCTTCAGACTGTAATTTGGTATCTCTACCCAGATATATCAAAAACACTCAAAAACTGCCAAAATAAGTATGATTCTTTTCCCACCTTCAACTTTCTCCATTTACCTCCTTAGCCCAGTTTATGTCTGCCCAGTAGACCAGGCCAGAAAAACAGTATTTGGGACTTATCTGAATTCCAATCCCACCTTTATCTACACCAATTAAGATTGATGAGTCCATCTTCTCAATGTGACCTGACTCCTCCACCCCATCCTCTGAATCTATCCGTATTAGGCAGTCATCTTTCATGTTAACTGTCACATCATTGACTCTTGTCAACAGCATCCCCATTTTTCAAGTCTATCACTTCCACCACCTCCAAAGATCTAAATCAATCATACTTGTTTTAAATACTTCAAAGATTCCTAGAATTGTGGAAGAATACTTAAACTTAACCTTCTGGTCAATCCAATCAAATTTTTGGCCATTTCCCCAAAACATGACATGATACTTCTTCTATCCACAATGCTTTTTTTCCCCTCTGACTATATCCTTCCCTCAAAACATTATTTTTTGAAAAACCTTCATGATCTCTAGAACAGGTCCTTGAAAACCCTGACAATGTTTTAATTATTTTCCTATTTCTGACACACTGCATCATGGCTGTGATACTCATGGATCACAAATCACTAGCTGATAAATTAAAAGTTCATGAAAACTATCCAAACTTACAGGTTAGGATTTTAACTCACTTCAGATTTCTTAATGGAAAACAAAACAAAAACAAAAAACACTTAAGTGAGGAAATTAAAAAAAAAAACAACTTACTGTTTATTGTTATCAATTACAAAGTTTATTTTATCTCCGGTTTCTAGCTGAACGTTTCCTTCGACATCTTCAGGGGTGTAAGTCAGATAAAACACTTCCTGTGAATTAATAAATCATTATTACTATTTTGGCAGGATGCATATTAACTGTATACTGTGATTTACTTAAAAACCTCTTATACTGGCATTTTAAGCCAAATTTCTTAAATACTTTATGACAAGTTATTTTATTCATATAAACACACACTTCCCCTCCATGGTGCTGACTTCTGCGAGTCCACAGCTGAGCAGCAATCCAACTTCAAAAAGCTTACACATGTGGAAGCATTTGCCCAGAGACTGTAGTTACATTTCAAAAAAACAATTTTATATAAAACATTCCAAACAAAAAAAGCTGGCATTAGTGCTTAAAAGAAACCAGAAAAAAGATGCCCCCCCCACAACCCCCAAAAAAGTGATTAAAAGGAACATTTTACCTTAATGTTCTAACTAAGGTCATACTTGGGCAAGCTAAGACACTTGGAAGTCCTATGGAATTTTTCTTTTTAAATTTTTTGATTATGCTGCATTTGAAGCCTCTTAGAAACCAAATTTAGAACTGATTTTAACAATTGCAGCTTTTCGTTTACTATTTTGAAATTTTAAAGTACGCTTATAGATCACATGGTGGATCAGGCAAAGGTTTAAGAAAAATACACAAGTTTACCCCATTACGTTCGTAGCATACACTCCCTGTTGGACTCTGACCCGGGGCAGCTGGAGATTTACTCTCTAAGTTGTGAGGAACAGCGCACACAACCTACCAGTCAAAAAAAAAAAAATTTCCATTGCTAATCATTTCAGTAGCAGCACTGTGCAATATAAACTGAATTTTAATATCCTCTATACTATACACAGGGATGCATTTTAATATGATCCACAAGAGGATGTCATGCTGCCAAGTTTCAAACTTACAGTACGTAAATTGACTGTAAGCATTGACTTAGGGTTGTATATAAAAACCCAATTGAGTCTTGACCATATTTTTATTTCAGGTCAAGAAATGCCAGTGCTTTTGATATAATCTTAAAATAGTAATCTTTATATACTATAGCTCTCTTTCGTGCAAACTGAGGAGATGGGGATAATCTTCCTTTTCTAATGTGAAAGATATGCAAATGCAGGGCCCTATAAAAACACAAAACATCAAAGTCACTAACTTGTCCATTCATTCGTTCTTCAGGGAGGATTTCTTGTTTTATCTTCACCAGTTTAACAGCAATGGGTTTCCCAGTCCGCCGGTCAGATGACACTTCGAATTCAACATCATCTAAAATAAAGAATGTGTTATGTTTGTTTCACTTATTTTTGCAAAACATCATCTTGCTTCCACGCTATACTTAACACAGCATTCGAATTGCCTTAGACCAGTGGTTTTCAAAGCCTGGTGCCTGGACCAGCAGCATTAACATCACCTGGGAGCTTAAAAGAAATGCAAATTCTTGGACCTCACTCAAGTCTTAGTTAAAGACAAACTCTGGGGATCCAGTATAGAAATCTGTGTTTTAACAAGCCTTTCACATAATTCTGATACACACTAACGTTTCAGAACCACCATCTTAGACTGAGAGACCCATGTTGTCTTAATGTTAGTTTTTATGGCATTTACATATACTACAGATGAGATGATTTAACAATCATAACCTTTGGCAAGTTTTTTTTCTTTCCCCAATTCCTCTGTCCCTCAGTTTTCTCATATGTAAAACGAGAATAATTCCAAAGAGAACTGCCATGAGGATTAATCAAAACAATGCTCCTATAGATGCATCTTGTTAGCTATTATGCTCTTTTCTCGAACATATTTTTTTTTAAATGCAGGGGCTCATAATTTCAGTCCTTTAGAAAGCCAAACACTTTCACATGTAAAAACAAAAATTTTTTTTTTTTTGAGACAGGGTTTCCCTGTCACCCAGGCTGGAGTGCAGCGGCATCATCTAAGTTCACTGCAACCTCTACCTCCTGGGCTCAAGTGATCCTCCCACCTCAGTCTACCAAGAAGCTGGGCCTACAGGCACAAGGCACCTTCCCTGGCTAATTTTTGTAGCAATGGGGTTTTGCCATGTTGCCAAGGCTGCAAGCTGGTCTTGAACTACTTAGCTCAAGGAATCCGCCTGCCCTTGCCTCCCCAAATGCTGGGAATACAGGCTTGAGATACGATGCTAAGCCTGTAAAAATAATTTGTATGGTGTCAGCCAAGATGAATTTCCATATAATCTAAGAAGTGACATTCTAAGAATTACTTTTTTCAGGTACTACCAAAAATAGTACCTGATAAAATAACATAAATAACATTATAAAAGTTCAATATTCCTACTGGCTTAAAATCTTACAGGTAAACAGTCATCGTTAGGGGAAACAACAAAGAAATCTTCCAAGCATTTTATTGTAAATATATGCAAAGACATCTTTTAAGGATTCTGCTGGTTTACACAGATATTCTTCAGTAAACAGTACAACTAAAAGTCCAAAATGTTATTTACATAAAACCTTTTTTTTTTTTTTAAAAACATTCATGATCAAGTTGATATGCAAGACAAATTTTGTGATTACATTTTTACAAAGGAGAACTGACAGATTACCTCCTACTTTTAAGTCTTGCAGGTTGCCATTATACTGTGAACAGTGGAAGAAAAGTCTAGCTTGACGTTCTGAACACTGAATAAATCCGTAAGAGGTTAATAGTTTTTCAATAACCCCAGTTTCACGCAGTGCTGCTGAAGTACCATTAGGGTACCCATTATGTCCATTGTTGTGGAGAAGGTTTGGATCAAAGCTCATCTGTTTTAAAAAGAAAAAGAATATATACAGATCTATACATTATCTCCATAGCATATTAAGTCTTTAGTAAGTCACTAAATCTTCCATATAAAAAGGAAAAAAAAAAAAAAGTAAAAGGAAGATTATGGACTTTTATTACTGCAACATTTATTTAGCTAATAAAACATTTCAAGGAAAACAAGTTATATTGGGGAAATGCCCCCATTTATGGTAGAATTTCCACTTACCAAATTAAAATAGAATTTCTGGGGTTTAATATAAAGGTATAGCAACTACTGCCTTTACATGAACTGAAAATTACTTAAACAATTTCAGAACAAAGGCAATTAACATTAAGAGACAGCAACCACAAACTACCAAAGACTCTTCCCTAAGAGATTTGGGAACACCTATTTTGAAACTCCAGCCAATACCTTAATACTATTTAGTCAGTCATGCATTTGGAAGGCACATCTAAAGTTAGTAGAGATTAACAAAATAAACTAAACTTTCTATGCAGTGCAATATTTACACTAGAAAACTTCAGAGTAATTCATGCTTAGGTCCTTTAATGAAAGACCATCCAAAATAGTGCATTAGAAAACTTTTGAGACAAAACTCCAAGACAGCAAAAGCATTTTCATTTTTAAAATGCTGAACCATTTCACAGGCACATTAAAAAAAATCTTTACCTGAAAGAAACCCTTCACTTTTCACACAGATGATGAAAACTGTTAACTATCATTTCTTTCCCATTTAGCAAAATGGGAGCTATTTAAAAGTAATATAATGGAACCTGCTAGTCATAAAATACTATCACATTAGATGTTTCATTTTGCCTTATTTGAGTAAAACAACAAAACAAACTATGAAACACAAAATAGGACAAAATCCTTAGCAAAGCCTAGGTCTGTAATTTACCACAGTAATGGTACTTTCAAATTATTACAATTATGTTTTAGGCCCTTTCACTGAAAATCTGATTTATAAGTATTTCCATTTAAGTGGATGTTGGATATTATTAATAAAAAGGATATATTTTCATTAGGAAAAAAGTAAAATTCTAGAAAGACAAACCAAAGTATGAGTCAACAATATGTGCGATGGTCAAATCACGTTAAATCAAACCCACCACACATGTAGGTAATTAAGTTCTAATTCTTTTACACTAGCCACCGTTCTGTGTTTGACATATATTAGCTCACCTAACTGTCACAAAAGCCCACAAGAAAATATTAGCCTCATTTTACCAATGAGAAAACAGACAGAGAAGTTAAATGACTTGCCACAATCAAATAGCAGAATAAAACCAAGAAGGTCTGGCTCTAAACCAGAGCTTCTCAAACGAAGATAACTGACACTCTGTTTAAAATACAAAATCAGATTCAGTGGGTGTGGGGATTTTCCAACTCTATTAAGATTCAAGGTGGTAACAATGCTTCTGATTCTTGGACACTTGAGCAGCAACATCCTAAACTACTGAAGTCATCTTCAGTACTGAGACTGAAGGTGAAAAAAAAACATTAGGGAAGTTAGAGAGTGAGTCTGCAGAACATTTCAACCAGAATGAGTGGCAATCCTAAGTCATGCTCTTAACACAAAGCAAGATAAGCTGAGATGGCTGCTTTCCTGACTTACAGATCTCTGATAAGTTGGGGTCCTCTTTTGTTTTTTAGTCCCCGATGAGGTAGAAGATGAAGATAAGGGTAAAGAAAGTGAAGGAGGGGCTGCAGGAGAGGGGTGAGGATCTGATGACACAGTAAAAACGTTCTCCATCTCAAACAGCTGTTGTAGTATAATGTTGATAAATACGATCAGTAACAATTTAATGCACATTTGACAGTCAACCTTTATACATTTTTAGCTCAGGCTTAGCAAAATATAATTAATTAGATTTCTACTGACATAGGATAACATAGAGCATTAACATTACTAAAAAAAAAAGGTGAAATGTATTTTTTTTTAAAGCCCTTAAAACATACGATGACATATACAATTCTGAAAATGCCACGACTCTGATAGTTGTTGGAATAAGACTATTCAGTCCAATTTCTTTTCAATGCCCAGCAACTTTAAATAGAACCTATCATTTTCAGTCGCTAGTTTCCCTAAAGTAGAGTATACACAGATAATCCAATGGGGTGTAGAAGAAAATAATTGTAATCATTTTTCTGCCCAGAGATAAAAATGAGCTTTTATAAATATTTACTGTGTATTTATAGACTAGGTCTCACCGAATTGGTATGTCAGATGGTCTACAAGTATCACATATTACTCAAGTATTCTGAGGGAAGAGTGGAGAACTTCATAAGAGGCCGACAGTGAAGTCCTCACTCATTTGCTCTTAGCATGTTACAGTATGCTCAATGAGAAGATATATAAATTTAGTTATCTAGTGTAACTAAACTACTTTCATAAATAGACAAATGAGGCCAGGTGTGATAGCACACACACTTGTAATTCTGGCACAAGGAGGCTAAGGTGGGCAGATCACTTGAAGTCGGAAGTTTGAGACTGGTCTGACCAACATGGTAAAACCCTGTCTCTACTAAAAATACAAAAATTAGCCAACCATGGTGGCATGGGCCTGTAGTCCCAGCTACTGAGGAGGTGGAGGCAAGAGAACTGCTTGAACCCAGGAGGCAGAGGTTGCAGTAAGCTAAAATTGTGCCACTGGACTCCAGCCTGGGTAACACAGCAAGTCTTTAACCCAGAACAACAACAAAACCAGACAGACAAAATGGTTGAACGATTCTTGCAGAAGAACCTCAGATGGAAGGTAAGGCAAGCAGATATAAAGAGCATGGGAATTGACATTTCTATTTCTAGTATTAGTTCTTCAACCTCCACTTTAAGAAAGAAACCATCTAATGAAATATGACAAGTATGCCAAAAGTTAAAAATCAAAGACTATGATATGGACTTGTATTAGCTGCAATACAACATACTACAAGTAGATTTACCTGACATTAATTTATTATTATAAAGCTTTTTAAAATGAAACACTTAAAAACCAGCAATCCAGAATGTAGTATTTCTAGGGAGAACAGAACATTTCTGCACAAGTAAACTATTTTTATAATATCCCTCACTTCATATTTCTCCTCTTTATTTGTACCACTGTTTTACAATGCAGACAGAATTTAATCACACAATTTATAAATATATACACATATTACCAATATATGTTTTTAACAAGCAGTATAAAATTGAGTACCATTATTCTAGATCACTGAATGACTTTCATGTTTATTTATTTCTGAGACAAAGTCTCGCTCTGTCACCCAGGGCATATTTATTTTTGAGACAGAGTCTCACCTTGTGGCCCAAGCTCACTGCAACCTCTGTTTCCCAGGTTCCAGTAGATCCCCCCGCCTCAGCCTCCCAAGTAGCTGGGACTACAGGCATGCACCACACCCGGCTAATTTTGTATTTTTAGTACAGACAGGTTTCACCATGTTGGCCAGGCTGTTCTTGAACTCCTGCCCTCAAGTGATTGCCCCCTTGGCCTCCCAAAGTGATGGGATTACAGGCATGAGGCACACTGCACCTGGCCTCATGTTTATAGTTCTGATTACTACTTAAACAAGAACACAATGACATGATCTGAAATGTAATATCCCTGAAAGCTGCAAAAAACCCACATTCTCAAATCTGCAATCCTACCACACATCTCTGCAGGTAGGAGAGAGAAATCCTCTTTTTCTCACCCAAAGGGAAAATGAACCAGAATCAGAAAGCATCAAAGGTGGCATTTTCTTTTAATACTCTAAATTGTTCCCCAACAAGAATGTTGGCATCTGGCTCTATCGTTTCACTCTCATCTCATCCCTGGACGCTTACCATAAGAGTTGAAAAAAGCTTTTCCCTTCTCCCAGAATCTTTGCCGATTAGAGCTCTCTTTTCCTAGCCTTTATCCATTTGGAGGAGGCCTTTATTTTTCAAAAGGTAAACACATACCACTCAAACAACTTTAGTTAAGACATGTTAATACTTTTCAAATAATTCCTAATAATTTGGCTAAATTGTATTTTTATGGCATTGCAAATTCTTTTTTGAGACAAAGTTTCACTGTTGTTGCCCAGGATGGAGTGCAACGGCATGATCTCAGCTCACTGCAACTTCCGCTGCTCAGATTCAAGTGATTTTCCTGCCTTAGCCTCCCCAGTAGCTGGGATTATAGAGGTATGCACCACCACCCCCAGCTAATTTTGTATTTTTAGTAGAGACAGGGTTTCACCTTGTTGGTCAGGATGGTCTGGAACTCCTAATCTCAGGTGATCCACTCGCCTCAGCCTCCCAAAGTTCTGGGATTATAGGTGTAAGCTGCCACGCCCAGCAGCAAATTATTTTCTTTTTCGAGAGGGAGTCTTACTCTGTCACCAGGCTGGAATGCAGTGGCACAATCGCAGCTTACTGCAACCTCTGCCTCCCAGGTTCAAGTAATTCTCCTGCCTCAGCCTCCCAAGTAGCTGAGATTACAGGTGCATGCCACCACACCCAGCTCCTGTTTGTATTTTTAGTAAGACAGGGCTTCACTATCCTGGCCAGGATGGTCTTGATCTTCTGCCTCAGCTTCCCAAAGTGCTGGGATTATAGGCGTGCACCACCACACCCAGCTTCAAATTATTTATCAGCAGCATCAAAAAACTTGTAAGTATTTCACTATTAAACAAAATGGAAGTTATCACAAAAACAATTACATAAAATTAGAGGGCAAATGGAAGTAGACAATTCAACAGATCCTGGTTTACAAAAGACACCAACAAAGGTGGTGGTAGAAGGAACCAGTAGGTAAATGTTATCTGGCTTCTTTTTTAATAGGGAGAAAAAAATCTACAACTTAGTTGTTTGCCTAACAGCATATAAAAATGTATTCAGATGAACTGAGTTAAATGCCTTAAAAAATATATTTAAAAACCAGCCAGGCTCCATGGTTCACATTTGTAATCTGAGCACTTTGAGAGGGTGAAGTGGGTGTATCGCCTGAGCCCAGGAATTTGAGACCAGCAGGGCACATGGCAAAACCCTATCTCTACAAAAAATACAAATGTTAGCTAAAATTAGCCAGATGCATATAGTCCCAGCTACTCAGGAGGCTGCGGTGGGAGGATCACCTGAGCCCGGGAGGTCAAGCTGTTATCCTGACACTGCCACTGCACTCTACCTTGGGTGACAAAGTGTATCCTGACACTGCCACTGCACTCTACCTTAGGTGACAAAGTGAGACCCTGTCTCCAAAAAAAACAAAACCCAAGCCACACATATACACACACACATACACACACACACACGCATCCCAGATGTGTATATCTGTAAAATCTTTGGAAGAGGGAACTTTCTAGATTTGCACTCCAGCCTGGGTGACAGAGTGAGACCCTGTCTTTAAAAAAAAAAAAAAAAACAAACCCCAAAACACACATACATAATACACACACATATACATATATTACCCCCCCGCCGCATGTGTATACTTGTAAAATCTTTGCAAGGGGGAACTTTCTAGATTTGAAATCAATTGAAAAAAATCACAAGGGACTGATACCTGATTACACAAAAAGCACAAGCTTTTAAACTCAAACCTAGGGGAAAAAGTATAAATACACCAGAGTAGTATTGACGATTCTAGGCAAATCAGTAGAATTAAATTACCAGAATATAAGATTCTTGAGCGGCAGGAACTTTCTATTCAAAGCTAAATCTCTAGATTTTAGATTAATGGTGCCTGGCACAGAACAGGCACTCGTATGTGAAATTACTGAAAGATACTAGGTTAGCAAATAAATCATCCTTGAATATCAATCATTCAACTTTAAACACAAAAGCTCGAAACCTAAATCATTAAAAACTTTGAATTTTAGCAATAAAAATATTCAGATAAAACAGATTAATACTTTCACATACCAAACCAGCAAAGATAAAAAATGTTAGATATTGAAAAAGTGAGCTAAGGATAACATGTATACTTTTATGGTAGTAAACTGGTACAACCTTTTAAAAATGCAATTTAGCAACATGTATCAAAATGTACAGATATTTTTCTTAATAATTGCACTGTAGAAAAGCTCTCCTGGGGAAATCTGTAATGTGAAAAAAGCTTTATGCACAAGTATTCTTAACAAATATATTTTTATAACAAATTCCTGGAAATATCTAAAGTCTAACACACTTTATGGTTCAAGACGTCATTAGGAAATGAGACATAAGGTATTTATACAGTATGATTTCAAATGTATTTAAAGACCAGAAAATCTAATTTAATGTTCACAGATGAGAAAACACTTAGGCATCTTAAGGGCACAGAGCTAAAAATGGCAAATATGAGAATAGAATCCAGTTCTGATTCCATTCTTAACCAATGCCTTATTCATTCAACCACAATTGAATTTCTACAATGCATCAGCACTATTTTAGGTCCTACTCATATCACAGAAAACACAACAGACAAGGATGTTCAGCTTCATAAAATTTAGACCTTCTACCCTTTTCTACATATTTACTTTTAAAATTGAAAAAGTCATTGACAAAATTAGTCATCCTTTAATAAAAGTAGAACTGGAACAAATCTCAAGTCAAATTTAAACTTCATTTCTAACCCAAGAAATCAACTAAAGTTCCTGAAAGAACACAGAGGTCAAAAGACTGGCTTTCAGTTGTGACTCTCAAGTAACTCTGAACTACTGTGGGATTTACTCCTCAAAAGTAAAGTGGGAGCACCTAACTGGTTTCCAAGTTCCGTTGCGAGGGGTGGCGGAGGGTGCTTTGTAATTTCTTATTACAGCATCTAAGCTCCCTAATTTGGTCTGCTTAGCTTCTACTGATTGTCAAAGAATTACTTTGAAAAAGGTAGCCTATTTCACCATAAGATCTTTAGAAAACCACTCTGTATTCTCAGTATGAACATATATTCCCTTGATTTCCACTGTTTCTTTTTAATTTTCTGAACACAACCTTTTTTCATACTAACTGCTGTCTTCTGGATAGGTTCTAAATAAATTACTCATCAAAGTGCATTTCACTACTATTCTTATTGTACCCAACCAATACACAGTACTGAGTGATTACACCCCTTGATTCTGTAGACTGAAGTTTTATAATTTTCTATAACTAAAAAATATCCCCATCGTTTCTTCACAAATCACATTAGCAAAATCAGGTTTTCTTTCAGTTCCTCTGTAATTGATCATTTGTTCCTAAATAAAAAACTGTAACCTAATGCTTTTAGAACACCTTCTGTTGGTTAATCTGGTATTCCAATTTGGTGACAATTTAAAAATTATCAGGCTCTGTATAGTTTATCTTTTAAACATTTATTCTCCTACCTTAATACCTGTCTCACAGAGTTGTTGAGATGATTTAATGAGTTGCTTCACGTAAAAAGCCTAAAATAAGTGCTTACTTAGCACACAGGTACTCACATAACTACTTATTAGGTCTCCGAAAAAAGCAGGGCAAGGATAGCACCTGGCAGCATACACCTGGAGACTTCCCTAAAATCAGCTGGTTACTAAACTCTTGTTATTCACACATTTTTCCATATTGACCATTATGCTATCATGAGCTACTCTGTCAAGTTTTTTTTATTCATTGGTTCTATGGTTTTTGCTAGGGATGAAAAGTAAGCTCAATAGTTCCCGCATCTGACTGAAAAATCAGGACATTTACAGTTCCTGTCACAGGTCTCTATTTAATTGACTACCATCACATACCTAGCAACTATCACCCTACCACCTACCAAGTAATCCTGTTATTTTCTCACTCATCTGGGGCTTCAGTTTTCTCTTGCTTTGCTAAGTATGCCAATTACTGTATTTAGCAGAAAAAAACTAGAAACACAACAAGAATTTCCTAGTTTGGCTTTTCTCCTGTCTTGTCACCTTTAGTCTACCTCAATCAAATCATTCACCAAACAATTCAAGTCTATTTTCACATGTCAAACAAATGTTTTATAAGCCTTATTCTTTCTTGCCATTTTATGGCTAATTCCACCCTTCCATATCAATTTATTCCCAATTATGTACAATTTTTACTTTTACAAGCCCCCCTTTAAAAATCTGAGGTGTTCCATTGCATTACCAAATCTGTTTCCTCAATTGTGTGCCCCCTTTAACTGAACCATTTCACAACTGTACAATCAGGACTAATATTGACAATACAAAGATTAGGCTAAACAAAAAGCATTTCTTTTAATATATACTGGTAGTTTTTAGTCGTTAAGGACTAATTCTGGTGCACAGTAAGGTCATCAACACTATTACACAATCCTTCAATAAATTGGAATTGAAGTCCTAAGTGCTTCCTGAAATAGCAATGAAGCTTTTATAAGTGAACGACCTATTTTCATTCTTCATTTCATTTGACCTCTGTAGCATTTAAAAAAATGTTTCCCATTGACTTCTTGAAATTATCTTATTTGGTGTTTCCTCCTGACTTCTACTTCTTTAAATGCTCTTTTCATTGGTGTTTCTTCCTTTATTACCTATCAACTGATGACTCCTTTCTGAATTCCTTTATGTCTACTAATTTTAGAAAATCTGGAAACTAAAGATTAAAAAGGAAAATTGCTCTTCATAATCTTACCCTCAAAGTTAACCACTGTTTAATATTCCATAACTAGCATATTTCCTTCAACTTTAGATTGCTATCTAATGAATACAATATATTTCCACAATAATGTTAATATTGATAAGTTACTCTAACTTCCCTATTCCTATGAACAATGAAGGTTTCTAGCTTGGACAAACGGATTTGATAAAATCATTCTCTCCACATTTATCTTCAAATCTGGTTGGTCTCCAAGTCAATTCTACCATCAGAACATCTAGCATCTACCTTTTTCTCTACCTACACCCTAGCTTTTATCTTCCTTACACTTGATCCACTGCTTTTGAAAGATCTTCCCAACATCAGTCTTTCCCTCAAAAGTGTCACCATTTGTCTTTTGAAAGTACACTTTTGAATATTACTTTAAAATGTGAAGCAATAAAGCCATCTTACTTTTGGGGGAGAAACCCCTTAAGCCCTTGCTTATAAACATCTGATGGCTCTCCTACAGACTAAAGACAAATGTATTGGGTCAAGCCTCCAGCAAACTTCCCTTTCATAACTCCAACAAAATTGTGTTTTCCACTTTATTCATAATGGACAACTCAATATAGTCCATGTGCCTTCAGGTCTCCCTGAATCTGCTAATTCTGTTACCTCTATACGTCTAGCAATGTTTCTTCTCCCTCTTAACAAAGCACTACTCACCTTCAAATATTCCTTTCTGTAGGCTTTCTTTACTCTCCTCTTTCCCTCCAAGGAAACAGCTTCAGTTATAGTCTTAACACTTTATAAATATCTTCTAGCCTATATTAAACTGTAATATTTTGTAATAAATTGTTCTAAATCTGAAGTCCATTAATATCTTATTCATTTGTTGTGTTTCAGCACTAGCAATGCCTAACAATACGGTAGGCATGTCAACTATTCATTCACAAATATGCACTGTTTATGTAGGTATGGATATAAAGCAAGGTTCTTCTCTCAAGAAGCTAACATTGAAGAGAGTAGAGAAAGAAACAGATGTCAGTACCAAATATCACCAAAGTTTCAAAAACTCCCACAGAAAGATTAGATACACATTCTTATCAGAAATCCTAACTTCTAAATCGTACAAACAAAGCTTCTCTAAGAAACCAATACGTCAAGAGACCAGCATGTACTAATATAATCTGGTGTGAAAAATCTCAGTTTTAACCATAAATACCGTCCTTACCTAAGAAGAGACACTGTTGATACTTCGTACTAGTTGAGAAAAGAAAAACTGTCTTTTGAGGCTGGGCACGGTGGCTCATGCCTGTGATCCCAGAACTTTGAGAGGCCGAGGCAGGTGGATCGCCTGAGGTCAGGAGTTCGAGACCAGCCTGGCCAACACAGTGAAACTCCGTCTCTACCAAAAATATAAAAAATTAGCTGGGCGTGGTGGTGGACGCCTGTAATCCCAGCTACTTGAGAAGCTGAGGCAGGAGAATTGCTTCAACCTGGGAGGCGAAGGTTGCAGTGAACCGAGATCATGCCATTGCACTCTAGCTTGTACAACAAGAGTGAAACTGTCTCAAAAAAAAAAAAAAAAAAAAAAAAAAAAAAAAAAAACTGGCTTCTGAATACCTTTAGAAAAGATTTTTATATTTCACCAAATAATCAGGAAATCCAGAATTATGGATTCTTAATAGGAAATTACAAACCTACCTCGCAGTGATAATCAAATATTGCACTTTCAGTAGTATTTGCTGATTCTTCTTTTTCAGCACACGTTTCAAAGGATGAAAGTTGCTAGTATTAAAAAAAAGAGCGAGAGAAAATGATCTACCAAGCTAATAAAGAATACAACTGCTGCTGCACCGGGCAATCTCACAGTACAGCACTGAAGAAAACAAAGACTACTAGCAGCGTTGGGAAGTGCTCTTTCAAAGCTGTTGAGTAGGCACAAACTTCTTGTTTCAGATCAAGTGTTGTGTCTTCAACTTAAGTGTACTCTTCTTTGGTCTTGTTAGTTGTTACGAGGTTTGTTCCTTGCCTGATCTGAACTTGAAGCAGCAGTTTCAGGTGGTAAAGTCTGTTCTGTTACACTTCATACTAGAGGTAAAAAATGGAGACATTAAGTATAACATATATAAAATAATCACGGACAGTGGGTGAGAAGAGGGACAAACTCATTTCATTAACTTAGACTCATAGATCATGCAAGTAATGCAGAAAACTTGGAAGCACGCTCATGTAATGTTATTTGCAGCAATCTGTCAATTACTAACAACCACCTCCTTTGGTATCTCATACCCAAGACCTCAAATTATTCCATAGTCTTTATTGACCTCTTTCCCCCAAATAAGCTCAGTTATATGGCATAATATTTAATTTAATATAAGTATTTTGTAAGGATCTAGCTCTGCGGAAAACATGAAAGTTCCTGCTATGAGAGCATAGACAATCTTGCTGAGAACCAAGATTTACACATGGAAAAAAAACCAGAGTATAGGACAAAATGCCAAAAATTATTCTGCTCAATTAGTATCTAGGTACCTAGTATTATGTCACAGATTATCTAGAAATACTACGTATTTTTTATTCACAACTGCATGTACATCAAAGCAACATGGTAACCACAGAGAAGGCTTTTAAGTAAGAAGTGGAATTTGAACTGAACCTAGAAAATCAGAAAGAATTCTAAGAGAAAGAAAATAGCTGAGACTTCTATGTATGAAATAGCACATAAGCGAAGCCAGAATATGCCACTAAATTCTAAGTTTCTTCAGAGCAGCGACCATGCATTATATGATTTTCTAAGCCCAGCTTCAAGTGAAGTCTTCTGCATGAATGCCTGTGGCAACACGTGTGGCTTGTTGTTTCAGAGGAAAATCAACAGGCTAGCCTGGCTAAACAGAGGGCTGGGCTGAAGGGAAATAGAATATACGGTGTGATAGGTGTAGTGGAGCCAGATTATGAAGCATTTCAACTTGATGTACAGGAAACAGTGCCTCAGTTTTTGAAAAAAATGGTATTATGTCTTGAAATCCTATGGAGATGACTTAGTGACCAAACAGAAATCTCATTTGCACTGCTGCAGTAAATAGATGAGAAATGTCTACAGAAGAGAAATTTATCAGTAAAAATCACAGATTTCTGCTTTATATTAGCTATAAAATAAACAATTATTTTGCACTGACTCCAATGCTAACAAAATGGTGTTAATGAAAAGTATTTCTATGAGAAGACAAAGGTGGACATGCTGAGAAATGGATAATGTATTTGAAAACATCAGAAGAATGACTATCAGGTGACAAGTCAGAGTTGATGAAATAGCTCAGAGGAGCCTAAAACCAATCACCAGTACTAGTAAATATCACAGACAAGTTGTTTAATCTCTCTAGGTTTCATTTTCCTCACATGCAAAATAAAAATTCAATAAAAGCTAATCTGGCCATTTTCTATTATCTAACATCCCATGACTTTATATTGTTCATTCAAATACCAAATGTTACACTTGTCTCATCTTTTCACTTTACTTAGATCATTCTATTATCCAGACTAGTTTAGGGTAATGATGCTCAAATATTTGGGAAGCAGTAAAGCAATACCTATGCCCAGCCCCAACTCCTAGAGTAATATAACTGGTCTGAGGTAGGACCACTTCTTTAATTATCTTGATTCTTCCCCACTCCATCTCCACACTCAATGAAGCTGTATTAGTATTTCCTTCAAGGTATGTTTTGTATTCATTTCTTGTCCTACTAAGTGACATATTTTAGCTCAGCTGTCTAATATATCCGCCAACTTGCAGTGTCCACACTTTCTATTTCCTGTCACATACCACAACCAGACCATCAAAAGCTTGAATTTTGGCCAGGCGAGATAGTTCACACCTGTAATCCCAGCACTTTTGGAGGCCTTGGTGGGAGGAGGACTGCTTGAGCCCAGGAGCTCATGACCAGCCTAGGCAACATGGAGAAACCCATCTCTACTAAAAATGCAAAAAATTAGCCAGGCGTGATGGTATACACCTGTAGACCCAGCTACCTGGGACCAGGAAGTCAAGGCTGCAGCGAGCCAAGATAGTGACACTGCACTCCAGTCTGGGTGACAGATCAGAATCTTGTCTCAAAAAACAAAAACCCTCCAATTTTATCTCTCATCTCCCCTGTCAAACATCTTCAGTTATTTTTGCAGTATTCTAGATGGGAAGTTTTTAATCCTGGCTAACCATCCACCTAAGAAACCTTAAACAAACAAAAACCAACAAAATCAAAGCCTGAGTCCCATACAGAGATTCTAAATTTAACTACGCTAGGTTAGGTGCCAGGTGTTGTTATCTCCCCTCACCCGCTGCCCCAGGTGTTTCCGACTTCCAGCCAGGATTAAGTACTACTATTCAGGTGTCTCTATTCTACCTTCCATCTTTACTCTCTACTGTGTTCCGGTTCTCCCAAAAGTCCATTCCCTCGCCTAATCCTTAACAACTCTTGGGAGATTCCTGAATCCTAGCTTCTTTGCTTATATGGGTCTTCCCACAAAAAAATACAATGCTGTGATCTTCAAGGTGACAAAAAAGCCTTTCTTGACCATTCCAGCAGACTCATTTATTACCATAATTCCCACTAATGAATGGGGCAGTAACATCCACTGCCTGCATCAAGCAATTTGCAGCAACTGGTACCAAGAAATTCTTGTACTCTGTTTACTTCATATTTTTATATATCTTGTTCCTCCAACTCTATTTCAAATTTTTTTTTACACAGCCCCCTTTAGCACCTAATCCAGTGCTGCCATAAACATTCAAATCAAAAAGGTAGTTAATCCATAAGCAAAAGGACCCAATTGAAGTGTAAACAGTTATATCAACTTTAATTGTACAAAGTTTCAATTATCCAATCAAGAAATAATCTCTTCTTTAAAAAATACAGACTGTGTATATTGGTTTTATCTTAATACTTTAGGTCTATTTATGAGCCCAAAGAACTCATGATGGAGAAAACAAGTTATCCTGAAAAACCTGAACTGGATTAACCCACTCCAGGTTGTTGTATTACATTAAGAATTGTCAAGTCCATGATTCGGTAATACAAAAAAAAAGATTTCTGGACTTGAAACTCTGGAATATTGCAGGGCCATTCCTAGGCATTAATCAGGTCTATCAGGAGCTATTAAAGCTCAAACAAATCCACCAATAATTTATTGGCTGAATTAACATCTTCACAGCTATGAGATTTTTATAGTTAACTCAATAAAACGTCAAGGTATTGGTCGGGCATTTTAATACAAATGGCTATCCACTCATGCCCGGATTAACATTTATTGGTGATACAAATCACCTCTTTTGCCTTAACCCTATGAATATAAGTGTATCTCCTCCATCTCCCTAAAAGCTTGAAACTTAGGTCACACGAAACACTGGGTACTGTGCTGGGGCAGTGGCTCTCGCCTGTAATCCCCAGCACTGTGGCAGGCTAAGTGGGAGGATGGCTTGAGACCAGCCTGGGCAACATGGTTTGATACTGTAAATACAAACAAATTTTACAAATAATAAACAAACTCACTGGGTGTGGTGGCACGCACCTGTAGTCCCAGCTACTCAGGAGGCTGAGGCAGGAGGATCGCTGGAGCCCAGGAGTTTGATGCTGCAGTGAGCTATGACTGTGCCACTGCACTCCTGCCTGGGCGACAGAGCAAGTCACCAACTCAAAACAATTGCCCCCACAAACCTACCATAGGGTACCAATAAAAACACCAAGGAACAATTTAAATGTGTATCTGAGAATCTCCCTGACTGCTAAGTAATCAACTCCTTTTCCCTTGCTCAGCATGGAAATAGTATTATTAATCACTACAATCTCCACTTCCTGGGTTCAAGCAATTCTCCTGCCTCAGCCTCCCAAGTAGCTGGGACTACAGGTGTGTGCTACCACACCTGGCTAATGTTTGTTATTTTTAGGAGAGATGGGGTTTCACCAAGTTGGCCAGGCTGGTCTCAAACTCTTGACCTCAAGTGATCCATCCGCCTCAGCCTTCCAAAGTGTTGGGATTACAGGCGTGAGCCACCATGGAGGCAACCACCTCTTTAATTTCATGTCTTCCTCAGTTGGCTGTTTTACCTCAAAGGCCTAGCAGAAACCATGGCATAGTAGGCACGAAATCAATACAGGTTAAACTTACACATTTATATGGTAAGTAATCCATCTAAAATGTAGCACACTACCTAGTTCATCATTTTGACAAATCATTTTTAAAGTATATGCAACATTCACTTTGGGAAAAGTTAATGAAAGGCTAAGCCATAAGCCAGTCTACAAAAAAGTCTGCTCACCTAACCTACTTCCTTCAGGCAGTACCTTTTCTTGAGCAAAAAAAACAAAGACCCAAACAGATAGCATGGGACTGAAAAGATCCTCTATTACCTGACATTTTGAGCACCACAGTTCATAACTCAAGTGCTTAATAGGTTTTAATTCATTTTTACTTTAGGATATCTAAGTTAAATGATAAAATCTACATAATTAACCAACCGAATCTAAATCACCTGTAGAGTGAAAATAAAAGCCCCAAACTGATGCAACTATCTTTTTGTATCTGTATAGTAGTAGCAACTGCGCTGGGTTATTATCTAAACAGGTACTGAGATATTTAAAATTATCTATCACTTAATTGCTTATACATATGCCTGGAAGTCTAATACTTTTAAGCAGTACAAATGGCAGTGTGGGAAGAAGCTGAAGAAACACTCTAGACACATCAGAAAACAACACAGACCAGCAGTGTCCAATAGAAGTACAGTGCAAACCACATGTGTAATTTTAATTCTAGTAACCATATCACAGTCCAAAGAAACAGGTGGAAATTTAATGTCTTATTTAACCAATTATATCCAAAATGTTACTCTCCACAGGCAATCAATGTAAAAAATTCAGATTTTTACATTTCTTGAAATCCAATGTTACTATACAATGACAGCACATTTCAATTCAAACTAGTCACACTTCAAGTGCACAACAGCCACCCATGGCTGGCAGCTACCATGTTCCACAGAGTAGGTACAAACTGAGCAGGGGTATAAAAAAGCACTACTGTGCCAATTATATCAATAGAAAATAAATGTAAGACTATTGAACAAAGATTTTCACTAATAAAAGTAGGCACTATCTAGTATAGATGCTTGTTACTAAATTGGAGAAGTAGAAGTGCAAATAACTGGTATGCAATGGTTTTAGCTGCAAATCAACGGGTAGCTTACATGTGCAACAAAGGGAAATTGATGATCAATTTATTTTCAGCCACACACTAATGTTTTACCTCAGCATAAAAGGACATTAAAATATTAAACACTTTTGTGTTGTTTTTAACTAGGTACCCACACATGCAAGTGGAAAACATTCTAATATCAAAACAAAGGAATTTTTTAAATCCTCACGGAGCCGAAGGGATTTAACAAGTCACTCTCACCACAGTAGTTTCACCACTTAAGACAGTCTAGCTTACAAAATAGGTCTCAAAGTGCTTCCTCTTCTGTTTTCTGAAAAGACAAAGCTAAGAAAGCACATCAATTCGTTGTTTACTTAACAAGATCAAGACTTTTATCTCATTTTGCAATACCGTTCTGAAATGCAACTCCTCAAAAATCTGTCCAAAAGAACATCGGTCCAAAATTTCCATGTTTTAACTAACTTGTTGAAAAAGTATGCCTCTCACAACAACGTCACGAGACTTAGTGCCACTGAACTGTAACACTAAATTTTATGTTATATATACTCCAGCATAATTTGATATTTTAGCATTTCGTTTGTTTAAAACTTCAGGGCCCTACACAATGTGTCTTCAGGTTGGGGGGGAGGGGAAAAAGGGGGTAGGGGTTAAAGCAAGACTGCAGGTCAGCTTTCACACTTTCAATTTTGATTTATTAGGACTTTACTCCATTTTTCAACCACACTCGCTAAAGGTCACACTTAAGTCAGAACTTATTTACAAAAAAAGAAAACCTATCTTCTGTGCCTCAAATACTTTAGTTTTCAACTCAGCTGCTATAAATACTCATCTCGATGATAAACATCCAGAGCAGCTGCAAAACCACTCAAACTATTACCTTCTCTTATTTTAGTCCTAAGGCTAAAACGAAACAAAAAGAAGGCCAAATGTTTATCTGGGTTTTATGAACTCAGGTAAATGCGTATTCAAGTATATAAACCCCATCCTTAACCCACACCAAATATATCCATTATTGGTTAGTACCAAAAGAACACCGAAGTATGTGTTCAATGTAGTATCAAGAATGTTTCTAGCTCAAAACGAAAATTACTCAGCATTTTAGTATAGAGTAGCTTATATTTGTGGGCTATAATTTGAAACCTGTATTTTTAAAAAGTAGGTTAGCAGCAATGGCTGAGAACTGCCAGCTCATACCAGCCTGATGAAAATTTAAGTCTCTCAAAAAGATTTAACTACCACAGGGCCTTTGAGCATTCTCCCTCCGTCTCCGCCCTGTCAACTGTTTAAAGAGCACCATATTCTTTCACTGAATGAGAAAATTAACTTGCCCAACAACGTTCAGATTGTTTTTGCAGATTGAAGCCTGTTTGAGGGAGCGTTCTCTGCCTCACCTGTGAGTTAAGCAAGACAGCTGCCATCTGGATGTTTCTACGGGAAAACCTTAAAGCAAAAGAACCTTGGCACTAAGATTTCGTATTGATGAAACATAATGGTAAAAATTTGAAGCTGTCTCCGACGGGGGAACTCTAAAAAATTTTACACAGAATGACGAAGTTAGGCCGTTCATTGCAGAATGTGGGCCAGGCGCTGACACCATGAGAGCTAGAGGAGGTGGGAGGACACCACTTAGTTTTCAAGGAGTACGCCCTTTCCGCAAGATAGAGTGGTGGGAGCCACGTCCCTAAAAGATTAGGGACTAGCTCCCTTTCTCAAGACGCCGAAGAGGAGACGATGAGGGGAAGGCTCGGTGCTGAGACCCAGCTCTAGGTGACTGGAGTAATGATGTCAATTCCGCCACGCTACTGTGCCAGATGTGGCTGGGGAAAGGTTTAAGCACTTCCCCTAGATATCTAGATGGAGCAGGGTCTCAGTCTATACACAAAGAAGGCGCCACTGCCGCACTGCGCTCTGGTACTGGTAGTCAGATCCCCAAGCAGGTAACGGCCAGGAAACTATAGGGTCCAGAGTCAGAGTAGGCCCCTCTTCTCGGTCTCTGGCTCTTCCAACCTCACACAAAGGACCGCGCCACCACCCCCTCGCCCCGCCCGCCGGGACATGTAGTTCCCGTTTCCCCAGCCAAGCCGCAGAGGGGGAAACAACCAGACTACAGCTCCCAGTAGCCTCCGCGCCCGAGCCCCGCACCCTCTGCCTCCATCTTGGCTGCGGTCGGAGTCTCCATTTTCGCTCCCTCCCCCCACTTTAGTCACCACCACCACTAACACCACGCGCAGCCGGCTGGCCTCAACAACTCGTTTCAGCTCTGCGACCTGACGTGAGGCCCAGGCGGTTGAACGGGAGACGTATGAAAAAGCCCACGGTAGGGAATCAGGGTGCCTTCTTCCCTACCTAGAGCTCTACGAGTGTCCACCTTGACTCAGAAGGTTTTCTCCTTAGCTTTGGTCTTATCAGCAGCCCTTCCCCTGAGTTCTTGCCACCCCCAGTTGGACCCTGAGGTCGTACTCACCCCAACAGCTCAGCGCCCCCTCTCCAGCGCCGCCATAAGCAGCACGGCCCGGTACGTAGGAATAAATCTCGCTTCTCTCGCGAGAGTTGGGGGACTCCGAGCGCGTGCACGAGAAGGGGCGGGTGGAGCGTACTCTCAATACGCTTGCGCAGCAGGGCCGAGTGACGCCAAGCAGTTTACTGCACTTAACCACAACCAACATGGTGTCTGCATTGCCTTACATTCCTACTTGGGTGTGTTGCGGGAAGCAATCTTGGTGTTTACTGACTCCTTCTGGACACTAGGGGTGGTGGGTGGCTTTAGGCGTATTTAGTCTGTGCGTTTGAATACGTTTTAGCCCACAACAATGGGGTAAACCTTGAGGGCGAACAATTCTGAGGGCATATCCAGGAGTCATAAGAAATGATTTCTCTTTTCCCAGCAAAAATCCGGAAGGGCCTCATACCCGTTTTTTCTCATAGTGCAAACATTCTTTCTTACGTCTACTACATTAGACGAATTTCGTTAGTATAGAGTCAGCTTTTTAGCAAGGTAGTTTGGAAATCTAAATGAGACCTTTGCCTTCCATGAACAACATTGCAACAGATGCACAAGAGTGAGCAAGACTGCATAATCACTAAACAAAAACAAACAAATTCAGTCAACTGACCTTTCTAGTTACCAAAGATATTCCTATTGTATCAGGTAACCAAAGAGGGTGAATCATTAATTAAAAGATTGAAAGAGATGATTCATCCAATGGGGGAAGAGGGAAGGAGGAAAATAGGTAATTATGACCACAGAAAGTTCAGTGGATTATCCCTAGTCAGACAGTAGAGCATGCTCTTCTGGTGAGAGAAATGCTTTTCCCAGATTCAATGCTTCTGTTTTCATAGATTCAGTGGCTGTCTCACCAGACAGTATTGGATAAATAATGAGCAGCCAGTCTCCTGAGAACTCTTCTACCCACTTTTTGCTTACAACACATTTATTTGACATGTTGTATGTGTAATCACGGGGAAGTATAAAGTTGTAAAGAAAAACAGATATAGTCTTGTCCTCAGGGAACTTTCAGCCTAGCATCATTAATGATCATAAAAACTAACCTAAACATACACTTTGAAATAAGTGCAATGAAGGAAAGATAACCTCCAATTCAAACCTCTTGAATTCTAACAGGAAGCAGTGTCTCATTTCTGTTCAAAAATTTCCTCTCCAACTTTGTTGCTGGTGTCCAGTCCCATGCATAACACCTCAAAGCCGCTTTGCTGTCTTTGATGACTTCCCACACTTTCCTCAGCACAAATATTTGCTTCATTTTCAATGCTTTCATAGTTGACGCTATTGTAATTATTAGTTTTTACTAGGTAGTAATACAACAGCACAAAGCTTATGACATTGATCTTTGCATCCCTGGTTGCTGACGGTGCCTGGTCTCGACAATTCTCCAAAGCTTGTTGAATAAATAGTACTGACAACAGTATGAGGAGTTGTTAGAAATTGGAATGTTTTCCTGGGAAAGTATAGAATGTAAATATTTATTTTCTTTCTTTCTTTCTTTTTTTTTTTTTTTTCCGAGACGGAGTTTTGCTCTTGTTGCCCAGGCTAGAGTGCAATGGCGCGATCTCGGCTCAACCTCCGCCTCCCAGGTTCAAGCGATTCTCCTGCCTCAGCCTCCTAGGTAGCTAGGATTACAGGCATGTGCCACCACACCTGGCTAATTTTGTGTTTTTAGTAGAGACGGGGTTTCTCTATGTTGGTCAGACTGGTCTCGAACTCGCTACCTCAGGTGATCCACCTGCCTCAGCCTTCCAAAGTGCTGGGATTGCAGGTGTGAGCCACCACACCCAACCCAGAATGTAAAGATTTCAAACCAGGTGTTTTGTTCACTTTGCCCAGTTCTTAAATCGAGATCGCCCCTTCCTGCAACACAGCTGGTCTGTATATTCTAATCTTATGTTATAGAGAAACTGTTCCAGCCTCTTGCACTAGACATGAGGTCATGTGAAACTGAAAAATAATTCTACTTTTAGCATACATTCTCACATATCACAGCAATAGGAAATGTAAAAAAAAAAAATCGTCTTACTAAATTCTGTTAATACAATTACTATTGATAAGAATGGGAAATGTAAAAAAAATCGTCTTACTAAATTCTGTCAATACAATTACTATTGATAAGAAAGGATAAAGCCTTGATTTCTACCATTACATATAGCTTCTGAAGACCTTCTTAAATTATATGATCATTTCATCATCATCATTCTGAATATATCCCAATTGCCTTTAAATTCCTTTAAATTTTTTAAAAATTCCTCCTTATTCCAAAATTAATATCAATTTACATTTAACACAAAATGCAAATCTGTATAAATCCAGAAATATACATTTTAGCTTCTAATACATTAAAGAAAGTAACAGGTGGAGCAATTTGCTGTAAATCACAAGTTAAAATGATTTACTCTTTCTACAAATAAAACCCATAAATAGAGGTAGGTTTCATTTTTAGATCACTACCTAATGATTTTTTTTTAGATGAATTTTGAAATCAAATCAAAAACTGAAAAAAATGGGTGGTTATCTTTTTATGTTGTTGTTTTTTAAATCAGAAACTTATTAAATCACTTTGGAAAACTGCCTCCCATACAACAGGGTGACATGGATTTTGGGAAGAGAGTCTGTTAAGGAACCATCAGAAAAAAAAATTTGAGAAATTATTTTTATTTATTCACCATACTTAGTTTTCTACTCTGAGAAACTTAGACAATGAAATTGATAATGGTTGTGTGCTTTTTTTCCTCTACAATCATCAATAAGCACATTATCTCTGAAGTCCACTTTAGAATCAAAAGTAAGCATTTCTTACAGTTTGTAAGGTTTTCTTGAGCACTAGTGGGTGAGATTTTTGTCATTTCTCTGTTGAATGAGAAAAATTAGGTCAACGTAGAGCTTTTTAAAAATTTAAATAAGGCTAAATTTATTCTGGATTTTAAGAGTTGTTTTTATTCTGACAGTATGTCCTTCCTATTTAGGAAAGCTAAAGAGGATCTTCTTTTATAAAAATTATGATAGGCTAGGCACAGTGACTCACACCTGTAAACCCTGAATTTAGAAGCCAAGATGGGAGGATCACTTGAGCTCAGGAGTTCCAGACCGGCCAGGACAATGTGGAGAAACCCTGTCCTTACAAAAAAAAATTAAAAATTAGCCAGGTGTGGCGATGCATGTGTGGTTCCAGCTACTCAGGAGGCTAAGATGAAAGAATTGCTTGAGCCTGGGAGGTCACAGCTGCAGTGAGCCATAATTGTGCTATTGTACCTCAGCCTGGGCAACATAATGAGACTCTGTCTTAAAAAATATTTAATTAAGTAAACAAGATAAAATTATGATAATAGTGGATGGAAAAGGAGTCCACATCCACGGTTTCAGCACAGAAATAATATTTCTAAAGCAAAAACATTCATAAAGAAGGGTTATTTCCATAAGAATTAATATAAATAGTTAAGATTTGGTCCTATAGGCCTACAACCCAAAACTTTTTATTCTTTTACTAGCCTCTAAATAGTTAAAGTGCATTGTATAAATAAGAATAATGTAATAGTAACACTAAAAAATTAAAAATATTAGAATTTAAATAAGAATGCAAAAGCTTTGTATAATGCTTACCTTTAAATGTTAGCATTGCACTTAATGGGAGAATTATGTGAACATGCTAAACTGCTGCACCAAAAGTAACCATCTCACATTGTAGCTCTGGGAGTCAGTTAATGGAGGGAAAGGTAGAAAAAAGCATATTTATAATTTTTTTTATTTATTTTTATTTTTTAAGGTGGGGCTTCACCATGATGGCCAGGCTGGGCTTGAACTCCTGACCTCAGGTGATCCACCTACCTCAGCCTCCCAAAGTGCTAGGATTACAGGTGTGAGCCACAGCGCCCGGCCGGATATTTATAATTTAACTTAAACTCAATCCTCATGAAATCCAATTGTATTTAACATAAATCCAAACTCTTTTACTGTGCTCTTCAAGGCCCTGAATGATCTAGTCCCCACCAAATTCTCTAACCTCCATTCACTGGTTCTTCCAACATTGTAAGTTTGTTCCTACTTCAATGCCCATGGATTTACTGTTGCCTCTTCCTGGACTGCTGTAGCCCAAATCTTTTGTTACTTTCTCATTCAGATTTCAGGTCAAATGTTACCACCTCACAAAGGCCTTTTCTAAAGTAAAAGTACCAACTAAACTATCACTTTCCATTTGCTTGCTGCTCATCCCTGTGAACTATAGCGTAAGCTTCAATTCTCTAGTTCATCATTGTATCCCAAAAACCTGGCACAGTGACTTACATATGCAGTAAATATTTAAACAATATTCATTGAATGAGTAAATTACACTTATTTTATTTAATCCAAGGCAGTAGTGATTGTATGATAGGTCATCATTTATGGACTACTAATAAGAAAATATGTAGTCATTTTCATTATTGATATGGTTGGGGTGTGTCCCCACCCAAATCTCATCTTAAATTGTAGTTCCCATAATCCCCAAGTGTCATGGGAGGGATCCAGTGGGAGGTAATTGAATAATGGAAGCAGTTACCCTCATGCTGCTGTTCTTGTGATAGTGAGTTCTCATGAGATCTGATGGTTTTATAAGGCGCTTTTCCCCCTTTGCTCAGAACTCATTCTTTTTTATGCCACTATGTGAATAAGGATGTGTTTGCTTCCCCTTTCACCATGATTCTAAGTTCCCTGAGCCCTTCCCAATTATGCTAAACTGTGAGTCCATCAAACCTCTTTTTAAAAATAAATTATCCAGTCTTGGGTGTGTCCTTATAGCAGTATGAGAATGGACTAATGCAGCAAATTGGTACCAGCAGCTAGTTGGGCACTGCTATAAGGATATCTGAAAATGTGAAAGCAACTTTGGAACTGGGTAGGTAGAAGCGGGAACAGTTTGGAGGTCTCAGAAGAGGAAAGAAAAATGTAGGAAGGTTTGGAAATTCATAGAGAATTGAAGGCTCAGAAGACAGGAAGATGTGGGAAAGTCTGGAACTAAAATGCTGATAAAATATGGACAATGAAGTCCATAGGCTGAAGTGGTCTCAGATAGAGATGAGGAACTTGTTGGGAATTGGAATACAAGTGATTCTTGCTATGCTTTAGCAAAGAGACTGGCAGCATCTTGCCCCTGCCCTAGAGATCTATGATGATTTAGGGTATCTAATGGAAGAGGTTTCTAAGTGGCAAAGCATTTAAAAGGTGGATTGGGTGCTCTTAAAAGCATTCAGTTTTATGCATTCGCAAAGATACAGTTTGGAATTGGAACTTATGTTTAAAAGGGAAGCAGAGCATGAAAGTTTAGAACATTTGTAGCCTGGTGATGCAGTAGAAAAGAAAAATCCATTTTCTGGGGAGAAATTCAAGCTGGCTGTAGAAACTTGCATAAGTAATGAGGAGACAAATGCTAATCATTGAGACAATGGAGAAATGTCTCCAGGGCATGTCAGAGTGCTTCATAGCAGCCCCTCTCATCACAGGCAGGCAGACCGAGGAAGGAAAATAGTTTCCTGAGCCAGGCCCAGGTCCCACCTGCTCTGTGCAGCCTTGGAATATGTGCAGCCTTGGAATATGGGATATGTGCAGCCTTTGGACATGGTATCCTGAGTCCCAGCTGCTTCACCTCCAGCTATGGCTAAAAGAAGCCAAGGTATAGCTCAGGTTGTTATTTCAGAGAGTGCAAGCCCCAAGCCTTGGCAGCTGACACATGGTGTTGGGCATGTGAGTATGTAGAAGTCAAGGATTGAGGTTTGGAAACCTCCTCCTAGATTTCAGAGGATGTGTGGAAATGCCGGGATGTCCAGGCAGAAGTCTGCTGTAGGGGTAGAGCCCTCATGAGAACCTCTGCTAGGGCAGTACAGAAGGGAAATGTGGGATTGGAACCCCCACACAGAATCCCCACTGGGGTACTGCCTAGCGGAGTTGTGAAAAGACGGCTGTCATCCTCCGGAATGGTAGATCCACTGACAGCTTACACTGTGTGCCTGGAAAAGCTGCAGACACTTAATGCCAGCTGTGAAAGCAGTGGGAGGGGGGCTGTACCCTGCAAAGCCACAGGGGCAGAGCTGCCCAAGGTCGTGGGGAGCCCACCTCTTGCATCAATGTGACCTGGATGTGTGACATCAAGCCAGTCAAAGGAAATCATTTTGGAACTTTAAGGTTTGATGACTGCCGTATGTTTTGGCCAATTTCTCCCATTTGGAAAGGGTGTTTTTACCCAATGTCTGTACCCCCATTGTATCTAGGAAATAACTAAATTGCTTTTGATTTTACAGTTTCATAGGTGGAAGGGACTTGCCTTGTCTCAGATGAGACTTTGGACTTGGACTTTTGGGTTAATGCTGGAATGAGCTAAGATTTTGGAGGATTGTTGGAAAGGCATGATCCTGTTTTTAATTGTGAGGATATGAGATTTGGGAGGGGCCATCGGTAGAATGATATGGTTTGGCTGTGTCTTCTCCCAAATCTCATCTTGAATTCTAGTTCCCATAATACTCATACGTTGTGGGAGGAACCCTGTGGAAGGTAATTGAATCATGAGGGTGGTTACTCCTATGTGCTGTTCTCATGAGAGTGAGTGAGTTCTCACAATATTTGATGATTTCATTTTTATTTCTTTTTTGAGATGGAGTTTTGTTCTTGTTGCCAGGCTGGAATGCAATGGGTTGATCTTGGCTCACTGCAACCTCCACCTCCTGGGTTCAAGCAATTCTTCTGCCTCGGCATCCCAAGTAGCTAGGATTACAGGCATGCTCCATGATGCCCAGCTGATTTTGTATTATTTTTTACTAGAGATGTAGTTTCACTGTGTTGATCAGGCTGATTTCGAACTCCTGCCCTCAAGTGATCCACCTGTCTTAGCCTCCCAAAGTGCTGGGATTACAGGCATGAGCCACTGCGTCCCACCTATCTGATGGTTTTATAAGGGGCTTTTCCCCTTGCTCAGCACTCATTCTCCTTCTTGCCGCCACGTGAAGAAAGGTATGTTTGCTTTCCCTTCTGCAATGATTATTTTCTGAGGCCTCCCCAGCCTTGCAGAACTGAAAGTCAATTTAACCTCTTTTCTTTATAAATTACCCAGTTTTTGATATGTCTTACAGCAGCATGAGAATGGACTACTACAATTATGAAATAAAACTTTCATTACTTAGAATTTTTATTTTATATTTTTTGAAATAACTATTTTAAACTTACTTTTTCTTCTTCTTTTTTTTTTTTTTAAAGACAGGGTCTCGCTCTGTTGCCCAGCCTGCGTTGCAGTGGCATGGTCTCAGCTCACTGCAGCCTCTACCTCCCAGGCTCAAGCAATCCTCCTGCCTCAGCCACCTGAGTAGCTGAGACTACAGGCTTGCACTACCATGCCTGGCTAATTTTTGTATTTATTTATAGAAATGGGATTTTGCCATGCCCAGGCTGGTCTTGAACTCTTGGGCTCAAGCAATCCTGCCTCAGCCTTCCAAAGTGCTGGGATTACAGGCATGAGCCACCTGTCCCCAGCCTAGACATAGATTTATATCAGGTATCCCTCTTGTGTGTATATGAATTTTAAAAAGAAGCAAAATAAATTTGTTAAGATATTCCTAAAACTTCTTCACAAAGTCTAACTCTTCTGAATCTTTCTTTTTAGTAATAAATTTGACCATATTTAAAAAATTCCATTAATCAAGAGGCAATATGAAAAAGTTTAAAAAATCAACAGACAATATATATTTGTAACATATAAAAGAATATTGGTATCATGAATATATAGTAAATTAATACATCTTAGTAAGAAAAAGCCAATAGGAAAGAAAAGGAAAATGGAGAAAAGACCAAAAAACCTGTATAGGCAAATAGGTACTGGAAATTTTCTTTTTTTTTTTAGATTTTTACACTTACAGAAGATGTAGAAAAATAGTAAAGACCAGGCGCAGTGGCTTACACCTGTAGTCCCAGCACTTTGGGAGGCTGAGATGGGCAAATTACCTGACATCAGGAGTTCAAGACCAGTGTAGCCAACGTGACAAAGCCCTGTCTCTACTAAAAATAAAAAAATTAGCCGGGCATGGTGGTGGGTGCCTGTAATCCCAGCTACTCAGGAGGCTGAGGCAGGAGAATCGCTTGAACCCGGGAGATGAAGTTTGCAGTGAGCTGAGATCGTGCCACTGCACTCCAGCCTGGGTGACAAGTCGAGACTCTGTTTCAAAAAAAGAAAAAAAAAGTAGAGGAAGTTTCTATAAACCCTGTACCCGCTTCCCCTATTTTAACCTTACATAACTATAGAACAATTTTCAAAATTAGGAAATCAATTTTGACATGATAATATGACTTGAACTATAAATTTACTTTGTAGTATACCAGCTTTTCCTCCAATGCCCATTTTCTCTTCCAGGATCAAATCTAGAATCCCACACTGCATTTAGTTTTTATGTCTCCTTTGTCTCCCTTCTGTGACAGTTCTTCAGTCTTTGTCTTTTACAACTTTAACACTGAAACAGGCTGGGCACAGTGGCTCATACCTGTAATCCAAGCACTTTGGGAGGTTGAGGCTTGTGTATCACTTGAGGTCAGGAGTTTGATACTAGCCTGGTCAACATGGTGAAACCCCATCTCTACTAAAAATACAAAAATTACCTGGGCATGGTGGGAGGCACCTGCAATCCCAGCTACCCTGGAGGCTGAGGCTACGAATTGCTTGAACTCAGGAGGTAGACATTGCAGTGAGCAGAGATAGCGCTACTGTCCCCTAGTCTGGGTAACATAGCAAGACACTGACTCAGAAAACATGTATATACTTTCAAACAGTATCAGTCAGTTACTTCGCAAATATCCCTCATTTGATTTTGTCTGATGTTTTCTCTTGATTAGATTGAGGTGTAATGCATTATTTGGAAGAAGACTACACAGGTTATGTGCCTCTCATTGCATCAATATCAGGGGTATATAATGTTGAAGTGTATTATTATTATTATTATTTGAGATGCGGTCTCGCTCTGTTGCTCAGGCTGGAGTGCATTGGCATGATCTTGACTCACTGCAGCCTCTGCCCCCGGGTTCAAGCAATTCTACCACCTCAGCTTCCTGAGTAGCTGGGATTACATGTGCCCACCACCACACCTGGGTAATTTTTGCATTTTTAGTAGAGACGGGGTTTCACCATGTTGACCAGGCTGCTCTCGAACTCCTGACCGCAGGCGAGCCACCCACCTTGGCCTCCCAAAGTGCTAGGATAATAAGTGTGAGCCACCGTGCCTAGGTGTTGAAGTGTATTATTAATGATGTTTACCTTAGTCAGTTTAATCAGTTTATGTCTGCAAAGATTCTCCATTGTAAAATTACTACTTTTCCCTTTGTAATCAGTAAATATTTTGGGGTGGGGCAATGCCTTGGTAATGTACTGAATAGTGTCCCCCATAAATTCATTCCCACACAGAATCTTAAAATGTAACCTTCTTTAGAATAGGGCCTTTGTGGATGTAATCAAGTTAAGATAAAGTCATACTGGATTAGAGTGGGCCTGAATCCCAATGAGTAGTGTCCTTAGAAGAGGGAATTTTATACACTGACTAGAGACATACATGGAGAATGCCATATGAAGACAAGAGATTGAAGTGATACATCTACAAATCAGGGAACAAGAATTGCCAGCAACCCCAGAAGCTAGGAGAGGGGCATGGAACACATTTTCCCTCAGACTTCTAGCCTCCAGGACTGAAAGAATAAATTTCTTTTAAGCCACCCAGTTTGAGTTCATTTGTTATGGCAACTCTAGGTACTAACGCAAACATATAAATATCCTGTTTTTGCTTAAATTTTAGTCCACCATCCATTGGTGGATCTTGCTGAGTCTTTTTGGTTCATAGATGTCCAGGCTTTCCCACATAGAATTATTTTGAACCCACCAAGAACACTCATAATGTAGCATTCCTCAAAAAGTGCTTCATGGTTTCCAGGATTTTATTCCAAGCTGCTAAAAGTCACTGTGGTAGGCAGAATTCCAAGCTGGCCACCAAGATTCTCATGCTGCTATACCTGTCGTATATCTTATAGGTGAAATGTGGTTATGAGAAGCTGTGTCACTTATATCTCTTTTCTGACAAAGGGATTACTGCAGATATAATTAAGATCTCTAATCAGTTGGGTTAATCAAGAGGGAGATATTCTGGCTGGACCTGACTTAGATGTATTCTTAAAAGAGAAGTCAGAGATGATGTCCTGTTGGCCTTGAAGACAGTCTTTGAGTTGTATAGATGGACCAAAATGGATTTTGTCATTAGCTATGTGAATGTGGGAGAGAGCCTGGAGCCTCAGATGAGATGCAGTTAGTTTTGACACCTTTATTTTAGCCTTGTGAGTATATGAGAGGAGAACCCATTTGAGCCCTGCATGGACTTCAGACCTACAGAACTGTGAGATAAGTGGATGTTGCTTTAAACTGTCATTTGTGGTCATTTGTTTTATAGCAGTAGCAGACTAATACAACCAGCCAGACTCCAAATTTTATGCTGGCACACTTTTGATAAGGTATCAATGGAAAGTACAGAAAATAGCCAAAACCCATGTTCCTTTTTCAAATGGTCCTTAGTTTGATTGAAATATTGAGACGGTAATTCAACCATTGTGGAAGCCACAATGGTTGAGGAAGTCCTCTTCAAGGACCTAGAAATAGAAATACCATTTGACCCAGCAATCCCATTACTGGGTATATACCCAAAGGATTATAAATCATTCTATTATAAAGACACATGCATATATATGTTCATTGCGGCACTGTTCACAATAACAAAGACTTGGTACCAACCCTAATGCCCATCAATGATAGACTGGATAAAGAAAATGTGGCACATACATACCATGGAATACTATGCAGCCATAAAAAAGGATGAGTTCATGTTCTTTGCAGGGATATGCACAAAACTGGAAACCATCATTTTCAGCAAACTGACACAAGAACAGAAAACAAAACACATGTTCTCACTCATAAGTGGGTGCTGAACAATGAGAACACACAGACACAGTGATGGGAACATCACAGACTGGGGCATGGGGGAGGTGCTAGGGGAGGAATAGCAGGGGGTAGGGGGATTGGGGAGGGATAGCATTAGGAGAGATACCTAAAGTAGATGACGGGGCGATGGATGCAGCAAACCACCACCATGGCAAGTATATACCTATGTAACATGATCTGCACATGTACCCCAGAACTTAAAGTATAATAAAAATTAAAAAAAAAAGAAATGGCCGGGCGCGGTGGCTCAAGCCTGTAATCCCAGCACTTTGGGAGGCCGAGGCGGGTGGATCACGAGGTCAAGAGATCGAGACCATCCTGGTCAACACGGTGAAACCCCGTCTCTACTGAAACTACAAAAAATTAGCTGGGCATGGTGGCGCGTGCCTGTAATCCCAGCTACTCAGGAGGCTGAGGCAGGAGAATTGCCTGAACCCAGGAGGCGGAGGTTGCGGTGAGCCGACATCGCGCCATTTCACTCCAGCCTGGGCAACAAGAGCGAAACTCCGTCCCCCCCAAAAAAAAAGAAATATGGAGACTGTCTTTGTCCAGTCATCCACCATGAATACAAACCAATTTTGTGTATTCTTACAAGTCAACCACATCAGAACCTGTGATTCTGATGTAAGATATATCCCAATATCAAAGATGTTAAAATAAGAAATAGAATCTTATAATCAGTAACATACAAAAATTCATCAATTAGTTCCACACATATTTCTACAAGGCTAGATGAAATTTTGAGTGAAGTTGTAGTTAATTGAAGCTCTGAAGGTTCTGCCTCCTCTTTAGCATTCCAGGAGTGACAAAACAAAAAGCATTAACTGCTTTTTCCTGTATTAGCAGATCATACCCGTTAATTCACTCTGAAAGTTGCCATGAGATATATCAGTGAAATAACTGCAGGATATGAAATATGACCTCTTATAGTTCAATGTGTTTAATATAAATGAGGCAGAGGAAAGTAGAGTTAAAAATTAGTAAGATATTAGCAAGGATTTTAAAAAATGTATAATTTATTATATATGTATATATTCCTTAACAATATGTTATATGATCCAACAATGAAATATACATCCATGAAAAAGACAGATATAAAACAATAAAACATATGAATCTTAAGAGATATGTTAAGTGAAGAAAATCAAATCCTTGGACTACATAGGGTATGATACAATTTTTTTGAAGTTCAAAAAGAAAACTAAAAAATAAGTCACTTTAGGTATACATATATATTTCAGGTATTTTTACATGTGAATAAAACTATTAAAAAGAGAGCAGGGGGTTGGGCAAAGACAGGAGAGGAGCTCAAATAGATAAAATGCAAGCACTGCTAATATTATCATTCTTAAGTTAGGTGATGAGTTATTATACTTGATAATTTATTTGCATTCCACATTTACCCTTTTATAAGCATCAAAATTACATTTAAATAAGTCCAAAATTATGTGTAAAGTATAAATAAAATTCATTATGTGTATGGTTGTTCCCAAAACTGCTTATTTCATCAAGCAGAGTTCTTGGTTATAGGCAATTCAGGTAGGTTTTAACAACAACAAAAAACTGATTTTATTAAAAGTAATTCTCAGGATCTGTAGGATACCTAGCAAACAAGAATTAGAGGTTACAGGCCAGGCGTGGTGACTCTTGCCTATAATCTCAGCACTTTGGGAGGCCAAGGTGGGCAGATCACCTGAGGTCAGAAGTTCCAGACCAGCTTGGCCAACATGGAGAAACCCATCTCTACTAAAAATACAAAAATTAGCCGGGCGTGGTGGTGGGCATTTGTAATCCCAGCTGAGGGAGGAAGGCTGAGGCAGGAGAATTGCTTGAATGCAGAAGGAGGAGATTACAGTGAGCTGAGATAGTGCTACCGTACTCCAGCCTGGGTGACAGAGCAAGACTCTGTCTAAAAAAAAAAAAAAAAAAGGAATTAGAGATTATCACTAAATCACTTTTGCTGCTCCTCTGTGGAGATGAATGCAGTAGTTTTGTTAGTTACCGTCTTCAAAGGAGTCTGCATGGTTCCTTGCTTCTTTATATCACTAACTTTAAAGTTGAAGGCTGCAAAAGAGGCTGAGAAAACATTTACCTGGTAGTTTCAAATTCTTTAGGAGGGAGGAATGCGGAATGCTCTCCCTCATTACGTGAGGGATTCCCTAAACACAGGAGTTAAGATACTGGGCAGCTAAAAGAGAAATGACAGATGTCTGCTACAGCCAATTCTTTTGGCTATTCAACATCAACGCACTCCTTCAGCTAATTCTTCCAAAACTATATTCAAGGGGAAAGGACTTGACAATGTAAGTCACAGACACTGTTAGTTGCTTTCTCAGCATTCTTTCTTCTTGGTAATACTGATTTTATTTGGGACAGCTATGTACCCTGCTTTCTTTGCAGGTACCAGTGGCCATTTAACTGGTTAGGCAATTAAGTCAAGGGGAAATCCATTTGGAATTTCTGGGAAAGCTCTATTTGCCCTCATAAAAGGGGATATATGTAGCTGGCACAGGGCATTTCCATTATTTCTTCCCTGCCTTAAACATGGCATGACATTTGGCTCAGCAACAACTTTCTAGCAAACACAAGAAAATAGCACGAGGGATGAAAGCCAACATGGTAAGGAGGCAGATTTGAAAGACAGAACTGCACCTTTTCCTGTGTATAATGTATTAAGAGTCACTGGTTTTACATTAACCCTTTTAGTTGAATGCATACATACTCTCAGCTATACCATTCTAGAAAACACTATTTCATTAGTTAAGACTCCATTTATTGAATTCATAATATTTTCTAATATATGAGCTGTGGTGTTTCACACTATTGGACTATTAATAAAAATAGATTTTGCTATTCAAGAAACATTTGAAACTCCCAGCAGTATTTGGCATTTAAAGGTATCTCAAGTTAGTGATTAAAAATGTGCTTAAGGCCGGGCGCGGTGGCTCACGCCTGTAATCCCAGCACTTTGGGAGGCCAAGGCGGGTGGATCACGAGGTCAAAAGATCGAGACCATCCTGGTCAACATGGTGAAACCCCGTCTCTACTAAAAATACAAAAAATCAGCTGGGCCTGCTGGCACGTGCCTGTAATCCCAGCTACTCAGGAGGCTGAGGCAGGAGAATTGCCTGAACCCAGGAGGCGGAGATTGCGGTGAGCCGAGATCGCGCCATTGCACTCCAGCCTGGGTAACAAGAGTGAAACTCCGTCTCAAAAAAAAAAAAAAAAAAAAAAATGTGCTTAAGACTCTGTCTGGGTTTGAATCTTGGGTTCCAGTTTGGACAAATAACTGCCTCCTTGTGCCTGAGTATCTGCAAAATGAGGTACAGTTAAAGTGGAGATTATATAATACAGTACCTGACACATAGTAAAGCACTCAACAGATGGTAGCCATTATTGGCAATACCATATATACTTTGCTTTTGTGGCACCAAGGTTTTCTTCTTCCCTCCTACCCATTTATTATCTGTATTGAATTCTCAAGTTTAAGGTCCCTTTTCTGTATCCTATACAGACTTACAAAATGGATTTTTCACACTGCATTATAATGATATATATACTTGTCTCCTGTACCAGAATTTTTCCTTTTAAAATTCATAACTATTAATGAAGTAGTTGGCACATAGACTAGACTTTTTTCTTTTTAATCTTTTAGAGTGCTAATCATTGCACAATGGGGCCTAGACTAGACATTTTTAAATTAGTGTCTTTAGGAATTATCTGGGATGATTATTAGAATACAAATTCTTGAACTCCATCCCCAAATTTCTATTTCAGTAGGTCAGGGAACCACATTTTGAAGAATACTAAAATAAACCTTCAATGTTTGAATCAAATTATGCATAAAGTGTTAATATAAGAATTATAGATACTGATATAATACTACACCAATATAAAGTACTATTTGTAGAGTTATACTACTGAATATACTGTGTTAATTACAAAATATGTATGACTTGTGATGACTACTTGACAAGGTTTTTATATATGTTAAAAAAAACCCTCTGCATTTCTTAATTTGACTTATTAGTGAGTAAAATTAGCTAATCTTCTAAAAGTGCAGTTTTGTTAGAAAAGATAATTTTGAACTAAGATTTTAACCAGGCAAGTTCTTCACCCACTGAAGGAGAAACTTTAAAATCCATTTAAAAGGAAGAACATTTCTCCCCTACTCAATTTGCTAACTACACATTATCTTCATAGCATTAATACCAGCCAGAATTTATATTATGCAGGGCATTAAAAGCTTCTTAGACGTGTACCACAGGCTTTTGATTTCCCAGGGGGAAAAGTTAATATGCAGATTTATCCTGATACTTGAGATATAAAGAACTTTATAAACAGCTCTAAAGGAACATAAAGCAGACAAAGGGACATCATATTATACCTTAATTTGATTATTTTATCATTTTCACTGAAATCTAGGCATCGTAGGTTTGGCCATGGCTGCTAAATAGCATAGAGTACCTGTCTCTTGGATGGACTTATGGGGTCACTTAAGATATACTGCAAGGCAGATGGCTGGGCTATTTACTTACTCTTGGGAAATGAAATTAAAAAACACTCACAGTTGGAGGTTTTTTTTTTTTGTCAAATGCTATGCAGGATATAGAACAGAAATTTGAAGAATTCTTAAATGACATATAACTATTCATTAACATCCAATGCTCTAGGTGACATCCATTAGTATTACTGGGATCAGATGCTTTAGGACATCTTTGAAAGATTCTGTTGTTTTAACTGGAGTTAGTTCTTTATAGCAGTACGAAAGAAATATTACATCACATAAAGCACTAACAACTCTTTTTAATACCGTGTCTTTCCCATGCATTATGGTGCTTAATGTTATTGGAAAATACAGGTTTAGCATTATTTCAACTAATTCTGGGCAAATCTAAATACAATAGTATAACATGAAGAAATTTATAAATATGAAATGTGAGTAAACTGAACCGGGAATGATTTGATGAGTGAATCCAGCTGACCACTGGGCATTTGCATCTCAATGTTGCCTACATAGCATTATGAGTGTAATAATTCTCGTTAGGTAATAAAACTGCTTCCTTACCTTTTTATATAGCTTTAAAAAGAAAAAAAGCTACTTTTATGTAAAAAATAGACCTAAAAAGAAAGTCAACTATTAATGCTAGGAATGAAAGGCATCCAATCCAAGTGATAGTTCTTAACTATAAAATGGAAATTATATAAAAGTTAAAATAAAATGTAGAACTAGTAGGATAACATTGAAAAATTGACTCAGAGGCTGAAGCGAGCAGATCATGACGTCAGGAGATCGATACCATCTTGGCCAAAATATTGAAACGCTGTCTCTACTAAAAATACAAAACTTAGCTGGGTATGGTGGCATGTGCCTGTAATCCCAGCTATTTGGAAGGCTGAGGCAGGAGAATCACTTGAACCAGGGAGTTGGAGGTTGCAGTGAGCCAAGATCGTGTCACTGCACTCCAGTCTGGCAACAGAGTGAGACTCTGTCTCAAAAAAAAAAAAAAGACAAGAACAATCGACTCATTATATTTGGGTTTTTTTATTTTCTTGTGTTTTTGGCTGATTATATTTAATAAAAGCTACTCTTAGTATTTGAAGTAAGTGCACATATATGTGTGCATGCACATACACAAGACAAGTTCCTCAGCTTTGAACAATATGAACTTTGAACAATATATGACAACTATACTATCACTGGGGAAAAAATAGCTTACTTATTTCCAAGTATGTTTGCTGGGACTAGCAGTAGGTTCTCTCAAATTAAAAGGAAAGGCACCAGGCCATAAAGTGCCAATTCTTAGCACCAGAGAGACTTAAAACTTCACAGGCGAATGACATTACAAATCAGAGAATCTGCTGATTTAGTTCTGTGGAATTGTATTATTTATGTCAAATGAAAAAAAGATAAACAAGGTTTATGCCAAATAAATTTAAAAAGTTAAATCTCTCCTAAAATTTCCTAGAAGTGTATTTTACAATGCTATATCTAATAAAATTGCTGGCTTATAAAAAAATGCTCAAAGTTTCAGAGATGTGAAAAATAACAATGAACTGAAAACACTGTTTATATAAATCAAGGTCCCAGAAATAAAAATTAAAAGTAGTCTCTTTGAGAAAGGAATAGTGCAATTCAGCATGTATCCACATTAATACATCTGAGAACCGTTTTTGTGGACAGCAGTATTGACTGGAAATTCTAAATTGCCACCTGATAACTTTAAACAAGATTAAATCAAATCTGAGGCAGGACACTTAATGAACAGTACTTGAATGGGAAGATAATAACTTCCTTCCTTGATAGACAATCTCCAGCCATCATTCAGAGTTCAGTTATTTGATGGCTTGTGAAGCAGTGTCCATTGAGTTTTCCTTTCTGGCTTGAAGAGACTCACTGCTGATGGACAATAATTCTCGAAGTTCCTTATTTTCAAGCTGGAAAAAAAAAGGCATGTTTATTTCTGATATTTTTTACTGTCAAACTGTTATAAAAACACATTATTTTGGGCCAGGAGCAGAAAACATTATTTTAATTTTAAAAATTTTAAGGAAACAAAAAGTCCACTAATTGAGAATTTCCTTAAATACTACTTATCTATTCATTTAACAAACATTTACATGTAGAATGTAGGCAATGATACTCTTTTGTAGTAGTAATTTACTGAGTAATTTCTACATGCCAAGTGTGAGGCTTACAAAGGAGAAACAAAAAACAAGGTCTCTCTCCACCTGAGGAATTCACTGTTATATTCTTCATGGTTCCCACAGTTTTACTATTATTTGTTTTATTTAAAAAATTCCTAATAGTCATTTCACTCTGATTAGTCTCCACTCCTGGATATCTTACAGTTTTAGAGAAATGGAAGAAAAAGGGGAAAGAAACTACTTATTAAGCATGTAGCTGGGTACATGGGTGCACTGTGTTATGTTATCTCACAATAACCTGTAGGGTAGGGTATCATTGTCTACATCCATATTCTATTTAAGATGAGGATAAAATTCCAAAAAGTTGTCCAAATTCAGACAACTTGGATGTGATACTGCTGGGGTCTGAATCTGGTGGTCATATTTTTTCTACATGAAGTATTAAAGTAGAACTTGTCCCACATTTCCTTAGGGCTATTTCCATAAGTGAGGTAAATTGGGGATAAATAGAAGGTCATTCTATCATTTCACTGGCTCCTAATTCCTACTTGGGACCTGTCACTACCTTTGATTTCTAGACAAGGTAACTTGCACTCTTCATCCTTATTCTCTGCAGAAAATTCTGGTAAACCAAAGCATTTTTAGCTTCACCAAGATGTGCGGAAGTCACAGCTAGAGTAACTTAGAGATTAGAGCCTGTGGTTGATAAATTTACCCCATGAAGTGCTTCCTTCAGTATTTGTATCTGACTCCTAGCACTTAATATACTATTTCATATCACGTAAGTACTAGGGTTATTCCCTCCACTAGACTCTGGGCAGGTACCTGTTTTTTCTCTCTGGTATTTCTCAAAAGGCCCAGGACAGCACCTTGTCATATGCAGCACTCAAACCAATAACTGAAATGCTTCGCTTTTTTTTTTCTTTTAAATTTTTGAGACACGGTCTCACTCTGTCGCTCAGGTTGGAGTGCAGTGGCATATGTGATCATGGCTCACTGAAGCCTCGACTTCCTGGGTTCATGTGATCCTCGCACCTCAGTCCCCCAAGTACCTGGGATTACAGGAGTACACTACCACACCTGGCTAATTTTCTGTATTTTTTTTTGTAAAGACAGGCTCCCACCATGTTATCCAGACTACTCTTCAACTCTTGGGCTCAAGTAATTCACTCACCTTAACCTCCCAAAGTTGAAATGTTTTTCCTTAACAATTTTATGGGCACACTATACCCCAAACCCTTTTTTGTAACATATTCCTTTTCTAATCAAAATATGATATAAACATAGCTTTTAAGAAATCAAGACTATAAGGCTTATACAAGCAGTTCTTTGGCTTTGTACCCCAAATGCAACCACTTTTAGTTTTATCTATTTCTTTTGGTATTTAATTCATAATTCTAAATAATACACTTATACTACTATTTCCTGATCATCAATTTTAGTTAGGTATTATCTACTTCCCTTCTTATTACGGCAGATGAAGGATTTTATGTCACAAATAAGCTCTCCCCTCCACTCCCACTACCTTCACATTATGATAGCTCAACTTCTTGCCAATACATAGTTGGCATTTCCATTGATTGCTGTTTACTATATTTCCTTTCTTCATAGGGTATGAAGGAGGAGTTTTAATTTTAAATCATAAACACATAGAAAACATCAATATATTACAGTGATAGGACAGTGAGGGTGTATCTTCCAGACTCTGAAAACTCTGAAATACTGTGAACCAAAAATGACAACAATCTTACCTCTAATTGGGCTAATTTTTCCTGAATCTTACAAAACTGGTCATCATCTACCTGAACTGCTTTCCTCATCACCTCTCCCATTTCACAGATTCTGTCAATCTGACTCTCAATTTCCTGTGAAGATATTAAGGAAACAAAGGTGAAAAAATCATCTGTTCTATAGAAATAAAGAACATAAGAGTGTGCGCGTTATGATTTTTAAAAGTTCATTTAATCTATGCTACAAAAGTTACAGTGGAGTTTCACTACAATTTTAGTCCTCAGATATAAAGCCATAGTCAAATGACCTTGTGGTATTAACAGATAATTTTTTTTTTTTTTTTCCGAAAAATCAATTGTAGTTTAACTACCCATTGGATGTTGGATACTATCTCTAAGTGGCTGTTTAACTTAAATTTGAATATGTTCATTGGCAGGAAGCTTACTACATTTCATCTTTGGACATATCACTTAGAAAGTTTATCTATCTGAGTAAACTCTGTCTCTTTCAAGGTTCAAGTTTTTTCCTCCATATGAGAAAAAATAAAATCTACTTTTCTTTTCCAGATGAAAGCCATTCAAATATTTATAAAATATCTCTTTTTCCTAAAACTTTTAAGTCAGTAAAATGCATTCAATGGAATTTAAGATGAAGCTTATCTTTCACTACATCTCACAGTAGCAAATAGTAGGCTCCAATCTACACATCTAGAATTAAATGATACAGTACACATGAATGTACAATGACTACTACGAAGCACCTACAAACATAAGAACAATTGCTGAGTCTCTCAAATTAGGTCATAAGCAACCGAAGTATAGAAACTATGCCATGCTTGGTTTTTTTTTTTTTTTTTTTTTTTTTTTATAAAAAAAGCATGCTTCTCTTCCCTAACAACATAGTATAATGCTATGTAGTTCAGTTTAAAAAATGTTTACTGACCGCCTGCTATATGTCAGGTACTATGGTAGGAATAAAATATGAATTCATGCTCCTTACAACGAAGGAGATTAAGTGAGATGTATAAGTAATAAGCAACCAAGTGTTTACTGGGCATCCTCAACACTAACTGGCATTGTTTGGTGGGAGAGCTAAGAATTAATGAACATCTTCAAAAGAGATCTTGGTAAGGGAGGGGGTACCTTAGTCCTACTCAAATAAAAGGAACTGAGCAGCCCCTATCCTCCTCCTTTCTATTCATATATTTTTTCTATTCATATCTTTACAAAACCATGGCAAAATAAACAAACGTGATAAACATGAAAGGAAAACAAGCTTACTTTTCTTCAAAAACAAGCACACATGGCCAGTTACAGTGGTTCATGCCTGTAATCCCAGTACTTTGGAAGGCCAACATAGATGGATTGCTTGAGCACAGGAGTTTCAAACCAGCCTGTGCCACACAGCGAAACCTCATCTCTACCAAAAAAACAAAACACCACACACACAAAAATTAACAGGGCATGGTGGTGCACACTTGTAGTCCCAGCTGCTCAGGAAGCAGAGATGAGAGGATGGCTAGAGCCCAGGAGGTAGAGGTTGCAGTGAGCTGAGATCGTGCCACTACACTTCAGCCTGGTCAACAGAGCCAGACCCTATCTCAAAAAACAAAAGAAAAACAAGCACACAATGAAAACAATCTCAAGATTTCAATTCAGTTCATTTCAAATTTACTCAAAGTTTCTTACTGCAGAGTGAGACTGGTGAGCTTTCAGGACTGGTTCAGCATCCACAGCTTTTTTAACAACCATTAACTGTAACATCTGTTTCCGGTACTTGCTCATGATGAGTTCCAAAGCATCCTGGTGTTCCTCCAAGGAAACCCACAGCTCTATCAAAAATAAAATAACTTGGCAGTGATGTCTGAGAGAGAGCTCCCATATCCAAAGTTAACAGTGGGAATTTTGTAACACTATAGAGATAATATGAATCCAAAGTTGTAAATCAGTGTTTAAGTCCACAAAACTGAACAGTTAAAGTCTACGTGAAAGATAACTTTCTAGGCAGAGAAGCAGAAACAACAAAGGATATATCTTGCAGAAACAACAAAGGATATGTCATCAGAAGACATAGGTTTGAGTTCAGTTCTGTAATTTGCTGGGTTAATACTCAGAAGTAAATCATTTAGCCTCTCTGAGTGTATTTCTTAACTGCATTGTGAATAGCTAAAAATGAAGATAGGAGAATACAGTAGAATGATACCTGTGAAACCCCGCTGGTAAACAACTATTAATACTACAATGATTAATAATATACTAATCAAGCCTAAGAATATATACCCTTAAAATAACATTCTGCTGCTTCACCTTGCATAAACAAGAACATAAACGAAATCTTAAATCTTACCTTCAGTGTTTATTTTCATTAATATTTAAACATTAAAGTTTGCAATAATTCAACTCTATTCAGCACCTCTTTGGTAAGCTGCTACAAAATCAGTCAGATGATCTTGAAAAGGGTAATCTAAAAAACTTTATTGTTACCGGGCCAGCACAGGAGGACTCACCTACTAAAAGTACTGACCTGGAAATACATGTACACTTTTGTGAACGGTTAGGGCAATTCTGCAATAACTTTCAAACTATTATCAGATATGAAAGAAAAGGCCTAACCTCTGTTTTCCTGCTGCAAGTCTCTAATCTGTGTGTTCTCTTGGGACAGCAGAATGTGAGGTTTGTATTTGGACATGTCCTTCATATCGGATGCATCCTCTTGATACTGGACAAACAGAGACAGACTAAGTAGAGAACAGTGGCAGATGCAACTGAAGAGGCAGAAATCAGGGCTCCAGGGCAGGTTTCTCAGCCCCGACCCAGGAAAAATGTCTCACCGCCGCCCTCTGAGACCCGGAATAAATTCCAGGCCGAGTTCCCACTTTACCTCTCTCTCCACCCTTCAGTGCCCAGAATCCGAGAGCACTGGACTCCTACCCTCTGCCTGACCTGATCCGGAAGCGCTGTCCCCGCCTCCCGCATAGAGGCTACCCGGCGGTGCAGCGCCGCCGACTGATCCACCAGTGACTCAGCGGCCGCATCGTGCTCCCGCAGCCTCTCCAGCAGCGTCTTGGCATCTGTCAGGATCTTTTCGATGGTGCAGCTCATAGCAGCAGCACGACCCCACAGAACCTGCCGGGCTTAGCTACGCGACTTGCTGAGATCTTCTGGGAGTCTGTCTCAGCATTACAAGCGTCACTTCCGGGCACGTTTGAAAGGTGTCTTGGCAGGCGCACTAAGCGCCTGCGCAATAGCAGTCTAGTTTGCGGGTTCACCCGCTGTAACCTGTGGCTTCTGTGCAGTCCCGCCCAGCGCGGAGCCCCAGACCTGTCCTTGCTACGCTCTTGGTTCCAGTTCCCACAGCCATGATTAACTGGGCAGTAGGAAGTTCTCCTTTCCCTACTGGTGTTCATTGATGTGGGTTGTTACTCATAGTTTTTAATTTTCATTTAATTTTTAATAAAAAACTTTTTAAATTTTTGTTTTTTGAGACGGAATTTTGCTCTTGTCGCCCAGGCTGGAGTGCAGTGGCGCGATCTCGGTTCACTGAAACCCCCGCCTCCCGGGTTCAAGCGATCCCTCTGCATTAGCCTCCCAAGAACCTGGGACTACAGGCATGTGCCATCACATGCGTCTAATTTTTGTTATTTTTAGTAAAGACAGACTTTCACCATGTTGGCCAGGCTGGTATGGAACTCCTGACCTCAAGTGATCTGTCTGCCTCGGCCTCCGAAAGTGCTGGGAATGTAGGCGTGATCCACTGCACCCGGCCTATTTTCATTTAATTTTTTAAAAATTGTGATAAAATACACATAAAATTTAATATCTCAGCCATTTTTAAGCATACAGTTCAGTAATATTAATAGCAAGTACATTCACATTGTTATACAGCCACCATCAGCATCCATCTCTAGAACTCTTTCATCTTGCAAAACTGAAGTTCTGCACTATTAAACAATAACTCCTCATTCTTTCTTATCCCCATCCCCTGGCAGACACCATGCTACTTTCTGTCTCTACAGATTTGACTATTCTGAGTACCTGACATGAGTGAAATCATACAGCATTTGTATTTATGTAACTGCCTTATTTCACTTAGCATATTGTCCACAAGTTTCATCCATATAGTAGCATATATTAGATTTTCCTTCCTTTTTAAGGCTGAATAATACTCCATTGTATTGTATACACCACATTTTGTTTATCCATTCATCCATTGGGTTGCTTCCACCTTTTGCTGTTGTAAATAATGCAGCTATTGCAACTGGCTCACATCTGGCTGCTTGCTGCTTAGAGGCCAAAAACATGAGAATCGAGGTGTGGTGAAAGGAAAGCAGTTTTACTAATCAGATGCTCGCAGATGGGGCATGGCTAGGCTCATGCCTTCAAAACAGCATTCCGTTTTGTTTTTTTTTTTTTTGTCAAGGTATCCCAGAGACAGTATCAATGTCCAAACTTTTATTTTGTCCCATATCAATGCCAGGGTGATGTGCCACCTGCCCTGAGTCCATCATGACCCTGCTATGGTTAACAGACTTATAGTCAATTAAATGTTGTAGGCCAGATGTGGAAGAGGGTGGGCAGGCATTCATTAGCATTAAAACCCCACTTACGCAATGTTAAGTGCCAAAAACTGAAAGCCAAAGGCAAGGTTACAAAATTGTCTTATCTATAAATTCTGTGCATTGAGCTGCTATAATCTTGGCTTGTTGCAATTAGCTATACAAAACGCAAGCATTTTGTTTAGCTGTTTTGGCATCTGTATGCCATCCTTGTTTTGTAGGGTCTGAACTAATTTTAGCCCTCAATACTGGCCCTCACAATATTATGTTTTAGTCTTTTGGCCTGGAGGGATTGAATAGTTTCAAATTCTGTAGGTAAAACAAAACAGAAAGAATTAACGTTTTAAACACAAAGGTCATAAACCCTGCCTAGTTTTGAGAATGACAGGAAAGGAAGTTCATAGGTAGCTAAACATTTAAATTATTTAGTATCAAGGCACTGAATAAATTATATTAATTCAGATAGAGGCAAAATTGTTAAATGAATTTTAATGTTTTTGAACACAAGACTGTCTCTGGGTCTCATGAAAGCAGTTTTCTTCGTCACCTTTGCCTGAGTCTAAAGATGAGGCTTTGGTTAACTGCAGTTTAGTGTCAGATACTGGCAGGAGTTGGTGCCTTCTTTGGATGAGATATGTGTAAAGCCCTGTAACTTAAAAGCACAAGGATTGGTTAATATCACCTCATAAGAACCTTTTCAAAGAGCTGGAGGTGTGATACTGGAGTCCATGACCTGACTGGAAGCTGTAAAAAGATTTTACAACTTTGTGGTGATAATTTTTATAGCTTTGATAAACCTCAGCATTAAGTCAGAGACTTAATCTAGGATTTTGATTTTGAGAACATTTGTCAAAGATTTTAAAAGGCTCAAAACAAAATAATAATTATTCTAAAAATAATATTTACTCATTTAACCAAACTAATAATTAAAGACTTTAAAGGCAATACAGGAGATTACATGGACATAAAAACCTGAACCCTTTAAAATCTCAGTTTTTATAGGCAATTAAAAACCCATTAAAGATAGCATGGGAATTATCTTGATAAAACATAAAAATCTTGTTTCTTAAGCAAGTTACTGCATAGGCAAAAAAAAACCCTTCTGCTGTGTGACTGCTTCTCTTTATGGGAAGACTATGCAGATAATTGAAAGTCAGACTTGATTTAAAAAAGGTGCTTGAATTTAATCAGCCATAAGAAGAGTGTATTCATGATTATGAGTATAGCAAGGGAATACATCACTCTGAGCAATTGCATGAGAAGTTTCCTGATTAAAATGAAAATCATACATATTAAGAAAAGCCAAGAGTACAGAATCAAGCTGCATTGGAGGAAAACACTGCTTTTATAGACTTCTAAGATAAAACATTTCAGCATCAGGCCCCAACAGTTAGAATCAGAGGGAAAAAAAAACTTAGAGGAGGTGATGGAAAAAGTTGAAGGAGAGAGTTTAATCTCTGGCCTTTTCAAAGGGTGGAAAAAGCTGAAAACAACCAGACATAACAGAAATTGAACTTCTAAGATAGGAATCTGAGAAGTTTTGTAAAGAGATAGGTCATAAAATTAAAAAGCAAAATTCCCTTTAATTTTATTAAGAGTAAACCAATACCTTAGGAAGACATTGTCTAAACCTAGGGAATCATTCTTTATTTTTATTTTTAATTTATTTTTATTTTACTTTAAGTTCTGGAATATGTGTGCAGAATGCACAGGTTTGTTACATAGGTATACATGTGCCATCGTGGTTTGCTGCACCTAACAACCCCTCATCTAGGTTTTAAATCCCGCAATTATTAGATATTTGTCCTAATGCTCCACCTTCCCTTGCCCTCCACCCTGAGAGGCCCCATTGTGTGACGTTCCCCTCCCTGTGTCCATGTGTTCTTATTGCTCAACTTTCACTTATGAGTGAGAACATGATGTGTTTCGTTTTCTGTTCCTGTATTAGTTTGCTGAGGATGATGGCTTCCAGCTTCATCCATGTCCCAGCAAAGGACATGAACTCATTCTTTTTTGTGGCTGCATAGTATTCCACGATATATATATGTACTACATTTTCTTTACCCAGCCTATCATTGATAGGGATTTGTGTTGGTTTCAAGTCTTTGCTATTGCAAATAGTGCTGCAATAAACATATGTGTGCATGTGTCTGTGTAGTAGAATGATTTATAATCCTTTGGGTATATGCCCAGTAATGGGATTGCTGGGTCAAATGGCATTTCTGGTTCTAGATCATTGAGGAACGGCCACACTGTCTTCCACAATGGTTGAACTAATTTACACTCCCACCAGCAGTGTAAAAGCGTTCCTATTTCTCTACATCCTTACAAGCATCTTTTGTTTCCTTTTTAATTATTGGCATTCTAACTGGCATGAGATGGTATCTCATTGTGGTTTTGATTTACATTTCTCTAATGATCAGTGATGATGAGCTTTTTTTTCATGTTTGTTGGATGCATAAATACCTTCTTTTGAGAAGTGTCTGTTTATATTCTTCACCCACTTTTTGATGGATTTGTTGGGGTTTTTTTCTTGCAAATCTGTTTAAGTTCCTTGTAGATTCTGGATAGATGGATAGATTGCAAAATCTTTCTCCCATTCTGTAAGTTGCCTTTTCACTCTGATGATAGTTTCTTTTGTTGAGCAGAAGATCTTTAGTTTAATTAGATACCATTTGTCAAATTTGCCTTTGGTTGAAATTGCTTTTGGTGTTTTAGTCATGAAGTCTTTGCCCATGCCTATGTCCTGAATGATACTGCCTAGATTTCCTTCTAGGGTTTTTATGGTTTTGGATTTTATATTTAAGTCTTTAATCCATCTTGAGTTAATTTTTTTGTATAAGGTGTAAGGAAGGGATCCAGTTTCAGTTTGCTGCATATGGCTAGCCAGTTTTCCCAACACCATTTATTAAATAAATTCTTTCCCCATTGCATGTTTTTGTTAGACTTGTCAAAGATCAGATGAGTGTAGATGTCTGGTGTTATTTCTGAGGTCTCTGTTTTGTTTCATTTGTTTATATATCTGTTTTGGTATCAGTACCATGCTGTTTTGGTTAGTATAGCCTTGTGATATTGTTTGAAGTCAGGTAACATGATGCCTCCAGCTTCGTTCTTTTTGCTTAGGATTGTCTTGGCTATATGGGCTCTCTTTTGACTCCATATGAAATCTAAAGTAGTTTTTTCTAGTTCTGCAAAGACAGTCAATGGTACCTTGATGAGTATATCATTGAATCTATAAATTACTTTGGGCAGTATGGCCATTTTCATGATATTGATTCTTCCTATCTATGAGCATGGAATATTTTTCCATTTGTTTGTGTGCTCTCTTATTTCCTTGAGCAGTGGTTTGTAGTTCTCCTTGAAGAGGTCCTTTATGTCCCTTGTAAGTTGTATTTCTAGGCATTTTATTCTCTTTGTAGCAATTGTGAATGGAAGTTCACTCATGATTTGGCTCTCTGCTTGTCTATTATTTGTGTATAGGAATGCTTGTGATTTTCGCACACTGATTTTGTATCCTGAGACTTTGCTGAAGTTGCTTATCAGCTTAAGGAGTTTTTGGGCTGAGACAATGGGGTTTTCTAAATATGCAGTCATGTCTTCTGCAGACAGAGACAATTTGACTTCCTCTCTTCCTATTTGAATACCCTTTATTTCTTTCTCTTGCCTGATTGCCCTGGCCAGAACTTCCAATATTATGTTGAAAAGGAGTGGTGAGAGAGGGCATCCTTGTCTTGTGCTAGTTTTCAAGAGAAATGCTTCCAGCTGTTGCCCATTCAGTATGATGTTGGCTATGCATTTGTCATAAATAGCTGTTATTATTTTGAGATATGTTCCATCAATACCTAGTTTATTGAAAATTTTTAGCATAAAGGAGTGTTGAATTTTGTCAAAGGCCTTTTCTGCATCTATTGAGATAATCATGTGGTTTTTGTCATTGGTTCTGTTTATGTGATGGATTATCTTTATCAGTTTACATATGCTGAACCAGCCTTGCATCTCAGGGATGAAGCTGACTTAGTTATGGTGGATAAGCTTTTTGATGGGCTGCTGGATTTGGTTTGTCAGTGTTTTATTGAGGATCATCACATCAATGTTTATCAGGGATATGTTGTGTCTCTGCCAGGTTTTGGTATCAGGATGATGCTGGCCTAATAAAATGAGTTAGGGAGGAGTCCCTCTTTTTCTATTGTTTGGAATAGTTTCAGAAGGAATGGTATCAGCTCCTCTTTGTACCTCTGGTAGAATTCAGCTGTGAATCTGTCTGGTCCTGGGCTTTTTTTGATTGGTAGGCTATTAATCACTGCCTCAATTTCAGAACTTTTTATTGGTCTATTCAGGGATTCAACTTCTTCCTGGTTTAGTCTTGGGAGGGTGTATGTGTCCAGGAATATTTATCCATTTCTTCTAGATTTTCTAGTTTAGTTGCATAGTGGTGTTTATAGTATTCTCTGTTGGTAATTTACATTTCTCTGGGATCAGTAGTGATATCCCCTTTATCAATTTTTATTGTGTCTATTTGATTCTTCTCTATTTTCTTCTTTATTAGTCTGGCTAGCTGTCTATCTTGTTAATCTTTTCCAAAAAACAGCTGCTGGATTCATCGATTTTTTTTTGAAGGGTTTTTTTGTGTCTCTATCTCCTTCAGTTCTGCTCTGATCTTAGTTATTTCTTGTCTTCTGCTAGCTCTTTATTTTGTTTGCTATTGCTTCTCTACTTCTTTTAATTATGATGTTAGGGTATCGATTTTAGATCTTTCCTGCTTTCTGATGTAAATTTCCCTCTTAACATGGCTTTAGCTGTGTTCCAGAGATTCTGGTATGTTGTCTCTTTATTCTCATTGATTTCAAAGAACTTCCTTATTTCTGCCTTAATTTTATTTTTTACCCAGTAGTCATTCAGGAGCAGGTTGTTCAGTTGCCATGTAGTTATGTGGTATTGAGTGAGTTTATTAATCCTGACTTCTAATTTGATTGCACTGTGGTCTGAGAGTCTATTTATTATGATTTTCAATTATTTTGAATTTGCTGAGGAGTGTTATACTTCCAATTATGTGGTAGATTTTAGAATAAGTGCTGTGTGGTGCTGGGAAGAATGTATATCCATTGTTTTTGGGGTGGAGAGTTCTGTAGATGTCTATTAGGTCCACTTGGTCTAGAGCTGAGTTCAAGTCCTGAATATCTTTGTTAATTTTCTGTCTCGTTTATCTGTCTAATATTGACAGTGCAGTGTTAAAGTCTCCCGCTATTATTGTGTGGGAGTCTAAGTCTCTTTGTAGGTAGGAACTTGTTTTTATTAATCTGGGTGCTCCTGTATTGGGTGCGTATATATTTAGGATAGTTAGCTCTTCTTGTTGCATTGATCCCTTTGTCATTATGTAATACTCTTCTTTGTCTTTTTTGATCTTTGATAGTTTAAAGTCTGTTTTATCAGAGACTAGGATTGCAACCCTCACCCCCCCTTTTTTTTTTTGCTTTCCATTTGCTTGGTAAATATTCCTCCATTCCCTTATTTTGAGCCTATGTGTGTCTTTGCACCTGGGATGGGTCTCCTGAATACAGCACACCAATGAGTGTTGACTCTATCCAATTTGCCAGTCTATGTCTTTTGATTGGGGCAGTTAGTCCATTTACATTTAAGGTTAACATTTTTATGTGTGAATTTGATCCTGTAATCATGATGCTAGCTGGCTATTTTGCACATTTGTTGATGTAGTTTCTTCATAGCATCGTTGGTCTTTATATTTTGGTGTGTTTTTGTAGTGGCTGGTACTGGGTTTTCCTTTCCATATTTAGTGCTTCCTTCAGGAGCTGTTATAAGGCAGACCTGGTGGTGACATGATCTCTCAGCATTTTCTTGTCTGTAAAGGATTTTATTTCTCCTTTGCTTGTGAAGCTTAGTTTGGCTGTATATAAAATTCCGGGTTGAAAATTCTTTTTTTTTTCTCTTTTTGGGTTGTAGTTTCACTCTTCTTGCCCAGGCTGGAGTGCAATGGTGTGATCTCAGTGCATTGCAACCTCTGCCTCCCGGGTTCCAGTGATTCTCTTGCCTCAGTCTCCTGAGTGCTGGGATTACAGGCATGTCCTACCACGCCTAGCTAATTTTGTATTTTTAGTAGCGACAAGGTTTCTCCATGTTGGTCAGGCTGGTCTCGAACTCCTGACATCAGGTGATCCACCTCCTCGGCCTCCCAAAGTTCTGGGATTACAGGCGTGAGCCACTGCAACCAGCCACAAATTATTTTCTTTAAGAATATTGACTATTGACCCCCCACTCTCTTCTGGCTTGTAGGGTTTCTGCAGAGATACCCACTGTTAGTCTGATGGGCTTTCCTTTGTAGGTAAACTGACTTTTCTCTCTGGCCGCCCTTAACATTTTTTCCTCCATTTCAGCCTTGGATAATCTGACAATTATGTGTCTTGGGGTTGCTCTTCTCAAGGAGTATCTTAGTGGTGTTCTCTGTATTTCCTGAATTAGCATATTGGCCTGTCTTCCTAGGTTGGGGAAGTCCTCCTGGATAATATTCTAAAGTGTGTTTTCCAACTTGATTTTATTCTCCCTGTCACTTTCAGGTACCCCAATCAGTTGTAGGTTTGGTCTTTTCACATAGTCCCATATTTCTTGTAGGCTTTGTTTGCTTCCTTTCTTTTCTTTTCTTTTCCTTCCTTCCTTCCTTCCTTCCTTCCTTCCTTCCTTCCTTCCTTCCTTCCTTCCTTCTCTCTTTCTCTTTCTTTCTTTCTTTCTCTCCCTCTCTCTCTCTTTCTTTCTCTCCCTCCTTCCCTCCCTCCCTCTCTCCCTTCCTTCCTTCCTTCCATTTTTTGCCTTTTTTCCTTTCTTTCTTTCTTTCTTTTTTTTTTGTGAGATGGAGTTTCACTCTTGTTGCCCAGGCTGGAGTGCAGTGGCACGATCTCAGCTCACCACAAACTCCGCCTCCTCAGTTTAAACAATTCTTCTGCCTCAGCCTCCTGAGTAGCTGGAATTACAGGCATGTGCCACCACACCTGGCTAATTTTGTATTTTTAGTAGAGATGGGGTTTCTCCATATTTGTCAGAATGGTCTCGAACTCCCAACCTCAGGTGATCTGCCATCCTCAGCCTCCCAATGTGCTGGATTACAGGTGTGAGCCACCACACTCAGCTGTTCATTCCTTTTCATTCTTTTTTCTCTAATGTTGTCTTCAAGCCTTATTTCAGTAAGTTGATCTTTAATCCCTGATATTCTTTCTTCTGTTGATTGATTCAGCTCCTGATACTTGTGTATGCTTCACAAAGTTCTCATGCTGTGTTTTTAAGCTCCATCAGGTCATTTATATTCTTCTCTAAACTGGTTATTCTAGTTAGCAGTTCCTGTAGCCTTTTATCAAGATTCTGAGCTTCCTTGCATTGGGTTAGAACATGTTCCTTTAGCTCACAGGATTTTGTTATTACACACCTTCTGAAGCCACTTCTGTCAGTTCATCAAACTCATTCTCCATCCTGGAGAGGAGTAGTAATCATTTGGAGGAGAAGAGGAATTCTGGTTTCAGGAATTTTCAATGTTTTTGTGCTGGTTTTTCCTCATCTCCATGGATTTATCTACCATTAATCTTTGAGGCTGATGACCTTTGGTTGGGGTATTTGTGTGGAGATCCGTTTTGTTAGTGTTGATGTCGATGTAGCTGCTTTTTGTTTGTTAAGTTTTCTTCTATTAGGCCCCTCTTCTATAGGTCTGCTGCAGTTTGCTGGAGGTCCACCCCAGACCCTGTTTGTCTGGGTATCATCAGTGGAGGGTGAAGAACAGCAAACATTGCTGCCTGCTCCTTCCTCTGGAAGGTTCATCCAATAGGGGCATCTGCCTGATGCCAGCTGGAGCTCTCCTGTATGAGGTGTCTGTCAACCCGTGGAGATCTCTCCCAGTTAGGAGGCAGAGGGGTCAGGGACAGACTTGAGGAGGCAGTCTATCCCTTAGCAGAGCTCAAGCACTGTGCTGGGGAGAATCCTCCTTGTCAGGATCTGCTGCACTGTTCAGAGCTGGCAGGCAGAAATGTTTAGGTCCGCTGAAGCTGTGCTCACAGACTCCTCTTCCCCCAGGTGCTCTGTACCAGGGAGATGGGAGTTTTATCTGTAAGCCCCTGATGGGGCTGCTACTTTCCTTTCAGAGATGCTCTGCCCAGTGAGGAGGAATCTAGAGAGTCAGTCTGGCCACAGCCACTTTGCCACACTGTGGTGAGTTCTGCCTAGTCTGAATTTCACGGCCTCAACACTGTCAAAGGAAAACTGCCTACCCAAGCCTTAGTGATGGTGGGTGCCCCTTCCACCTCCAAGCTCGATCACCCAGGTTGACTTCAGACTGCTAGGTTGGCCGTGAGAATTTCAAGCCAGTGGTTCTTAGCTTGCTGGGCTCAATAGGAGTGGGACCCACTGAGTGAGACCACTTGGCTCCCTGGATTTAGTCCCCCTGTCCAGGTGAGTGAAGGGTTCTGTCTCATTAGGGCTCCAGGCACCACTGGGGTATGAAAAATAAAATCTATAGCTAGCTCCGTGTCTGCCCAAATAGCCACCCAGTTTTGTGCTTGAAACTCAGGACCCTGGTGGTGTAGGCACAAGAGGGTGTCTCCTGGTCTGTGGATGCAAAAACCATGGGAAAAACATAGTATCTGGGCCAGATAGCACTGTCCCTCATGACTTCCCTGGCTGGGGGAGGGAGGCCCCCGGCTGCTTGCACTCCCTGGGTAAAATGATGCCCCACCTACTTTTGCTTGCCCTCTGTGGGCTGCCCCACTGCCTAACCAGCCCCAGCGAGATGAACAGAGTACCTCAGTAAGAAATGCAGAAATCAACCACCTTCTGCATTGATTTCGCTGGGAGCTGCAGACTGGAGCTGTTCCTATTTGGCCATCTTGCTAGTCTCTGGGACTCATCCTTTAGAAAGACTATTATAAATAATGTCTTTTAAATTATAGCTAACTTAATCACACACAAAATTCCTTTGATAAATGCTCCTTCACAAAGCTTGTCATAACTTAGACTATGACATGCTTGGAGTTTCTAATTTGTCCTATATGTCTCTCTTTCTTAAATAATCAGTCATTTTACTTTAGAACAAAAATTTACCCTACATGATTGCTTTTCATACAAAAGTATTCTCCTTTCTTTATAGCATTCCTTACCAAAAATATGCCATAACTTTTTTTCATATCTCTCTCCCCTACTTACTGATTTTTTAACCCTCTTCAATAAATAACTTTAAAATAACCTCCAAATGGCACAGCCTTTTTTTTCAATAAGAGCACAACTTATAGAAGTATATGTCAGCTAGAATACTTATCCTTTGAAACCTTAAATTTTAGTGAAAACCTAGGAAGCAGAAAACCCTGAACTGTCTGATAGATATTAGTATTTTATAGATGAAACCATTCCACAATTTTAGAAACATGTTTTTCTACATCATAACCTTTTCTTAATTAGAAGTGACCCAGATATTTAATGATCAGTTATCTAATTCAAAATAATTTAAAAATTTTTAATTACACATAAAGTCCACTTGTAAGCATTTATCTTACTTACATGTACTCAATTTTTTCATTTTAACAGTTTATCTAGATTACTTCTGAAAGCCTAGTTATTACACAAAACTAATTATTTAAAGTTACTTCCCAGTTAATCATTTTAAAAGTCTGAATAGCAGGTGAACACTTAAGCAAGAACCTTAAAGTTAAATGCCTTTTGCTGTTAACTCAGAAGACTCAGCTATTTTCATTGAACGAATATTAAATTAGTCTTATTTGACAAAAAAAAATCACACAAAGTTTATCCTGTTTTTGGCTGTGTTTACAGTCCCACAACCTTTGTGACAAACCCTGACACCTTAATATAGAGACAGGGACAAATATAAAACCATTTGTTTAATAAACTGACACAAAAATGTATGCTGACAATTCTGAAGACATTTCTATTTTTATCAATTTTTTTAAGAGTCTCACTGTTGCTCAGTATGGAGTGCAGTGGCACAATCACAGCTCCCTTGTAGCCTTGATCACCCCAGGCTCAGGTAATCCTTCCAGTTCAGCCTCCCATATAGCTGGGACTGTAGGCATGTGCCACCACAACTGGCTAACTTTTCTACTTTTTTGTAGAGACTGGGTCTTGCTACATTGCCCAGGCTGGTCTAAACTCCTGACTCAAGTGATCTTCCTGTCTTGACCTCCTAAAGTGTTGGGATTATAGATGTGAGCCACCATTTCCAGCCTATTTTTATCAATAATTTTAAAGTCAATTTTATTTACCAAAGATTCATGTAAACTTGAAAAGCATTTGGACTTAATTTATGAGTATTCATTTACTTATAGGCCAATTATACAGCATGCTAGACATGACATATAACATAATACATGTACATACAAATAAACATATCTAAACATGTATATGTACATGCACAAAGATTCAATAGCTTTTACCTCACAACTCTAGCCATAAGATAGTAATACAAACTTACCACTTTATAAAAGATAGCTGAATCCAAATTCTTTTTTTTTTTTTGAGACGGAGTTTCGCTCTTGTTACCCAGGCTGGAGTGCAATGGCGCGATCTCGGCTCACCGCAACCTCCGCCTCCTGGGTTCAGGCAATTCTCCTGCCTCATCCTCCTGAGTAGCTGGGATACAGGCACGCACCACCATGCCCAGCTAATTTTTTGTATTTTTAGTAGAGATGGGTTTCACCGTGTTGACCAGGATGGTCTCGATCTCTTGATCTCACGATCCACCCGCCTCAGCCTCCCAAAGTGCTGGGATTACAGGCGTGAGCCACCGCGCCCGGCGAATCCAAATTTTTTTTCCGAGGAAATTGGAACCTGTTCACATGGCTAAACCTTGTTTGGTCCAGAGTTTGGGTAAAGTGGTTTTCATGGCAGTTTTGATTTTAAAAACATCTTTTACCCTTTTTTTTTCTTTCAGTTTCAAATGAGTTTCTAATGTTTCCATTTTAACCAGAACTGGCTGACGTGTATAAGAAAAACAAAATCTCCAAGTAACCTTGAAATAGTAAGTTTTATCTTAACACAAGTAGCTTAATAACAGGTTCAAAGCAGGCAGAAAAGAAAATAAGTTGATAGCTTTAGAAAACTGCTTAACTTTATAGTTGTAGGCTAACCATTTAAACTCTGAATTTCCTTAGTGTAATTTTCCCATTAGTTAAAAATGTGCACAAAAACTGGCAATGATATATAATCAGCTGGACTCCCAGATAATCTAGGAAACAGTTCACACACTTCCCCCCTACATCCCCAAAGCTTGACAGTTACAGGAAATACTCTGGATTCCCAAAAAGGATGACAGAATCTCGGGCCAGGAGGTTGAAAACGTTTCTCCCTAAGTGAGGACAGGAGCAGCCTATCTTGCTGCCTCTGACAAGCAGATGGGACTGAGACTGGTTTGATTGGGTAGGACAGAGACTGTGCTAAATTATCCTTGGAGGGAGGGGTAACAGTAAACAGAGACGCAAACACAAACAAATCTGACGTAGATGGAGCACTCCAAATTGATCCTGAAGAGGGAAAAAGACTGGAGAAAAGTCCTGAGATCTTGTCTGAAACCCAGGTGTCACCACAGAGTGACCTGCATCCAGTCCAAATGTCGCAGAAGTCCACATGGCACCGCAGATGACCTATACCAGGTCCAGATGACAACAAAGCCCAGATGGTAGAGACAGAGGATTTCTGGGTGCACTCCAGTTGACTTACCCAGTCTTTTAAGTCCACTGACTTCTCAAATGCAAAAATCCCCAAGACAAAAGCAGTCTTGGTAACTGCTGGGAATTCCCTAAGGGGCCAGCCATGGGGTCAGTTAGGCATGAGAAGCTGGTGTTTGCAAGTAAACCCTGTCCTGCCTATCAGCATAAGTGGGTAAGCCCTGGTGCACTGCCACAGCCAATTGGAAACCAAGTGTACAGGTTGAGTCAATTGAAATACACAGTTCTTCACCTGGGGTACCAATTTGTAACTGGAATGGCCTTTGGCCATTCCCCAATGGTTAGCATTTAAATAAAGTTGCTATCCTTTCACCACACCTTGCTTCTCCTGTATTTGGCCTCTGAGTACTGAGCAATGGGATTTGAGCCAGTCACACCATGACCATAAATGTATAAATATTCTTTAAGTCCCTACCTTCAGTTCTTCTGGGTAGACACACAGAAGTATAACAAGCGGAGGCATGAAGTTGAAGGGAGTTCTCAATTTCAGGCTGTCCCAACACTTCCACCTCATCCATCAATAAACCAATCTTTAATGTTGTTTTGTGAAAATTATACCAATTACCCAAGACCTCTTTTGCTTGTTCTGAATTATTTTCATTCTGGTCTAATTTCTGTCTGTCTCCTGTTTCTTAGCTACATTTGCTCCTTACTATTTCACTCTTGCTCTTTGGGCCAGGAAGCAATTGTGGGTCTCACTAAACTTTATGCTTAACTCTCAGACTACCCTATTTACAATTCCTCTTCTGCTTCTTTTTGGGAATATACCCTACCCCAGTGATCCTTTGAGGACTGAAATGCCAAATCTGACCCACAAGGCAGTGTTCCTGCCACACTTACCTGAACTCTAGACTTGTACATTTTATTGCAAATTCTTCTTTGAATACCATGCCCATTGCTATAGCCATACCACACAGACAGGGTAACAGGCTTACTTTTGTCACTGAACATGAGAAATGCTACAGACGTATGGGAGTACAGGGATCTGAAAGTAGAAGGTGGCCCCATTGGCCCAATGACAGAGGCAAGGGCAGAGCTATTCTACTTTATCTGACCAGTACTACCCACATAGCTCCCTTGAGTCATGTCCACACACCTGTACCATATCTGTTAATGTCATCTCTGGAAAAAAAGTTTCAATAATTCAAAATGCAAATCTTTATAGAAACTTAGAATCTGTGGTTGGGAAGCATAGATGGAAAGCATTTCATGTCCCATACTGCATTTATTAAGTACCCTATTTTATTCCTTTCTCCTTTTCCATGTGGTAAGTTTTGAGCCCTCATCTGCCAATTAATGACTGGTTTTCTAGGACTTAGCATTGAAAAACCACAGGCCTTCATAATTATGGTGAAAGAAATATTAACAAGATGAGGAGAAATGTTTAGTCTTCTCCTAGAAGGTTAGTAAAACAGATACTAGTTTGTATCGTAAAATTCTCCTTGTAAATATTAATTTTAATTAAGAGTCGTAAAAGACACGGTGACTTCAGAGGGATTATTGCTGTGGCCCCTGAAAGTAAACTTTAATATCTAAAATTCTGTAATTCTGGTTGGTTGTCTTAATAATTTATTGCCCTGGTAATAATATTTTAATTGAGTTCCCTATTTTCTAAAACGTTTAAATGTACAGTATAGTAGATTGGATTTTGTTTCCCTCAAAGACATGTCCAGGCTATAACTACCAGTACCTGTGAATATGACCTTATTTGGAAAAAAGGTCTTTGCAGATATAATTAAGGAAAGAATCTCGAAATGAACTCATCCTGGATTAGAGTGGGCTGTAAATCCAATGAGAGGTGTCCTTATGAAACAAAAGAAGACACACAGGGACACACAGGAGGGAATATCATGTAAAGATGGAGGCAGAGACTGGAATGGTGTGTCTATAAGCCAAAGAATGCCAAGGATTTCCTGCAGTCATCAGAAGCTAGGAAAGAGGCATGGAATGAATTCCCTCAGAAACTCCAAAGTAACCAACCTCGCTGATACCCTGATTTCAGACTTTTGATCTCTATAACTGTGAGAGAATAAATTTTTGTTGTTTTAAGCCACCCAGTGGTAATTTGTTATAGCAATCCTAGGAAACTAATGTGTACATATAGGGTTGATTTTTCTAAATGAAATCAGAAGACTATTGTTGGTACTGCCCTCTTCTCCTTCATTCATGGAATTTAAAAACAAATAAACAAAAGCTATTACTGGTAGATTTCTTCGGTAAACAAAAAAATCGATTCCCATTCAAATTAATAGGAGAGAATCCAAAAAACAGACATTATTTGTATTATGTCTTTGGAGGAGACAGCAAGATGGATGGTCCTAGTTATGAAAACCAAGATACCTCCTTCTGGGTTCCTAAAAATATTAGTAATAGAACTACCATATGATCTAGGATTCCCACTCTGGGTACATATCCAAAGGAAATGAATAGGAAAAGATACCTGCGGCAATAATATTCATTGCAGCATTATTCAAGTTAGATAAGATGTGAAAACCTAAGTGTCCATCAGTGCCTGAAGGGTTAAATAAATTGTGCTATATACACAATGGAATATTATTCAACGATAAAAAGAAGGAAATTCTGCCACTTGTGACAATATGGATGCACCAGGATGACATTTTGCTAAGTGAAATAAGTCAGACACAGAAAGACAAATACTTATATGATCTCATTTATGTGTGAAATCTTAAAAAGACAAACTCATAGAAGCAGAGAGGAGAAGGAGGGTTTGTAGGGTCTGGGTGGGTGGGGAAATGGGGAAATGTTAGTCAAAGAATATAAATTTTCAGTTATAAGATTAACAAGTTCTAGGGATCTAATGTAACAGCATGGATGAATGCATTAATTCATTTGATTATGGTTATTAGTACACAATATATACATATATCTGGTCATCATGAATACAGTTTGAATACAGTTGTACACCTTGAATACAGTTTGTCAGTATTTTAAAATTTAAAAAGTTAAAATTACACTGATTTTTGTCAGTATTTTAAAATTTAAAAAGTTAAAATTACACTGATTTTTAGGCATTAAAAAACCACAAACTTCTGGTGGGTTAGACACAGAACAAGGAAACTGCTTCCTGGGTAGAGTGGCAGGACAGATCAATGCAGTCCCTAAATCCTATTAACAATGGCAGAGTCACTATGGAATCAAAAGATGGGTAGCTATACTTTTATTTTAATGGAACTGGCTGTTTGTCCATTTTAAAAACATCTCTTCATTCATTCCACTGGTCCTCATCTATTTTGCTCCAAATCTTTCACAAGCATGCTGACAAATTTTGATCAATATGTAAAAATGTATGCAGTGGAGTCACCAATTTAGTACATTGATGTGCAAAGAAACTCTAGCTGATTATCGGTAACAAATCTGCCTTTTCTTGTGAGCCCTTATACCCATCCCATTAGGTGATATGGGGAAACAACCCATAGCTTTTAATTGAATCTGATAAACTCGATCTGGTTAAGTAATTGAACAATCTCCTTTTAATGTATGATTCAGTCTTTCAGATTTCCCCCTCTTTTCCCTGCTTTAATCTGTGATGGAGTGTGGATGTTTGGTGTTGGGGGTGAAGAGTGCTTCTCTGTCCCAGCGCGACCCTAGCCTTGTGCAGGTGTTGCTGGTCTGATTCCATTCCTGGGCTAGTTTGCTCCAACCTCTCTAGGCTCACTGAGGATCTGGCAGATCTCCCTGATCATATTGGCATTGTTGGTGGCAAAGATTGCATACCTCCCCAGAGCTGTAGCACCCGTGTTGTCCCATGTTTAGGCAATGATCTTTGGAGTCCTCAGCTACTGGACCACTTTGGCACCTCCTGAAGTTGCAGTGAACTCCTCTGGTAAGATCCCTAGCCAAGTCCTCAGCTACCATTCTCATCTCTGTAGAGCCCATGAGAACCTCTGTGTGTCTTCCATGCTGTTATCACCATTTTTCCTTTTATGCGGTGGCAGCAGCAGTGATTGTCGTGGGGGTAACTGGCAAGGAGTCTTCCTCTTTTAATTAAAATGAGACACAGATTAGCAGACTTTTTGTTTAAAAAGAAATCTAGCTGAGTTGTTGGTTTTAGTTTCCCCCCATGCATGTGAGAGAAACAGGAAGAGCCAACAGTCTTCTTTTGATTTGAAAAGGAAATGCCATAATACCTTTTTTGAGTAATAATTATACTGTTTTTACTAGGCAAATATAATGTTATTATCATTAAGCAATCAATGAGAGATGTAGATGACTTTTAAACATTGAAAGACTATTTTTTAAGAGAAGCTTTAAGTTCACAGCAAAACTGAGGAGAAAGAATAGAAAATTCCATATACTCCCTGTCATATAGGTAATTTTTAAAGATTAAAGTAGAATTTCTCAACTCCAGCATTATTGACACTTTAGACCTGACAATTCCTTGTTGTGGAGTCTGTTCTGTGCACTTAAAGTTGTTTAACACCATCTCTAGCCTCTGCTCACTAGATGCCGGTGGCACTTTTTTTTTAGATTCTATATATGGTTTTATTTTATTTTAAGTGGAGTTTTTTTCTGTCACCAGGCGCCAGGCTGGAGTGCAGTGGGGGGATCTCGGCTCACTGCAACCTCTGCCTCCAGGGTTCAAGCAATTCTCCTGCCTCAGCCTGCTGAGTAGCTGGGATTACAGGCACGTGCCACCACGCCCAGCCAATTTTTGTATTTTTAGTAGAGACAGAGTTTCACCATGTTGGCCAGGATGGTCCCGATCTCTTGACCTCGTGATCCGCCCACCTCAGCCTCCCAAAGTGCTGGGATTACAGGCATGAGCCACCGTGCCAGGCTGCCAGTGGCACTTTCTACCAGCCATGACAATAAACATGTATCACAACATTGCCAAATATTTTCTAGTGGGTAAACAACCCCCATTAAAAAACCCCTAGGCTAAATATTACTTTCACACAGCCTTATAGTTTTAGTTTGTACATTTATGTTTCTTATCCATTTTGAATTATTTTTTGTACGTGAAGTGAGGTAGTCAGTTTGTTGCCAAATGAGTTATAAAAAAGCTTTGATTTTAGTAAATTTTTGGATTTTGGAAATATATCTAAGAGTTTGTGAGCTTGTATTATTCTGTCCCCTCGTCATAGCTGGTCAGAGTAGACATGAACAAATCCCCTGTGCCAGAAAGATTGTCATTTTAAGGACTGCAGGTTATATCTATATTGAATAATGACACTTAGAATTGTCATATAGGTATTTTAGTCATTCTTTTAGTCTCGGAGATGTTGAGTATATTAGTCTGTTCTCACATTGCTATAAAGAGACCTATACCTGAGACTGAGTAATTTATAAAGAAAAGAGGTTTAATTGGCTGATGGTTCTGCTGGCTATACAGGAAGCATGGCTGGGGAGGCCTCAGGAAACTTGCAATCACTGCAGAAGACAAAGAGGAAGGAGGCACGTCTTTCATGGCTGGAGCAGGAGGAAGGGAGAGAAGGGGAACGTGCCACACACTTTTAAACAATCAGATTTTGTGAGAACTCACTCACTAGCATGAGAACAGCAAGGAACATCTGCCCCCGTGATCCAGTCACCTCCCACCAGGCCCCTCCTCTAACATTGGGGATTACAATTTGACATGAGATTTGGGCAGGGATGCAAATCCAAACTATATCACTGAGTGACGAATAATACTATTTATTGTTTTGGGGAGGGCCCTGGCACAGTGATAGAAAACAAATCGATATGCTTCCATTTTAGATAAATGTTTGGGTTAGTAGTATCAATTATGTGCATCTTTTGTCTACAACTTCATCTTTTACAGAACTGGCTGCCTACAAAGTTAATTGTTTTCTTCAAATTTCAGACTTAGGCTACTCTATGATAGACTATAATCATTATTTTCTTTGGGAATTGTATGTATCTTTGGTTTAAGTATTTGCTTAGGATGGGCACAATGGCTCATGCTTGTAATGTCAGCACTTTGGGGGGCCGAGGCAGGTGGATCACTTGAGGCCAGGAGTTCGAGACCAGCCTGGCCAACATGGTAAAACCCCATCTCTGCCAAAAATACAAAAATTATCTGGGCGTGGTGGTGTGTGTCTGTAGTCCCAGCTACTTGGGAGGCTGAGGCAGGAGAATCACTTGAATCTGAGAGGCAGAGTAAGCCAAGATTGCACCACTGTACTCCAGCCTGGGTAACAGAGTAGGACTTTGTCTAAAAAAGAAATGAACAAACAAAAAATTTCTCAAAACAGGTTGGGAGAACAGACCAGAAGAGAAGCATGCAGATCTGAGGTACTTTTCACTGTAATCTGGAAGACAATGTGTGAAAAGGAACTATATTGTGTCTGTGATAGCAGTGTTTAAGCAGGACAGTCAGTGAACCACACATGGTCCTAGTTAAGGCTGAATAAATCAGCCTTTGGGAACTGTACTGTCAACTATAATGTATTGGCTTCGTGGAGCCAGGTTCCATATCATACTTTGCATGGGAGGAAATAGGAGTGCTTTCCTGAATACAATGCATGTTCCCACTGTCTATCATCCTCAAGGAAGAAATGTGGCCCATAGGTAGAGAAGGAGCGACTTTTCTCTGGCTGGATCTAGAGGAGAGAGAAACCATGGTTTGGGGAGGAAAAGATAGCTTGAAGGGACTCCTGACCTTGAGAGGGGAGCTGTATTCTGTAATACCATGACCAAATGGGGGTTAAAGAGAAAGATCACTGATGGGAAACCCTCTGTGATAAAGTATGGCCAGTAGGTTCTACAGCAATGATAGCTGTGTATTGTTTTAAGTAATCATCGTTCCTGTGGTGTTGTAGTCCCTTCATCTTGAAGTCAGCAGTTAAATTTATAACAGCTAACATTTCCTGCACTTTGGGATTTTAGAGAGCTGTCCGTGTCTATACGTGGGGTAAGGTATTAAGGGGATATCTCTGGCAGAATGGAGAAATGATTTTGAGAGAGTAGGAAGAGGTATTGTGAGACAAAGCGGTAGTCTGGAGTAAGAGACGGCAGGAAACAATCAGGATATGTTTGTGGAAGATGTAAACATTTCCCAGGGAATCTTAGAAATACTTAGGGAGTAGACAAAACTCCCTGAAGTTACATAAGATGAGGACTTAGACTGTGTTAACAGAACCTGGGCAACATAGAGACTCTGTCTCTACCAAATATTTAACAATTAGTTGGGTGTGGTGGTGCATGCTTCTGGTCCCAGCTACAAGGGAGGCTGAGGTGGGAGGATCGCTTAAGCCCAGGAAATTAAGGCCACAGTGAACTATGATCATGCCACTGCACTCTAGCCTGGGTGGCAGAGTGAGACCCTGACTCAAAAAACAAAATAACAACAAAAAAGACTATGTTAACAGGACATTAAAGAAAAAAGCAAGACCCTTGATTCTGAAGTTGGGAGACATTTGAAGGTTACACTTGTAACCCAAAGACCCTTGACTAAGGCATACCAGGATATGTTAGTACCTTTTAGAGGGCAGAGATCTGGGGCAAACCCTTGATTTTCCAGCCTTGGCAGGGTAGACCTGAAAGTGAGGAGTGATGAGCTTCCCCTGATGCCACATCTTTAAGCTAGTCTGGCATACATGATGTCAGCTGTAGACAGTCTAATGCTGTTCGTGTCCTATCTTCTCCCCCTTTTCACTATTAGTTATAATAGAGCTAACCCTATTTCCATCTGACTCTGATTCTTGGCTTCATCTCTTGTTTACATTCTGCTGTTCATTGGACCAGCATCCTTTTTGATCTTACCTGTTGTATTCTTGGCCTTTTCCCAAGGAGTTGTCTCAGATCCATCTCAGGACTTCAGGTCTCAAAATCAAGTTGTGTTTGGGTTGATAAAAATTCTCTAAAATTAGATAGTGGTGATGGTTTTACACCTCTGAATATGCTAAAAACCACTGAAACATATACTTTATTTTATACACACACACACACACACACACACACACACACACACACACACACACACACACACACATTGAGGCAGAGTCTCACTCTGTTGCCCAGGCTGGAGTACAGTGGCATGATCTCGGCTCACTGCAACCTCCACCTCCCAGGTTCAAGCAATTCTCCTGTTTCAGCCTCCCAAGTAGCAGGGACTACAGGTTTGTGCTGCCATGCCCAGCTAATTTTTTGTATTTTTAGTAGAGATGGGGTTTCACCATGTTGGCCAAGCTGGTCTTGAATTCCTGATCTCAGATGATCCACCTAACTTGGCCTCCCAGAGTGCTGGGATTACAGGCATGAGCCACCACATCCGGTCTGAAACATATACTTTAAATGTTTGAATTTCATAATATGTGAATATGTAAGTGTGGTCTTTGAGTAAAAGTGTTAAAAACATTAAGCTCTGGATCACTGGCCAGTGAACAATAAAAATAATAGTAGTTGATATTTATATAGCATTCACTGTATACAATATGATCTAAACTCTTCATTTGTAATTCTCACAACAACTCTATGAGGCAGAAATTATTATCCCTACATTTACAGAGAAGAAACATGAGATACAGTGAAGTCGTGTGATTTTCTCTAGGTCTTACAGCTTATATGTGCACAGAGCCAAGTGAAGGGTAGGGAGTCTGGCTTCAAAACCAGCTCTCTTTACCATTGTGCTATAGTGTGCTGTTAGGAAAGCATGGGGAGTTAAGTGTGTCAGTTTTACAAATCGAAAAATGAGATAAAGTTAGGTGCTAGGGATAGCAGTAGGAGCAGTCATTGAATGATGAGAAGCATGGTATGGAGCAATAAATCCCACTTCTTTAGGGCAGGGAAAGAAGGTGTGGCCATTTTTGCAATCTGCTGTAGAAGGAGAGGTAACAATGGTTAAAGAATAATGAGGGATGTTAAGGGTCTAACTAAAATTACAAATTACACTTTTGTGATAACACATACTGTGCTTCTCAGAGTAGGATATTTGAAATAATAATAAAAGCAGAGATTTAAAAAACAGTTACATGTGAACAAGCAAGCTACTCAGGAGACTGAGAAGGGAGGATCATTTGAGCCCAGGAGTTTGTTACTGCAGAGCTATGATCCTGCCACTGCAGTCCAACCTAGGTGACAGAGGGAGATCCTGTCTCAATAAAAATAAAAATAAAAAAAAGGAGAGAAAGAGAATAGGACAGTGAAACATGCCATTAAAGCATAGACTTCTGCTTCCAGCCTTCAGCCAAAATGGAGTAATCAGGACCAGATTTATCCTCCTGCCTGCTTGACTGTTTTGAACCAACTAAAAAATTGCACAAAATATATGTTCAGCAATGATTTTCAAGGCAGTGGGTGTCAGGTAGCACTGGAAAGTGATTCTGAGAGAGGGGAAACAAACAAGGTGACTTTGTTTTTTATGACTGCCCAATTGACAACCTAGAGAGAGATTCCAGGCACAGCATGGAGAGGAGCTACACGTTAGAGTTCCAGAGAGGAAAGCTCCAGTGAGACCAAGACAGAAAGCAAGAGTAAGTGAGAGAGAAAGACAGAGAGAGAGCGCTCTGGAGATATGGACAGAGCTGGGTTTGGGGTGAGGCAAGGGAGATACCTAGACAACAAGCTGTAAGGAGACATTCATATTTGGGTACTTGCTGAGCACAAGCATGTGAGAAAACTGCATGAGGCTGGGCAAAGACCACCTAAAATGATTAGAGGAAACCATATTTGAATTCTTGAATCAGAGGCTAAGGGAAGTGTATTACTCTTGTAAACCAAAAATAAAATTCTAAGCTCCCTACCATCTGAATGGACCCTCCTCTCAGCAAGGACATTCTAAAGTTAACCTGAAAAGCCAGTTCAGGCCATGATTGTAAAGGGAAGCCAGACATGCCACATTATATCATTTTCCCTTTTGAAATTACTGATAGAACACATTCCGTAAGTCTGATAAGAAACATTTAACAGTTTATTCTTTGTGAAGCCTGCTTTCTGGATGCCTCATCTGCATGATAAACCTTGGTTTCCAGAACCCCTTAGCATAACGCAGTCATTCTTTTCTATTGATAATAACTCTTTCAACCAGTTGCCAATCAGAAAATCTTTAAATCTACCTGTGACCTGGAAGCCCCTGCTTTGAGTTGTCCCACCTTTCTGGACCAAACCAATGTACATCTTACATGTATTGATTGATGTCTCATGTATTCCTAAAATATATAAAACCAAGCTGTACGCTGACCACCTTGGGCACATGTCATTAGGATCTCCTGGGGCTGTTGCAGGTGTGTCCTTAACCCTTGCTAAATAAACTTCCTAAACTGATTGAGACCTGTCTTAGATACTTTTAGTTTACACTCTCTACAGTAGCACTAGCCAGAGTATCAGCACTTCTGCACGGATTCCTCAATCCATAATTACCAGAGGATGATGTAAAGTGGGGCTAGGTGACACCAGCTCATGTAGTTGGTTTGTGACAGGAGAGAAATCCAGAACTTAGAAGACCTGAATCTTTCCTAAGGCTAGTGAGCATGCCTCTTTTTGGTATGGAGGGAGACACTATCTCATCTTTGAAGGACGTTTGCTATTCAAACATCTTTGAAAAGATAGTATGAATAAAGGAAAGTAAGTGTAGCAATGTGTAAGATACTTGGAGAATTGTCTCTCAACAATTACCTTCCTATATTATTACAAATATACACTATTCCCTTATGGGAATTGTAAACTCAAAGGGCCAAGGTGAGGGGCAGGGTGCGTACAGGTAACGTAAATATGTTTATTGAGCTAAATGCTAATAATAGGGAATGGCAGGCTCTGTGGTGAAGATGAATTCAAGAGAGAATGCTCCTCCCTATCCAATTCCCTGAAGACATTTAAAATATTTTTAAATAATAATGTTTGTCAAAACTATGGTCATGGTTCACACTCAGTGATTAGCATGACCCTTTCCTTAAACATTTGTATTGTATACCCGCTACAAGAATCTTGGAAAAATATGTATCTACTTATAATTTTTTTTTTTTTTGAGACAGGACCTTGCTGTGTTGTCCAGGCTGGAGTGCAGTGGTGCCATCATAGCTCACTGCAGCCTCAACCTCCTGGGCTCAAGCAATCCTCCCTCTTCAGCCTTCTAAGTAGCTGGGAGTATAGACATGTGCCACCATGTCTGACTAATTTTAAAAATTTTCTTGAAGAGACGAGATCTCACTACGTTGACCAGCCTGTTCTTGAGCTCCTGACCAGAAGTCAACCTTCTACCCCAGACTCCCAAAGTGCTGGGATTATAGGCATTAGCCACTGTACCTGACATCTACTGATAATTTTTAAGTTGTCCTCAATGATTTTTAAGCAGACATTTAAATAAGTTTAATTTTTGTTAATATTAAGTAGAATATAAGCATTTTATGAGAATTGACCAGCTAGAATAAACATTTAATTATATGATTTGATAAATTTGGTTTTAATGTCTAATTGAATACAACATACCATGTATCTACAGATTTTAGTCAGTGCATCTGAAAAAATTTGGGAGTCCTACAAAATATTCCATTTATATTGAAAAGAATAATCCTGACATATGTACTTGCTTTATCGGTTCTGAATTCATGTGCAATGTAGACCAAAATGCCCACTACTTCTTCTTCTTTTTTTTTTTTTATTTTGAGACAGAGTCTCAGTCTGTTGCCCAGGAGTACAGTGGTGCAATCTTGGCTCACTGTAACCTCCACCTCCTGGGTTCAAGCGATTCTCCTGCCTTAACCTCCCAAGTAGCTGAGACTACAGGAGCCCTGCCACCATGCGCAGCTAATTTTTGTACTTTTAGTAGAGACGGGATTTCACTATGTTGGCTACGCTGGTCTTGAACTCCTGACCTTGTGATCCACCCACCTCGGCCTCCCAAAGTGCTGGGATTACCGTGCCTTGCCCAAAATGCCCATTCTCTAACGCCAAGCCTTATAAAAAAGATAAAAGCCCAAAATGCCCACTCTCTAATGCTAAGCCTTATAAAAAATATAGAAAGCCCTATGGATTAGTGTGCTCTGTTTCATTGTTAAGGGAGATTTCTTCCAAACCAGTATTTTCATGTATGCTGTTGTTTGATACTCTGGAGGCATAACCCAGGGGAAAGTACCATGTTAAGATTTGGGTTGGATGAGAGGTATGCATTTATTTTGGAAAGTAGGAGAAAGACTTTTATCAATATAAGTGTATTCTTAGGCAGATCAATTGTAGAAAAAGGTTTCTTGTGGATCTAGAGGTTGATTTCTCAAAAACATCATTGGATGATATAAGAAAGTTTTCTTGTGTTTCCAGGGGTACCAGTATCCCAGTTTGGAGACTGCTGTCTTACATTGTGTCCCCAAGAACATGCTTTTTTTTTGTGAACAAATTCACTGGCTATCTGGATTCTTCAAACATATTTTCCATTTTCTTCCCTTTTTTGAAGCTTGGCTTTCCTTTTATTATAGTCCCTTTGAATACTCTAAAAAGGAGGTTGCTGTCTCTTGGTCTCTCAAAGTCTCATCGTTCCAGGAGATGAGACAATCTAATTTGGTCACTGATCTGACATTTTCCTTCTTGCACTTCAGTCTGAGATCCCTTATGGGCCAACTCAGATGTCTCTCATTCTTCAGATCTCAGCTCAAGCATCCTTCACCAGGGAAGCCTTCTACAACCCTTCAGTTTTGGTTAGATTCCTTTATTACATACTGTCATAAAGTTGTGTTTTTTAAAAACACTTATTTCATTTAAAATTACATATTCATTAGGGTGATTATGAGATTACTTTCTCTTTTCCCACAAGGCAGTCATTTCCAGTAGAGACGACATTTTTTTTCTACCATTAATCCTTGACACCTGCAGAATGCCTAAAAAGTAGCAGGTACTCAATAAATATACAGAATGAATGAATGGTGTTCTTTGGACCATCTGATCAAATACTCTTATCTTGAATTTGAAAGCTCCCAAATTTGATTCTGATAGCCAGCCAGATTTAGGGATCATTGCTGTGATAGGTGATAGAGGGTCCTGCTTCATACCATGGGCTGGGTCAACATGTGGAAATACAACAGAAGAAAAGCCAAGTACCAGTTATTAGTTGCTGTGTCTTCCAACATTGTTAGTTGCTAGCTGTAGAAACAAATTCTGGTGGGTTTGGGTGAAGGAACATTTATTTTAAGGATATTGGGTTGCCTACAGAATTACTAGGAAGACTGGAGAATCAGGTTATACTTGTGCAACCTTGGGCAACATTCAAAATCATGTTGCAGGTTGGGCTCTGTGGCTCATGCCTGTAATCCCAACACTATGGGAGGCCAAGGCAGGCAGATTACCCGAGGTCAGGAGTTCAAGATAAGCCTGGCCAACATGGTGAAACCCCGTCTCTACTAAGAATACAAAAATTGGCCAGGCGTGGTGGCACACGCCTGTAATCCCAGCTACTCTGAAGACTGAGGCAGGATAATTGCTTGAACCTGGGAGGCAGAGGTTGCAGTGAGCTGAGATCAAGCCATTGCACTCCAGCCTGGCCAACAGAGTGAGACTCTGTCTCAGAAAAAAAAAATAATGTTGCAGAGCTGGTCTAGTGAGGACATTGCAACCACTATCCACATCACTAGATGCTTCAGCTTACTCTGCAGGCAGTGTTAGAAAACATCTGCTGTAGTTGTTCCAGGAACTTTATTTGCAATTGTAGCTACTACTACAGAGAGAATTTTGTGCAAGTTTTTACCACTGGACAGAGTTGGGGGGGTGCAGTTTGAGCAGTTGAGCTTAAATCATGGGATGGGCCTATGCTGTAGCTTCAAGGAAGGATAGAAAAGTCACATTTTTAGCTTTCATAGTGGAAGCTGGGCTCTGTCCTACCAAGAATCACAAGGTGAGGGAATTTTACAAACAATGAAGTTTCAGATAGTAGGTAGCTAGAAAGTATGATAGATGTCAGTTACAACTGTTACTTGAGGCTGTGCTATTTCTCTCCTTCCTATGCCCTCATAGTTCTTTGTTTGCATAGTACTTATCATGCTTTATTCTGTATAGAGTTACTTATATACATGTCTTCCCTCCTGGAAAGGGCTTATGTTGCATTCATCTCTGCGTTCCTTTAGTGGCCAGTGAAGTGTCTGGGGTGTAGTCATGTGGCAAGAGGTTTGGGGTAGTCATTAGTAGTTGTTAAGAATCTACTATTGAGGACTGCTGCGAATGGCTGTAAATTGAACTAAATTAAATTTGTCACTGGGGGTCTGCTATCTCAATATTCTGATCTGAAAGTTCTTGAATCTAGAGTTCTTATGCAGTGCATAACAAATCAGTTATTGGTAATACAAATTCTGTAACCTTTTATCTTCTTTCTTTTTTTTTTTTTTTTCTTTTTTTTTGAGATAGGGTTTCATTCTGTTACCTAGGTTGGAATACAGTGGCGTGATCTTGGCTTACTGCAGCCTCTGCTTCCCAGGCTCAAGTGACCTTCCTACCTTAGCTTCCTGAGTAGCTGGGACCATGGGTACATGCCACCACGCCTGGCTAATTTTTGTGTTCTATAAACTTGAAATACTGAAGACTAAATGACAATTGTAGTGAATATTTCTAAAATAATCCCCTGACACTTAAGTTACACCAACCATAAGCAAATAGGATTATATTAATTGACACTAAAATAACTATGAACACCTGTTTATACTAATTACATTTATTCTTTTTAGGCTAAAGAGAATGGGTCAATTTTTCACTCTAATTTTTAGTGTTTCATTTCAGCTTGATAAAATACTTAAATGTGTATTCCAAGTGAAAAATGAGGTTGTTAAAAGTTAATGCTTTGGTGCTTTTAATAACTATCAGAGCCATTTTCGCATCTTGTCAAAATGATACAAGTTTATTCCTGTAGAACCCAAAGAGTTCCTAACAAAGAATGACTTGATTAGGAAGAGCTCTGGAGTGCAGTTCCTAGCGAGAACAACACAGAGGGTGAGTGAACACTGCATTTCAAAAGAGTTGTTACTGCCCACAGACCAGTAGATTCCTGGGCTGAAAAGCACCATGAGTTTCCAGCACAGCTGTTTCAGCTGGCCTCCACACAAAAACCCACACAAATCTGGGCGGCTGTTTCAACTGGCACCTGGAATGCCTGGGAGACACAGCCACCCATTCAACTGAAAAAAAAGGGAGCTGGGGGAGCCAGTGGGTCCCACCCATACAAAGACCAGCAATCTGAAATGCTCTGGATTGAGAGTTTCACAGCAAGCGCACCTGGACCCAGAACTGTCCAGCTCTGTTGGGGGATGGGAATCCACCATTACCGAGGCAGTCTGCCATTACCGAGGCAGTGCGCCATTACTGAGGCAGACCGCCATTACTGAGGCAGTTCTAACTATACCTCAATAAACAAAACCACAAGGAAGTTCCCATAGCAGCTGGGCAGAGCCCACGGCAGCTCAGCAATGCCTCTGCTGGCAGACTGTGACTGGGATACCTCCTTGCTGGGCAGGGCAGCTCTGAAAAAAGGCAGTGGCACATCAGGAACTTATAAATAAAGCCTCAGCTTTCCAGGACAGAGCACCTGGGAGAAAAGGCGGTTATGAATTCTGCTGCAGCAGACTTTAGCGTACCTGCCCAGCAGCTCTGAACAGAACAATGGAGCTCACAGCTCAGCACTTGAGCTCCTATAAAGGACAGACTGTCTCCTCAAGCAGCTCCCTGACACCTGTATATCCAAAGAATCACCTCATAAAGGACAGCTCAGGCTGACATCTGGCAGGTATTTTCTGGAATGAAGATAACAGAAGAAGAAACGGGCAGCAACCCTTACTGTTCTGTACCCACTGCACGTGATCCCCAGGCAAGCAGATTCTGGAGTGAACCTCCAGAAGTCCTACAGCAGAGGGCCCTGACTGTTAAAAGGAAAACTAAAAAAACAAAGAAATAAATTCATCAACAAAAAGGACATCCACTCAGAGACCCCATCCGAAAGTCACCAACCACAAAGAACACAGGTAAATAAATCCACAAAGATGGGAAGAAACCAGAGCAAAAAGGATGAAAACACCTAAAACCAGAACACTTCTCGTCCACCAAGGGATCACAACTCATCACCAGCAAAGGAACAAACCTGGATGCAGAATGAGTCTGAGAAATTGACAGAAACAGGATTCAGAAGGGAGTAATAACAAACTTCTCTGAGCTAAAAGATCATGTTCTAACCCAATACAAAGAAACTAAGAACTTGAAAAAGGTTGATGAAATGCTAATGAGAATAAACAGCTTAGAAAAGAATATAAATAACTTAATGGAGCTGAAAAACACAACACGAGAACTTCGCAGAGCATACACAAGTTTCAATGGCCAAATTGACCAAGCAGAAGAAAGGATATCAGAGATTGAAAATCAACTCAATGAAATAAAATAAGAAGGCAAGATTAGAGAAAAAATAGTGAAAAGAAATGAACAAAGTCTCCAAGAAATATGGGATTACGTGAAAAGACCTAATCTGTGTTTGGTAAGTGTACCTCAATGTGACAGAGAGAATGAATCCAAGCTGGAAAAGACTCTTCAGCATATTATCCAGGAGAACTTCCCAGCCTAGCAAGGCAGGCCAACATTCAAGTCCAGGAAATACAGAGAACACCACAAAGATATCCCTCAAGAAGAGCAACCCCAAGGCACATAATTGTCAGATTCACTAGGGTCGAAATGAAGGAAAAAATGCTAAAGGCAGCCAGAGAGAAAGGTCGGGTTACCCACAAAGGGAAGCCCATCAGATTCACAGTGGATCTCTCTGTAGCAACCCTGCAAGCCAGAAGAGAGTGGGGGCCAATATTCAACATCCTTAAAGAAAAGAACTTTCAACTTAGAATTTCATATCCAACCAAACTAAACTTTATAAGCAAAGGAGAAATAAAATCTTTTATGAACAAGCAATTGCTGAGAGATTTCATCACCACCAGGCCTGCCTTACAAGAGCTCCTGAAAGAAGCACTAAACATAGAAAGGAACGACCAGTACCAGCGACTCCAAAAACATACCAAATGGTAAAGAGTGTTGACACAGTGAAGAAACTGTGTCAACTAATGGGTAAAACAATCAGCTAGCATCAAAATGGCAGGATCAAATTCACACATAACAATATTAACCTTAAATGTAAATGGACTAAATGCCCCAATCAAAAGACACGGACTGGCAAATTGGATAAAACATCAAAACCCATCGGACTGCTGTATCCAGGAAACCCATCTCACATGCAAGGACACAATAGGCTCAAAATAAAGGGATGGAGGAAGATTTACTAAGCAAATGGAGA